>NW_020837955.1:21200006-21485343 GCF_003676395.1 Aethalodelphis obliquidens
ACCAAAAAAAAAAAAAAAAAAAAAAAATGTATTGAATTCTCTAAAGCAAACACTGAAAGCTAAAAGACAATGGAGCAAGTCTTCAAAATTCTGAGGGTAAACCATTGTATTTGAGAAAAACCACGTCTCAAAAAATGTACCTCCTATGTACCCTTTCTCAAGAACAGAGTCAAAGCATTGTACACCTCTAGGGGGCAGGCACCACTCACACTGTATTACATTTGAATGACACTAGCACAGCTGCATGATAAATGATGTTCCCAAGTATGGGCCTGCACAGCAGTCCTGCTTAGAAAGCTACTGGAAGATGCACACCAAGAAGACAAAGAAAAACACACAGGACTCTGGAAACAGGGGCTCTAACTCAGGAGGCAGGTGAGACAATTTCCCAGGAAGATGGACAAGAGAAGTCCCTAGAACAGCAGCTGTGTGCCTGGTCTAGAGAGCAAGGTGCGTAGACTAGTGCTGGAACATAGAAAGCTCTAGAAGGGAGGTCTCACACACACACACAAAAATTCACTGACAGATTGATTACCTCAGGTGTCTAGCATTTTGAGAGAGTCTGAATAGAAAGGCTTAATCTAAAACAAAGGCAATTGCTAATTCCAGGAAAAATAAAGTTGTAAAAATGGAAATGTAGTCATAATATACCATGTGGCTCAGCTCTGAAGAATATTTATATAACTATAACAGTGTACCTACTGAGCATTGATTTATGTGCGTACAGTAGTGGTGGAGGTGTAAAAGAACCTGAGTACTCCTCTTCCACACCAGAAAGCCCACAGCGAGTGTCAAAACAGAAATACCAAGAAATAGCAGTATTAAGAAGACCATTACAAAGATGGAGGTAAATATCCAAACAAAAAGGCTGAAAGAACTGAAAACATTTACCTCAGGACTGCAGGAATCATAGTGAAGAAAAGTAGAGCAGGTGCTGCTAGAAAAAACATTTTTTAAAATTTATTATTTATTTTTGGTTGCATTGGGTCTTGTGGCTGTGCACGGGCTTTCTCTAGTTGCGGCGAGCAGGGGCTGCTCTTCGTTGCGGTGCGCAGGCTTCTCACTGCGGTGGCTTCTCTTGTTGCGGAGCACGGGCTCTAGGCACACGGGCTTCAGTAGTTGTGGCTCGCGGGCTCTAGAGCGCAGGCTCAGTAGTTGTGGTGCACGGGCTTAGTTACTCCGCAGCATGTGGGATCTTCCCAGACCAGGGCTCGAACCCGTGTCCCCTGCACTGGCAGGCGGGTTCTTAACCACTGTGCTACCAGGGAAGCCCCAAAAACATTATTTTTAATTATGTAACTCTGTATTATTTAATTTGTAAAAATGTAAATGTATAACTTTGACAAAAAGAAGTATTAAAGACAGTATTTGGGGAAGACAGGAAGAAAACCACTGTTTATATGTTGTATGGTATGATAAAAATTATACCCTATTAAAGTGCCCAAGAAAACTAAGCTTACAGGCAGAGAAAAAAATGGGGTGTAGTGTCTCATGCTGGGTTGAACAAAATAAAGTTCAAAATGTAATTTTAGACCGAGAGCCAAATGTATTAGTCTATGGATTCGCAACACTTACAGTTTTAGCAAGTGCTTTGATTCCTCTTTTTATCTCTTTCCTTTTGTTGGAAAACAGTTTAACCTCGTTTTTGATGGCCTGGAATGGAGAAAGTACATCATTTAAACAAGCAACAGGGACGATAGCAAGATGATAGGTACATATATACATACTTAGATACATAGATAGCACTTCCCTAGAAACAGAAATAAGGAAAAAAATTAAAGACTAATAATATAAAGTGTACATGAAATAATACCACTGCAATACTTTGCTTAAATCTAAATTGCTACTATGTAAGTGGCCACTGAAGCAACTTGGAACTGAGGTCAATGATAAGGCCAACAGAAAGAAAATAATTTAGTGAAAAATTAAAGAACAGTTGCTAACAGAAAACTAGTCTGCTATTTTATTGGGAACTTGAGTGAGACTAGATAAGCAAGCTAAATCCAGACACAGGCGGCCACCTATGTCACCTTTCTGCACATCAGAAGCCACGATGTCTCTTCTGTTGCGGGCCCACCCCTTTTATTTAAGGCTACCTTGCAGCATCCCCCCAAATGTAATTCAGCATGAGGTATGTTAGTTCATTCTTTGCTTTGGCCTACGTGGACACTTTTCTCGGGTTTCGTATTAGCCTAAGTACAGCACTTAAAGCTCACATAACTTTATCTAAAACACCGGGCCGTGTTTAGTGTGTTTGCCTGCTTTCAGGGAAGGTACACTTATACGATGTAATGGTCTGCCAAGTAGTATCTCTTTCCACTTTCTAACTTTCCAAGGGGGTTCACAGGAAACTAATCTATTTGGCACCCCTACAAAGCATTATTTCAAACTTCTCTCATGTTTTATAAATACCTCTTGGCTTTTTTGTTGTATCCAGGGAATTTCCACCGTATTATCAACTTTGACTGATTCCTCTTGTAATGAGTCATCTCTTAACCTCACATTCTCATTTATCTTAGAAGAAGACAGACATATCTTAAATTAAAAATTCATCAAGTTCTCCTCCTACCCTACTTTAATTGCTTTGAATCCCTCTTCACTTGTTGCATTTTAAAATATACTACCAAACATTTTGCCTGCTCAAGATGTAATGTTTAGCTAATTTTATTCCTTCCATTCTGTGCTTATATCAGCCACACTTTTCACTGAGAAAGCAGCAATGATCAGACAGGTCACACGTTCACCAGATCACTCTTGGCCTTCTTCCTGTTACTGTAGACCAAATGCTGCTGCCTATCAAGGCCTGCCCCACCATTTGTGCTTAGGATCTTAATCTTTTCCTTCTTCTTGAAGCCTCTGAACTTAAAAAAATTTCCATCACCCTTCTGCATCATCCATTTCTGCCTTCTACTGAATCTTTCCCTACAGTATCTAAACATGCTCTGGAATCTCCTGTCCCAGGAAATCTACTCTCCACTGACCACCACCTTCCCCTTTAGCTGCCACCCTATTTCTGTGCTCCCTTTGCAGCAAAAAATCTTGAAAGAGTTTGGAACGTCACACTCTGCTGGTTCTCCTGCAACCTCACTGGCTGCCCCTTCTCAATCTCCTTCGCCTCCCTGAATTCTTCTCCTGGAGTTCTAGAAGTTGCTCTATCTTGGTCCCCTTCTGTTTCTCACCATCCACTCTTCCATGATGATCTTACTCAGTTTTATGGCTTTAAATTCCATTCATATGCCCCTGACTCTCAAATCAGCATCTCGAGTCCTGGACTCTCCCCAGAACATCTACACAATAGCGTACTTGGTATCTCACTTGGATGTCTAACAGTATTCTCATGCTCAGTCCAGGGAACTGATTTTAGATCCCCTTCTTTCTCCCCACAGTGGCTCCTCTCCCCACAGTCTTCCCCTTCTCTGTGAATGGTACCTTCTCCTACATAGTTCTTCAAGTAAAATATCTAGGAGTCATCCTTGAGTCCTTTCTTTCCCTTTCCCTCTATGTCCAATTCATCAGAAGTTCTGTCAGCTCTACCTCTGCAAACTGCCTGGAAACTACCACCTCTCCACAACACTCTTGCACCTCTATCACTGGTACCTAAGCCTTCTAACTCCTTCTCTGCTTCTACTCTTGTGCCCTACAGGAATCATTCTCCACACAGCGGAAGTAATCATTTCAAAAACGTAAATAAGATCTTGTAAATCCTCTGCTCAGAACACTTTAATAGGTTCTCATTACACGTAAAATTATGTCCAAATGCTACCTGCTTTACAAAGCCCTTCTTTCCCACCTCCAGGACCTTATCCCCTACCACTCTCTCCCTTGCTCACTTCAGCTGCACAGGCCTTTTTTAGGTCTTCAAACGTGCCAAGCTCTTTCTCCCTCTGCCCTGAGTGCTTGCCCCTCCCCCACATATTGGCACATTTCTTTTAAGTCAGATCACAGCCTTTCTCCGTGGAGGGGCTATTCCAGCCAAACACTATCACACCAAACCATTTTATTTGGTTTGGTAACAAAAATAGATTATTTGGTAACAAAATAGATCTTGTTACTACCTATCTTTTTCTTATTTATTTGATTATTTATCTGTCTCTCTCTGCTCACACCCAACCCCCAATTAGCATGTAAGCTCCATGAAAGCAGAAACTTTTCCTATCTTTTCATGCCTGTATCCCCCAGAGTCCAGCACTTTGTAGGCACTCGATAAATATTTGTTAAATGATTGAGTGAATAAATGTTCTCTGGCTAGACACATCCTAAATAATGTATGTGATGTAAAAGTATAGAGAGACTAGTTTGAACAAGCACCAGAATTGTAGTAGATTTGTTTTTTAAAGCAAGCCCAGACAGATCTTGTACTATGGTTTAAATGAGATCTGAAATGTGATATTTGTGTTGAGAAAGGCTGAATATTTTCTCTTAAATGTAGTACATGCTCTTTTTGAAAATCATGAGGTAGCTGGATAATGAGGAACATTACTAAAATATCTGCACAAAGAAAACCACAAACTGAAAACTGATATCTGATTTAGGAAGGAAGGAAGGAAGAAAAAAAAGAAGGAAACAGGGACTTCCCTGGTGGTGCAGTGGTTAAGAATCTGCCTGCCAATGCAGGGGACAGGGGTTCAAGCTCTGGTCTGGGAAGATTCCACATGCCACGGAGCAACTAAGCCCCTGCGCCACAACTATTGAGCCTGTGTTCTAGAGCCCGCGAGCCACAACTACTGAGCCCGCATGCCACAACTCCTGAACCTGCACACCTAGAGCCCATGCTCTGCTACAAGAGAAGTCACCGCAATGAGAAGCCCGTGCACCACAAGGAATAGTTGCCCCCGCTCACCACAACTAGAGAAAGCCCGTCTGCACGCAGCAACGAAGACCAAACATGGCCAAAATCAATCAATAAATAAATAAAATTTAAAAAAAAAGAAGGAAAGAAAGGAGGGAGGGAGGAAGGAAGGAGAAAGAAAACTATAGTGAAACTCAACTGCATGTTCAGGTTCTGATCCCAAATCCAAGGAATCTTTTTTTGCTATACTTAAATAATCATTCTCCTCATCCATGGTGTTCTCCAGGTAAGTTGAAAGTTGCTGGCTATATTCAAGAATTTCATTGGCTAAGTTTCCTCCAAACTGCCTGTATTAATAAAAAAGAAAACACATAGGCTACAAAATCACAATTTGAAAAAGACACATTTAGCAGTATTATTTCCAGATACCTAACCATTTCTATGCAAAGAAATATGTGGACAGTTCTCTGCAGTGCCCTGTAGATATTAGGACTCTGCTTCTTCAAGGACAGTACTTTCATGGGCTCCAGAACATGACAAACTTCTTGACCTACCTGGGGCCATCTCTCTTCACACTGTCCCCATACCCTTACCCTACATGCCCTCTGTACCCATCTGCCCCGGTCATTGCGCAGAAGAGCCACTGCTCTGGCTGAACCCTCAGAGATAGTAGGTGCTGTACTGCTTCACATATATAACCACATTACCAAATTCAGTCCTCATAGCCCCCACCCCACACTCAGGAAAGTATTATTACTCCACTCAATACACCAGGGCATTTCAAACTTCAGGCACATCAGCATGGCCTGGAGGGTTTGTTATAACAGATTCCTGGGCCCCACCCATAGAGATTCTGATTCGAAAAGTCTGGATGAGGCCCAAGAATATGCATTTCTAACAAGCTCACAGGTGCTGCAGATTCCACCTTGAATAACATGGTTATAGATGATTTAGAGGGATTGTCAGATGCCTAAGGTCACCAGTGCTGGACCAAGTTTTCAAACTCAACGGTTTTTGAGTCAGAGGTCCATGAGATTAACTGCCAATGGATGGAAATGTCCTCACTGCCGTAAATAGGGCTCCAGCACATGTTTGCTGTTGCCTGAGATGCTATGTGATCCCTTACTACAAAGAATGCATTAGGATTTATATAGTGAGATACAGGTTAGCGTTTTATTCAGGATTCCACGTATAAAATGGGCATGATGATACAGTCAGTCGTCAAATGGGTCTTTGAAATAAGTGGTGACCAAAATTGCTATGCTATAGAATCTCCATAATATGTAACATTTCACAGTGTCACTGAGATACGCCATGTTTTATTATTGTTTTGCTCACAGGAGGCACCGTGAAATTTTTGTGGAAATGAATTGCGCATTGACTAGTGACGTGCATCGGCAGATCAAACAAGGTAACATTTCAAGTCCAGGGTGTCACCTTCATGTTCTCTATGCCCTGGCCATTATCTGTATGCTTGGCTAATATTTGTTTATTTAGGATTTTAATTTTAGTCTAAGCAAAGTCTAAATAATTTAATATTGTCTAGGCAAAGTCTAATTAGGAAAGTAAACGTGTATGTGTTTACAGATACATACATACCTATGTCAGGTTTTTTAGAGACAAATAGGAGTTATAAAAATGATCTACTGTTCAGAATTGTCCTCATTCCTTGTGCTCCTCCAACAGATTTTATGAAAGGGAGGACTGGTCACTTCATAGGTCTTAACTGGGTCTTTTTATTTTTTGTATTTTGATGCTTTGACATCTGGGGTCTTGCTAATAACCTTGGAGGAAATGCCCCTCCCAGGACCAGCAATTCATAGAGATGGTAAACAACTCATCTGGAGCTCACCTTTCAAATGCAAACCCACCAACTCAGAGCCCACATCCCCAACCAAATCCTCTATTGGGCTTTCACACTTGGGACCACTATTTCTATCCTAATCATCCCTGGGTCAAGTACCAGAAAACTAGCAGCAGCCCCTATGGCCCAGAGCCCAATTAAATTATCCAAACTAGTCAATCCCAAACCTTCCCGCTCCTTGCCATAGAAACCATATTGAAGACACTTGCCCACATTTCCCTGCTCCCTCTGCCTCCTTACCCTCCCTGGTGCTTCCCCATGTGGCACCCCCATAGCACCCCCTCCTCTTGGGATGATTAGTATAACAATCTTTTCAATGGCAGTTGTCTCCTGTTGTGTTGGCCTTGCTATTACCTAAATAATAACAACATCTTTATTTTAAAACACCGTATCATGTGAGGTTGCTTATTGTATACTGTACTTACCTCCATTTCAGGTTAACAAGGGTGCCGTCATGCTTCCCATTCACCAGAATGCTTTGTCCATCCATTGAAATTCTCACCGACTGAATTCCATGCCCCTGGTGAGAATGACTCCGACACTGAACAAATGTTTCCTTAATAGTTTTAGGAACAAAGTGCAGAAATTACAAATGCGATTCTACCACATGGTTTTTCTAAGGGGGTTACGTGCACTTTTGCTCGTGGATAAACCTTTTTCTATTTGTCAACAGCATTTTAGCTGGTATGGAGTAGCCTCTTAATAATTCATAGCACTGAAAATTCCTAGTACAAAATACAGTCACCAGTACTGGTTTGTTCTCCCTTCTGTGTAATATGGAAGAAGAGGGATTATTATCATCAATTTATAATAGGAAAATCAGACAGAGAGGTGAATGGACTTGCTGAAGACTACGAGAAGGGGCCTTGAGCAAGCAGTGCGGGCAAATTCAGATGCCTTCAAGGATTTTAGGCAAGTTCCCTTTATGTGCAGAGAGGCTGAGTGTGATGAGAGAAGGTGATGGGCTCTGTGAAGAATGACAGAGGATGCCAATTAAACCAGTTTCATTAGAACCCAAACAAATCACTAATTGGTACACAGTGCAATGGTTTAAACTCTTTGACTAAAAACTGAGATTTCTTTGTCACACTAGTTATCAACCATGATGCCTTTAAAATTTTTTAATTTTTTGAATAGGCAATACATTCAAATGTTTCAAAATTAAAAAACTATAAAAGAGTATGCAGTGAAATCTCCTTCCTGCCCCCATTCCCCAACACCTCCCAAAGGCAATCAATATTATTAGTTCCTTCAATATCCTTTCAGAGTTTTTTTAATGTACATAAACAAATTTTTATACAAACAATTTTTAACATAAATTGTAACATAATACGTATATTACACACCTTGCCTTTCCTCCTTAGCAATATATCTTGGGATTCTTTCCATACCGTTTCATAAAGATTTCCTCATTCTGTATTACAGCATAATATTCCATACTTTATTTATATACTGTTTATGTACCATTATTTATTTATCCAGTCCTCTGATGATGGACATTAGGTTGCTTTTACAAACAGTACTGCCATGAATAACCTCCTCTATGAGGTACTTTGCATAGACTCACCCAGAAAAACTCTGACGTCTTGCCACTATCAGTTGTAGCGTACATTTACAAATCATTTGAATAAGAGACAATGTAGCAGAGTTTGCACATTGTTCACCTAAAAATAATTTCTAAGGGATTTAAGATTTTTCCTATATAATAATAATATCACTTTTGCCCAACTATATTCCAAATATGCTTTCTTGCACAAGTGAGCAAGGAGAGCTGGATATGCACAGCCAGGGCCCAGTTTACCTGTGGCCCCATGGGAGAGTGGCATGTGGGGTGATTGTGATGCTTTGGGTGTGTGGGGTAGATCCCTGGGTAAAAATAACTGACCGAATTAAATTAAATTGATAACCAGTACTACTCGGTCTCAAAACCTAGAAAAGGATCTTTCACTCTTTTGGGAGAAGAAACTATTTTCATTTTTTCAGAGATCTGAGAAAAATGGAAATCAGAAATGGTAGTGGTACTGGTGACATCAAGGTCTGCAAGTGATAGGGGAGGACTCAGTAAGGGCCACACCCTTCTCCCTTATGCTCTTCTAGCATCACATGAAGAGTCAGGTGGCGGGGTGGCAGTAACAAGCCTAGAGGCCCTCCAGGCCAGGGAGCTAGCCGTAATCAACCCTAGGTTTGCACAGCAATTCACTATTTCCAAAGAAGTTTTGCATGTACCCTCTCACCAGCTCTCACCAGAATCCCACAGGGTGAGAGCAAGCAAGGCTTCCCTAAAATTGCAGAGGAGCAGCTGAAGCTCAGTGAGGCTCAGTGAGTTTCCAAGACACACAGTAAGTGGTGATGGAGCTGGGCTGGAGCTCACCTACTGTATCCCAGCCCCATGTTCCTTCTTTGCAAGGTCTCAGTCTATTTGTTGGCATTTCCTCCCTTAGAGACTCAAACCTTAGCACATAAATACACCCAGTGTTGGAATCAATAACACCATTAGGGCTAAATAAGTTGTGAGTCAATTTACTTAAGAGTTCTAATTCCTATTGTAAGAGCTTTTGTTCCTTATATGAGATCAAGACACACATCCCATAACTGGAAAAAAAGAAAAAGGAGTTTACCAAAGTATGAATATCTCGGATACACAGAATTCCACATTTAGCTATTGTTATGAGCCACAATCCATGTGGAGACAGAGAGAGCATTCCAGGTCCATATTGCTTGCTTTGTACTTTTTGGTATGACTTAAGAATGCAAATACCACTATGCTCCTGCCAAAGAAAATGACCACATTATAGAAAAGCTCAGGGCAGTGGTACCTTGGGGTTTGCAGTTGAGCATATCAAGTCAGATTCAAATCCAAAAACACTGTCATTGGAAATAAACTGATACATGATAAAGTGGGCACCTGTATTTGCACCACATTTTCCATCTCTGATTGCAAGTAGAAGTTCATTTTGGCCAACTAAGAAAAGTCTTCTTTGTATGTTAGCTACCATTAAAAATCCCAGCCTACAACTGACAATCTTTATTTCTCACTAATCCATTTCATATACCCCTGTGCTCAAGTCAAAATAAATGAGTCAATTGCCCCCCATGTTTCTCATGTATGCCCACCTTCAAACCTCTGCATGTGTTGTGACTTTTGTCTGGAATGCCCTTCCCCATCCCATCCCCACCAGTTTGGCCCCCCTCCCTACATAAGGAACCCCACCTCCCTGCCAAGATTGCACGCAATATTTCTCATGTCTAAATCTGACTTATTCTTCAAAGTCCAGTGCAAATATTACTTCCACCAGGAAGCTTCTCTTGAATCCTCCTTATGATAAACCATTTCTTCCGTCTCTGAATGTCTTTGTCTCAGACCTTGCTGACATTGTCTACTCTGGGAGAGAAGCCCTTTGATTGAAGGATTTAGAAAAGCAAGGGTGATAGATAATCTGGGTCAGTATATGTAGCAGGAAATGACACAGTATGGGAGAAGTTTGAAGAGAGTATGATGAAAGGATGCCAGAAACATAGTTTAGGTATTTTGTGCAATTTTCTTTAGGACTCAGGTACAAAGTTCCACCCAAAATCATCAACCCTGTAGCTGCTGACACCTGTGAAATAGATTTTCTAATGATAGATTTTTTAAAAATAGTTTTGAAAGGCACTAAACTAATATCGTGTCATCTGCACTTTTATCTGACAAGTATGATGTTGTAAGTGTGAGGTTGCTCAAATGTATTTTATGATGAATTAACAAATCATGCTAACATACATCTAATTCAAAGAAATTATGTTACTATAATAAAGACATTTGTTAACTGGACTAGAGTGTTAAAGCATGGATCACATCTAATTGATACGATGTGTCAATCTTGACGGCTAAGAAAAATGATAGCACGCTTAAGTTTTGGCATACTTTTTCAGGAAGAAGATAGCTGCAGATGTATGGCACTTGGTTACAGAAGCCATATATTCGGCTACTTTGAAAGTTCAAGACAGCTGAGGACAGAGTATGCTCTATCTCATACACGAACTTATGAATGAATGCATCTCTCAGCCTCCCTCGTTCATCAGCAAAGCTTGCAGAAACTGTAAGATTTGGGGAAGAAGAGAAATCACTTGCACCATATACTGATTTTATTTTTAAAAAATTGTTATGAAAACTATGAAAAGCAAAATAAAAAAGTTAAATGCTCAATTAATGCAGAAACTATTAGGAGATAAAAATGATTGGAAAGCAACTTGGCTCCATTAGAAATACTTGAGTATTAAATGATTAATAGTGAGTAAAATATCTTTTATAAAGCCTTGGTTAATTTTATCAGTTAAGTAGAGACAGCATTAAAAGAAACTCATGATGGTCTAGAGTCTTAATTAAGACACAAAAGTACTTTGAGGTTTTTGACTCTTTTATACTCTATAATTATATATTTGCAAAATAGCTACCCAGATATATTTGTTATCTATTGATAAAATAAAGTGTCTATTTTATCACACCTTTTTATCCCGAAAGCTTTCTTTATAATTTTATCAGTGAACGTAACTACACAGTAACCTATCTGAATTTGACTATGTATATTTAAGGCTACAAAAAAGAGACATCACAAAATGACAAATCAATTTGACAAAAGTGACATTTGATCCTGTTTTTTCTTTGATAATAAGACAGATTCATATGAATGACAGGACCTAGAGGAAAGTCCACATTTCACGTTATTTAGCAGCCACATCAATTTCATTTTGTAAGACACAGAAAAGGTGGTGGCCATTTTAACCTCTTCACATGTTAAAAGGAAAAAAAATTCTATCACCAGGAAAAAAAAAAAAAAGAAGGAAAGCTATAGCAGCTCTTCAACTGGATGCCCAGGACAGAATTTGTTGATCATTTTTTTCTTTACCTTGTGGTAGTATTTTAGGCAGAGTAAATATTTCCAGCCTGCTTCTTCCTGTTTCTGGAAGTGGGAAAAGCACCGTCACTTCTACTATATCTGTTTCCAAAGGAGACACTGTGGATATTTGTAAAATGCCTTTGCCCACCTCTGAAAGAAAATGGAAACCAACACCACAAGTCATCATTGATAAGTTTATAGAATCTTTTATGCTCCCAGGTAAGATATCACACTATAGAACTGCCTTCACTAAATCTTTAGATCCAAATTTATTTACTGGATATTTAAGTGACCTTTAAACATAAGTGATGGAAACATTTTTGATGAACAGATGGGGGCTTCTCCCCATTAGATGTCTGGGTTGGCAGACTCAATCCAGCTCGGTTGGACTCAGCTTCTTTCCAGACAGAGAGGCCTCCAGAGTCTGCCATGTCCACCCCACTCAGCAGCAGCTGCACGCTCTGGCCTCTTGAATGTCCACTCCAGCCATCTGCCCGTTCCCGATACTGAATAAACTCAGGCATCAGTGTTCTTTGCATCTATAGTCAAGGCTTTGCGGGTGTGGTGGGATTACACATGCCTTTGTGAGTTTGTCCTCCAGAAACCCAGGTGATCTGACCTCTGCAAGGTGCTTGGGGCCCACCTTGGATTCTCTCCAGATTCACTACTGCCACTCTCCCCAGGGACTGTTCAGCATATGTCCACTTTCTCAGGCCCCATCTCAGCCCCTCCCCTCAGGTGTCCACTGGATGACCTTTCCTCTTACTTAACGAGGAAGACAGAAAACATCTGACACAAACTTGACCTCAACTTTCTTATCCTGAATCTCACATTTTCTCTCTGTTTGTACCCATCTTCCTGCTTCATTTCTTGACATTTTTGTGGGAACAAAATGTAACCCTTTCCATCTGTGATTCTGAGCCCACACCTCTAATATCTTATTACACCATGTGCTATCAATTATCTCTTTTAATTTTCTTTTGTCTTGTATGGTTTCCCCTATTCAGTGCTCAAGACTCCCCTATCTTCAAATTAGGACCTTCCTTCAACACTGCTAATTCTAATTCTCTTTTAGAAGTTACTAATTCTCTTTTCTCCACTGCAAACTTCTAAGAACAGAAGTTTCTACTTACTGACTTCCTTTTCTGACCTCCATTCCCTCCTGAACCTCTTTGTCTCTCTGTTCCAGAGGAGTAGCTGTCCCTGGGCTCACACACTGACTGCCTCATCCTAGCCCTCACCCCACTCACACTTCTGCCACAATCCACCCCTTCACGTAGCCTTCCTTCTTCAAGCTCTTCCTGGAGTGGGTGACTCCCAGTTCTGTCTTTACTCTGGCCCATCCTTAGTTTTCTTCACTGCCTTGTCTTCCTCTGCCCACAACTTCAGAGTAGGTAGCTTTTCCCATCCCACACTCTGACTGACCAGATATGTTGAAAAATGTAACATTTAGGCAGGACTGGTACCCATTCTGAGGTCAGCCATAGGTCCTACCACATTCCATGTCATCTAATTTACACATTTAGGTTACCTGTTTGACCTCATTAAACAATTGGATTTGCTTCAATTCTGTCTTAAACCATCTATCTCAACAGCTTCCAGGATTTCAAGATCAGAATTCTATCATTAAACTTTGAACTACAAATCTTCATTTCCAAATTTATGGTAAAGATTCCCAAATGAAGAGTTTATTGGCTTCAACTCTACAGAGCTATCACCCTATCCCTCTACCTCCATAACTTTCTTTTTCCCTGAGGTTTTTTGTTTGTTTGTTTGTTTGTTTTTGCGGTACGTGGGCCTCCCACCGTTGTGGCCTCTCCCATTGCGGAGCACAGGCTCCGGACATGCAGGCTCAGCAGCCATGGCTCACGGGCCCAGCCGCTCTGCGGCATGTGGGATCCTCCCGGACCGGGGCATGAACCCATATCCCCTACATCAGCAGGCGGACTCTCAACCACTGCACCACCAGGGAAGCCCTTCCCTGAGCTTTTACTTCAACTGATGACAGCACAAACTTCCACCATCCAGGTTAGAAACTTTGGAGTCATTGCTGATCACTCCCTTTCACATATAATCAATTTTCAAGTCCTACCAATTCCATCACTCAGAGCTGTCCCCTCCTTTCTCTTCCCATGACTGCTGCATGGCCTCGTACATTGTGGAAAAGAGCACAAGCCCTGAAGCCGGTCTTCCTGAGTCTGAGTCCTGGCTCCACCACCACCTACCTTCACAGCTTTGAACAAATACTTAACCTCATTGTACCTCAATTGTCTTGTGTTTAAATTGGGCATAACAGTAGTCTCTACCTCATAAAAGTTGTCTGTAAGAATTATATGAATTAACACATGCCAAGTACTTAGAATACAGGCTATCACATGGCAAGGAATTCCCTCAATAAATGTTGGCTGTTGTTATGATTAATATCATTTCTTGCCTAAGTTACTGTAATATTATAGTTTCCTAACTCGTCTTTTTTATTCCATTCTCTTGCCTTTCTGCTCCAGCCTTCACAGCCTTCACAGAGTCATCCTCTAAAAACCAAGTCAAATCACACCAGTCCCATCTTGAAAACATCTGATGACGTGTCATTAACTACAGAACAAAGTCCAGACTCCTTGGAATGATGTTCAGCGTGCTCCACTTTCTTTCAGACTTTTTCACCATGATCATCATCTAGTAAATTCTTATTTACCTGTTACACTAGACTTCTTACCATTCCAAGTGCCTTTGCTCAAACTTTTGTCCCAAGCTAGAATACCAACAAGCCCCATCCTCCACTACTTTAAGTCTTTGGAAAACTCTCTCCCAGTCCTCTGTGCCACCCCATCACTTCCACTCCTTTCTTCACACATGGCAGAATTAATTGCTTCTTCCCCTGAGCCTACACAGATCTCTGCTATTACTCTTCCACTAAATTGTCTCCTTGACCTTTCGATGCTCCTACAGAGCCTAGGTTCAGCATCTTACACCTAGCAGGCACTCAATTTTTAAAAATCAATACATAGATTTTTAAATATACATACATATTTGGTATGTAAAGCCAGAAAGAAAAGTATTAGTTCTTATTATTTATCACCTAAGTGCTATCTCACCTACCGAATCTGTGGTTTACCTGGGCGTCTGGATGCACATTACTGCAAAAGCTGGATGTCATTTTGTTTAAAGAGGAAACTCTAAAGATGCATGGAACAAAACTTTCTTTGGATATCTTAATTAAATAGAGATCAAATGTTATTTAAAAAGTATTTCAGGGATAAACCAACCCAACATTCCTTTGTAGAAACATTTAGCCATTTCATTAATTCATTAATTGATTCAAGAAGATTTATTTACCATCAACTGTGTACCAAGTACATGTACCGAAACCTCTAAATATGATGTGGGAATTCTCTTAAGTAACTTTGAACAGTTATTTAAATATCTCTGTTTTAGAAAACATGCTACAAGTAATTGTTTCACCGTAGCCCCATTTTCACAACTTTAAATTCTTTGGAATAAAGTGACCAATATTTTAAGTTAATAAGCATTCTACGTAAGTACCTATGAATCCAAGAATCTGAAATAAGCTTGAGGGTTTGGCATCGATAACAAAGACGTGTCCTTCTGATGTTCCAACTAATAGATATATTCCTCTCTGGTCATACCTAGAAAAGAAGAAATCTGATTATCAGATTCTACTTGTTTCACTAATAAGATGGTAAACAACTTTATTGAATGACAGCATGGAGTTGCATCCAAAACCAGCTATTCTTATGGTTTGTGATTTTTAATATTATCAGACCTTATAAAAGGCGAGTGATTATATATAAATGTAATCATTACATTCTAGGCTAATACTGTTTCCCAATTGCAACTTATAAGTACATGGTCAAGAAGATTCACTAAAAATGGGTAACTATTTCATCATAAGTAAATGAAATATGACAGTAAAGCTTTCTTAATATTTCAAGTGGACATAAGCAATTGTCAAAGTAGTGATGAGTGGAACATTCCAATGCCTCTCAGTACCCATCCTGGCAGAAAGAGGAAGAATGTAGTGAAATGTTTCTATCCTATCATCAAATTGGAACAAGTGGGAAATGCGAATTAGGGTAAGAGAGAAAGATCTGAAAAAGGAGCACCAAAAAATACAGTACAGAGGAGCAGAATGTAAATGGAGGGAGACTACAGATCCTTCCCCACTGAGCCAGAGGCAGCAGAGCTTGTAGGAACAACACAGATGGTGGAAACCCAGCTCCTCCCGGCACTAGTTGAGTAATCTTGGGCAAATGCTTCCCTTAACCTCTCTGAACCTAAATTATCTCACTTGTGAAATAGGAACAAGCATAATACTTTTCTGAATGTGGGGCAAATATCACACTCAATAAGCTACAATGTGTGACAGCACCTCAAGCTGTAAAGCAGGGCATAAATGTCATTTCTTATTAATACTATTATGATATAACGAAAGAAAGAATAATAACATGAATCTAAATCCAATGCTCTATGCTGTCTTCTTAAAAGTATTGCTTCAAAAAATTTGAAATCGGGCTTCCCTGGTGGCACAGTGGTTGAGAGTCCGCCTGCCGATGCAGGGGACACGGGTTCGTGCCCCGGTCCGGGAAGATCCCACATGCCGGGGAGCGGCTGGGCCCGTGAGCCATGGCCACTGAACCTGCACGTCCGGAGCCTGTGCTCCACAACGGGAGAGGCCACAACAGTGAGAGGCCCGCGTACTGCACACACACACACAAAAAATGGAAATCAACTAAATGTCCATCAGTATACTGTCTTTTAAAAATTATGGTATACCCATAGAATGGAATGCTATGTAGCTGTAAAAAAGAATGAGGAAGGTCTTCATGTGTGGATAGAAGACCTTCTCTAAGACATACCATTAAGTGAAAAAAAAAAAAAAAATTGAGGTGCAGAACA
This sequence comes from Aethalodelphis obliquidens, assembly GCF_003676395.1. Classification (NCBI taxonomy): domain Eukaryota; kingdom Metazoa; phylum Chordata; class Mammalia; order Artiodactyla; family Delphinidae; genus Aethalodelphis; species Aethalodelphis obliquidens. Next base: position 21,216,451 of record NW_020837955.1, read on the forward strand.
TTGTATATGGTTTGCTGCCCCGTAAGAGCCAAGGCAATGACTCTGGAGCCCAATTGCCTCGGTTCAAATCCTAAAACTTGCCATTTACTATGCGTGTAATATTAATTATTATTTAAATTCTTTGTGCATCATCTTCCTTATCTCTAAAATGGACACAATAAGAATATCTATCTCATGAAGTTAATACAACAGAAGTGCTTGGCACACTCTAAGTGCTTGATATGTATTCATATAATTAAAAGGAAGTACTTTTTTTTTACTTGCTTGTGAATAAAATATATCCATGAGAAATTGGTAACAGGCTGCCTCCAGCGAGGAGAACTGGGTATTCAGGGACAAGCGTGGGAAACTGTACCATACACTGCTCTGTACTTCTTGAAGGTAGAACTGAGTCAGTATATTAATTTTCAAAACAATACATGTAAAACTTAAAATTAAAAGAAATCAGGGCTTCACTGGAATTCTCAACAGACAGGCCTGCCAAAGTTGCTGCCAGAAGCAGGCATTACTTACAGGAGGTGCTGCACGGGCGATTCAGAGAGATAGGCCTTATGAACTGAGTGAGGGGATTCAACGTCCTGGATGTCGAGGAAGTGGACAAAGCCACCCTTGGTCCCCACGGCTGCAGAGAGGGAGGAGGGAGAGCAAGCCAGAACTGTTGCCTGTTTAAAATAAACGCCATACAGAAACAGACTCACAGATATGGAAAACAAACTTGTGGTTACCAAAGGGAAGAGACAAGGAGGGAGGGACAAATTAGGGGTATGGGATTAACAGACACAAACTACTATACATAAAACAGATAAGCAACAAGGGTATACTGTAGAGCACAGGGAATTATACCTGCTATCTTGTAATAACCTATAATGGAGTATAACCTGCAAAAATACTGAATCACTATGCTGTACACCTGAAAATAACACAGTATTGTAAATCAATTACACTTCAATATAAAATAAAATAAAATAACCCCCCAGATGCTCAACTTCACTGTGCCAGAAAATGAAACCTGCTCTCCCTCACATAAGAATTCTACAGTTTATTTGAAAAGCCTGCAGAACAAGAAGAGTGGCAAGTGTTGTGTGGTATTACAAATTATACACTCAACATTCTTCAGCTAATCGATAGCATAAGAAGTCACAGCAATCTGTACATCATCCTCTTTTATCCTAAAATTAGAATGATAAAAATATAAGGAAATTGCTTGAACTTTAAACCATGGCTTCATTTCTATCCTTAAATGATTGCAAAATTATTATACCTGATAATAATGAAAAATAAAATAAGAAATTTAAAATATATCCCTAGCATCTTTTGGACATCTTTATAGAATGTTAGCGATTTTTGAAAATCAGCATTCAACTGCTGGATAACGGTAGATCCTGAGATGCTGGCATAACTGAGGAAGACTTAAGAAAATAACTATTGAGTTGGCCAAAAAGTTTGTTTGGGTTTTTCCATAAGATGTTACAGAACTTTTTGGCCAACCCAATACATCACTGGACCATGTGGCCTGTCACCAAAGAAATGCATCACAGATTCCTGCTTATGTCGCGATCATTTACAGAAGATGATGTCTAAGAGAATAAATTTTTTGTCATGATACTTAAGGAATCAGATTCATTCCTCTATAGTTGTCACTGACAAAGCCCACTGGGTTTCCCTGGAAAAATAAGATGGAATCTAGGTGATAAGGTCTAACCTCTTCTTTTGTGCTTCATCTAGTTTCACGTGCTTATAGGGTACTGTGTGCCGCAGTCTTGCACCCAGCACTTCAGACTAGGAAAGTGACACCTCGACTCCGTGGCCGTGTGGAGAAGCGCTGCCAATGACACCGCAATTCAAGATGGCGGCAGTGGCAGGCAGTGCGCAGAGACACTGCACCCAGAACTTGGATGTGAAACCAAAGCAGGACAGCTGCACTAGCGCCGCGAGAGCTCCAACCCCACCCCCCACCCCGTCCCCGCAATGAGGAGAACCATACAGAGCATCCCCACCCATCCCCCGTCCCAAAAACCTGTACTCTAGAGCGAGAGCTCCCACCTCTCCGTTCTCCGATCAAAGAATAAAACTTTCCTTTGTTTCTGAACCAAACTCAGTCTCAATCGATTGGCACGGGCAACACCAGAGAAGAGGACCCCTACTGGGGCCCAACTCGAAAGGGGTGGTAACATAATTACATTTTGTAGTTTGTTTTGAATAAAATAATGGAATGTTAGAAATAGAAAAGATCTTAAAGAGATCATTGTTTTGCAGACTAGAAAACAGAGGCAAAGAAAAATGTAGCAGTTTGCCCCAGGATCCCATAGCTTGTAACAAAGCTCAGAGGAAAACTCAGGTATCCTGCCCCATTAGAATGCACAGTTTCCCCATTGAGCAGGTTTTCATTTTGTTTTTTAAAGTGAATTTTCCAAGCCTTAACCAGTTTGAATCTTTAGTGGTATCTCAGTATGAAACTGGAAACGAAGTGGTGAGGGTTTGTTTTTTTAGCTAAAAGCCTTTATGGGAGATCTCAGTGTGTGTGTGTGTGTGTGTGTGTGTGTGTGTGTGTGTGTACGTGTGTGTGTGTGTGTGTGTGTGTGTGTACGTGTGTGTGTGTGTGTGTGTGTACGTGTGTCTGTGTGTCTGTGTTTCCTCAAAATAATCAGTTGAAATTACCCTCCATTCCAGGGCTATTGTGGACTAGGCTAAATATGTACAGCAATATTTGGAGGGGGTCGTAGCTACCCTAGCAGGCACCATCAGGGGAAGCTAGTAGTGTTCATGCATCCTGCCATCATGATGCTGAGCAGGGTTCTCTAAGGACCACTGCCTAAAATGTTCATGGGGAGCACAGTCCCCAGCACAGGCAGGGAGATCTGGCCTCAGCACTGCTGGGTCAATACACTTATCATTTCCCCACGGGGCAGCAGTATCCTCCAGTAAGGAGAAACCACTGACTCTCCCCAATAAGAGCTGAACTACATGAGTGTACAATGCCTGGTTTGAAGCTCAATGAAGGATTGTCTAATTAACTGTGACAGTCGTCCGAATCTCTCCCCTCTGATCAGAGGAAGGGAAGATATCTGAAGCAGAAAGAGGGCCTTTTGGTGGTACCTATATCCCTCCTTAGCCAGGAAGTGCAAGGTAAGTCCTGATTATACAGACCCTTGGGTGGGTTGTTAAACATCTCTATGTCTCTCATCTGTAAAAGGTGTGATCAGATGAGCTTTAAGATTTTTCTAGTTCTAGTAATTCTAACAGAAATGAATACATATAAACCTTGTCACATAGATTATGGAATCTACACGTATTCTTTCAGGTAAGAATTTTTATCTTTACTTTTTAGGATGAGTTTTTTATCTCATTGAATTTTATGTATCTTATAATCCTCTTGCATCCTTTTGCATCTTGTAATCCTCTTATGTGACGTCTGATGCTTCATCTTGTATTATAACTGAGATTTTAATTTATAACATAGAAGGATTATAACTCCTCTTCCTCCTACCAAGATCCATATCTCATCTAGAACTGTGTAATACAGAAAATGATAATTTAAGAAAAAATAGCATTACCACTGTTTCTTGGTCTTTTTATATTTTTAAAAATATTATTTTATGTAAAATGCACCATGAACATGGTGGAAAGAATGGTATCACCTTATGGTAGGCTAGGGTTAGGTTTAGGTAAGGAATTGTGGTTTGCCACCCAGCATCAACACACCTTCCTTCTGGAAAATTTCTTGAATATCCATTGAGAAACCATCTCTCCCCTATTTTCAGGGCTGAGTGGAACAGATCTGACTCCCATTTCCATGGCTGACTTTAAGCCAGTTAGCATTTCTCATCCCCCTGTCTACAGTGATTAGTTCAGGGTTATTATTAAGACATTAGGAGGTATTTACTAAGCCTTCTGAAAAGGAGAAACCTTTTCTCTTCCTCCTCCCACTGTAGGAGGCTTTCTTCCCTGATGATCTGATGTGACGTTGGTACCTGTGGCATTTGGGTACCACTAAATGAAGCCTAAGATGAAACTAAAGACATAGTATACAGACAGAGAGGAAAACAAGATCCTTGGTAATATCATTTGAGTTGCTAGATCAAGCCACAGCTGAGCCCAGACAAACTCTATACTTTATAGTTGATTGAGTCAGTAACCCCCACTTTTTAATTTTTGGTTCAAGTTGGTTAGAGTGGTACTTGTCTTTCATTTGTTTGTTTTAATTTATTTATTTTCGGCTGCACTGGGTCTTTGTTGCTGCACGTGGGCTTTCTCTAGTTTTGGCGAGCGGGGCTACTGTTCATTGCGGTGCACGAGCTTCTCATTGTGGTAGCTTCTCTTGTTGTGGAGCATGGGCTCTAGGCACATGGGCTTCAGTAGTTGTGGTATGCGGGCTCAGTAGTTGTGGCTCGCGGGCTCTAGAGCGCTGGCTCAGCAGTTGTGGCGCACGGGCTTAGTTGCTCCGCGGCATGTGGGATCTTCCCAGACTAGGGTTTGAAACCATGTTCCCCTGCATTGGCAGGCGGATTCTTATCCACTGCGCCACCAGGGAAGTCCCTTTCTTTCATTTCTAACCAATCCTCTTGAGGTTAGATGGGGTCATTTATCTAGTTATGGCCAAGGAGATGTATCATTTTTTAGTAAAAGCACTTAACTGCTAATTCAAGACCTTCCAGCACTCTTCCCATACCATGGCACTGAGGAGCTATTAGCTGGTGGAGCCTCTGTCGACTTTGTTCCCTGAAAGGCCGTGTGGAGCAGAGAACCTGTCAATCCACAATGAACTTACAGCCTGAGTGAGATATAAACCATTAGGGTTTCAGGAATAACTACCACCATACACCAATAGAGTACCTTATGTTCCACCCTCTGGGCTGTGGAATATACTTTATACACAAGAATTACTCTAATATATAAGGTAAAAATGCAATAAGGCCTCTGTAATGAGTATTTCCACAGACTATTGACATGTGAATATGAAAAAGTAGGTTGGAGTAGAATTCAATATATATATATATTTAAATTCATTTATAAGGCACACTTACTGGGATATTCAGATAAATCCTGCTGACACAAGCACCATCCTCTATACCCCAAACACAAACTTCTCCTGACTGTGTGAGAGTCTGTAAAAGAAAGAAAAAGAAAACTCAAATGGAAAACAAGACTTTGCTATGGGAGTATGTTCTAAATTCCTTTCTAGTATGTCAATCTGATGATTTAGTATAAAATTTCATTTTATTTATGTGGATTAAAATTACAATTTCAACGTCAATACTTCTGATTTGAACAAATATTAACTATTACCTTTAATGCAATTTAAGTAACACATAATAACTAATTAGGATTAGAAAAGTGAAATAAAGTTTTTTTTTTCTGTGTAACATAATTGAAATAAGTTACTTGGAAATTCAATGAATTTCCTAGTGAATAAGCCTAGAAATAGAAAATCACAATTGGTATTTTAAAAAATTAATAGACTTTGCTTTAAAGAGCAGTTTTAGGATTACAGAAAATTTGAGCAGAAAGTAGAGAGTTGCACTTCCCTCCCTGCCCTTCCCAATATCCATACAATTTTCCCTGTTACTAACAACTTGCACTATTGTGGTATATTTGTTAGAACTGATGAGCCAATATTGATACAGTGTTATGGACTAAAGCCATAGTTTACATTAGGGTTTACTCTGTGTTATACATTCTATGGGTTTTGACAAACGTACGATGACATGTAACCACCATCACAGTATCATACAGAATAGTTTCACTGCCCTAAAAATCCTCTATGCTTCACCTCTTCATCCCTCCCTCCCTCCCCACTGAACCTCTGGCAACCACTGATTGTTTTTAGTGTGTCCACAATTGTGCCTTGTCCAGAATGTCTTACAGAGGGAACCATACAGCTTTCTCAGATTGCCTTCTTTCACAGAGCAATATGCATTTAAGGTTTCTCTATGTCTTTTCATGGCTTTATAGCTCATTTCTTTTTAGTACTGAATAATATTCCATTGTATGGATGTACCACAGTTTGTTTATTCATTCTCTTATTGAAGGACATCTTGATTGCTTCCAAGTTTTGGCAATTATGAATAAAGATGCTATAAGCATTCACATGCAGATTTTAGTGTGGGCATAAGATTTCAACTAATGTGGGTAAACACTAAGAAGCCCAATTGCTGAATCATATGGTAAGAGTATGTTTAATTTTGTAGAAGCTGTCAACTGTCTTCCAAAGTGGCTGTACCATTTTGCCTCAGTAGTGAATGAGGGTTTCTGTTGCTCCATATCCTCACTAGCACTTTCTATTGTCAGTGTTTTGGATTTTAGACATTCTAATAGGTGTGTAGTATTGTTTTAATTTGCAATTCTCTAATGACGAAAAACGTTGAACATCTTTTCATCATTATTTGCCATATCATTATTTGCCATATATTTGTATATCTTCTGTGTTAAGGTGTTTATTCAGATTTTTTCCCCATTTTTCAATGGGGTTGTTTATTTTTTTATTGTTGAGTTTTAATAGTTCTTTGTATATTTTGGATACCAGTATTTTATCAGATATATGTTTTGCAAAGATTTTTCTTCCAGCCTGTGCTTTGTCTTTTCTTTCTCTTAACAGTGTCTTTTGCAGAGCAGAAGTTTTTAATTTTGATGAAGTCCAGCTTATCAATTTTTTCTTTCATGGATTGCATTTTTGGTGTTGTGTCTAGAAAGTCATTACCAAACCCAAGGTCACTTAGATTTTTCTCCTTTGTTAACTCCTAGGAGTTTTATAGTTTTCGTATTTTACATTTAGGTCTACAATCCATTTTGAGTTAATTTTTTGTGAAGGGTGTAAGATCTGTGACTAGATTTTTTTTCTTTCTTGGCATGTGAATGTCCATTTCCTCCTGCACCATTAGTTGAAAAAATCTATGCTTTCTCAATTAAATTGCTTTTGCATATTTGTGAAAGGTCAGTTGACTATATTTCAAGACACTGTTCCATTGATCTGTTTGTTTATTCTCTCACAAATACCATACTGTCTTGATTACTGTAGCTTTATAGTAAATATTGAAATTGGGTAGTGTTAGTCCTACCCAATTCTAGAATCAGTTCTAGAATCAGTAAGTTCTAGAATCAGCAAGTTCTAGAATCAGTTTATTGATATCCACAAAATAATTTACTGGGATGTTGATCGGAATTGCATTGAATCTATAAGACAAGTTAGAAAGAATCAACATCTTAATAATACTGAGTCTTCTTACCCATGTACATGAAATATTTATGCATTTATTTAGATTTTGTTTGATTTCTTTCATCAGAGTTTTATAGTTTTTATCATATATATCCTGTACATATTTTGTTAGATTTATTCCTATTTTACTTTTTCAGTGCTAACATAAATGCTATTGTATGGTATTAAATTTCAAATTCCAATTCTTCACTGCTTGTATAAGAAAGCAATTGACTTTTGTATATTAAACTTGCACCCTGCAACCTTGTTATAATCACTTAGCTCCAGAAGGATTTTTTATTGATTCTCTGGGATTTTCTACATAGACAATCAGGTCATCTAAGAACAAAGTTTTATTTCTTCCCTCACAATCTTAATACCTTTTATTCCCCACGTCCCCTTTTTTTTTTTTTTTTTTTGTCTTATTGCATTTAGGACTTCCAGTTGATTTCATTAAGGTTTTCTTTTTTAAAGATGTCCTTTATCAGACTGAAGAAGTTACCCACTATTTGTTGTTTGCTGAGAGGTTTTGTTTTGTAATGTTATTATTAATTATTTATTCAATTTATTTAATAGATATAGGCTCAGATTATTTATTTCTCCTTGTATGAGTTTTGGTAGATTATATCTTTCAAAGAATTGGTCCATTTCATCTAAATTATCAAATTTGTAGGCATAGAGTTGTTCATAATATGGTTGGCCCTCTGTATCTGTGGGTTCTGCATCTGCAGATACGGAGAGCTGACTGTACTATGCCATTTTATATAAAGGATGTGACCATTCGTGGATTTTGGTATCCACGGGGAGTCCTGTAACCAATCCCCCATGAATACTGAAAGATGACTGAACTCTTTTATTATCCTCTTAATGTCCCTGGGGTCAGTAGTAATGACCCCTCTTTAATTTTCATTCCTGATGTTAGTAATTTGTATCTCCTCTCTCTCTCTCTCCCCCCTCCCGCCACTGCCTCATTAACTTGGCTAGAAGTTTATCAATTTTATTGATCTTTTTAAACAACCAGCTTTTGGTTTCTTAGATTTTCTCTACTGATTTCCTATTTTTAGTTTCATTGCATTCTGCTCTCATTTTTATTATTTCTTTTCTTCTGCTTACTTTGGATTTAATTTCTTTTTTCTATTTCCTAAAGTGGGGGCTTAGATTATTGATCTTAAACATTCTTCTTTTCTAATATATGCATTGAACGCTATAAATTTCCCTCTAAGCCCTGTATTCACTGCAAAATCCCATAAGTCTTGATATGTAGTATATTCATTTTCATTTAATTCAAATTTTTAATTACTCTTAAGACTTCTTTGAGCCATGTGTTATTAGAAGTGTGTTGTTTACTCTCCAGTTATTTTGGGGTAGGGGGAGTTTCCAGCTACCTTTCTGTTATTTACTTCTAATTTAATTCCATGTAGCCTGAGAACGTATTTCTTTTAAATGGTTAAGGTATGTTTTATGACCAAGAATGTGATCTATTTTGGTGAATAATTCATGTGAGCTTGAGAAGAATGTATATTATGCTATCATTTGATGAGGTAGTCTATAGATGTCAATTAGATCCAGTTGATTGATGGTATTGTTCAATTCACCTATGATTTTGATCTTCTGCCTGCTGGTCTGTCTCTCTGAAAAATTTCTTTTAACATTCCTTGCAAGGCAGTTCTGCCAGTGACAAATTCCCTTAATTTTTATTTGTCTGAGAAAATATTTTTTCCTTCACTTTTGAAGGATAATTTTGCTGGATATAGAATCCTGGGTTTGTTTGTTTTTTTTTCTTTCAACACTTTAGATATTCACTCTACTTTTGCTTACATGATTTCTGAAGAGCAGACCACTGTGATTCTTACCTTTGTTTCTTCAAGGGTAAGGGTTTTTTTCCCTTTGGATTTTTTTCAAAATTTTTACTTTGTTTTTGATTTTCTATCATTTGAATATAACAAGCTTTGGTGTAGATTTTTTTGGTATTTATCCCGCTAGTGTTCTCTGAGCTTCCTGGATCTGTCATTAATTTTGAAAAATTCTCAGCTATTATTACGTGAAACATTTCCTCTGTTCCTTCCTTCCTTTCTTCTCCTTCTGGTATTCCTATTATGTGTATGTTATACCATTTATAATTGTCCCATGTTCTTGGATATTCTTTCTTTTTCATTCTTTTTTCTCTTTGCATTTCAGTGTTGAAGGTTCTACTGACATTCTTTATTGATTCTTTCCTTTGCAAAATTCAGTCTATTGATGAGCCCACCAAAGGCATTCTTCATTTCTGTTACACTGCTTTTTATTTCTAATATTTCTTTTTTTCTTTCTTAGAGTTTCCACATCTCTGCTCATATTATCCAGCCATTCTTTCATGTTGTCCACTGTTTCCATAAGAATCCCTAGTATATTAATCATAGTTTGTTTTAAATTTCTGGCCTGGTAATTACAACGTGTCTGTCATATCTGAGTCTAGTTCTGATGCTTGCTCTGTCTCTTCTGTTGTTGTCTTTTAGTATGCCTTATAATTTTTGTTCAAAGCTGGACATGATGTACTGGGTAAAAGAGTATGAATTAAATAGGCTATAGTGTGAGGTTTTATGTTTATCTGGCTAGGAGTTAGACTGTGTTTACTGATTGCTGTAGCTGAATGTGTCAGAAACTAAAATTTCCTCTGGTGTCCTTGTTTTGGTCTGAGATGTGCAGTTTCTCCAGTTGTAATCCCCCTGGGTACTGGCTCCAGTGGTGGTTTCTACTTCTGGGCATCTGCTCCAGTAAGCTGTAATTCTTTGCATCTGCCTGTCTGTCTCTATAATTTTGGGGGGAGTGGTTTTCCCTATGACCTCAATTATCTGATGGGTCTAAGAGGAATTACTGATTTTAAATTTATTCAGCTTTTTTCTTTTTAAGATATATTAATTAATTTATTTAATTAATTTATTTTTGGCTGCATTGGGTCTTTGTTGCTGTGCATGGGCTTTCCCTAGTTGCAGCAAGTGGGGGCTACTCTTCATTGTGGTGTGCGGGCTTCTCATTGCGGTGGCTTGTCTTGTTGCGGAGCATGGGCTCTAGGCACACGGGCTTCAGTAGTCGTGGCTTGTGGGCTCTAGAGTGCAGGCTCAGTAGCTGTGGTGCACGGGCTTAGCTGCTCCACGGCATGTGGGGTCTTCCTGGACCAGGGCTTGAACCCGTGTCCCCTGCATTGGCAGGTGGATTCTTAACCACTGCACCACCAGGGAAGCCCAATTCAGCTTTTTCTTGTTGTGAGGTTCTTTACATGCTGGACTGGAAACCCAAAGTTCATATTCATTTTTACAGATAATTTTTACTCTTTCACAGGATCAAGACTGAAAGCAGCTTAAAGTAACTACAATGTGATACAATTTAAATTCTGTTTCTTGAATACTAGGGAGTGGGTAACATGATCCTATGGATCAAGTATCTAAATCCTAAACATGAAAATCTTGTATTAAACTTTTTTATTGAGTTGAAACAACCCTAAAAACAGACATAATTCTTATCAGAGAACATCTAGAAGAAAAATCACATAATCAGAAAAAAAAAATCGCATAATCAGAATCTGAAGATTGGAAGGAACCTTAAGGGTTACCTATTCCATAGTCTATGTATTTTTTTATTTGCTAGAACTCCCAAAATCTTAATGGATTTGTTGATGAATTACATGAAAACTGAAATATGTTTCTTGAGACCAACTAAAAGTAAGCAGTTAAACACCAGAAATAATTTTTCTTTTCTGCATGTAGAGGGAAGTTTTTTTTTTTTCCTAAGTAGACTGAATACATGTTTTGTGCATGGCAACTATTTCATTTTCATTTTCAGATCAGGCTGCATCACTCTGAGAGGGTAAACACTAATAGTTTAATAAGTGTTGACAACTCATTAGCAATGAATGTGTTTAACGACCTGACTTGGAAAGCTTGGATGGTGAATACAAACAGGATGGCTCCTACAGGGAACTCTGCTCAATATCATGTAGCAACCCAAGTGGGAAAAGAATTTGAAAAAGAATAGATACATGTATATGTATAACTGAATCACTTTACTGTACACCTGAAACTATCACAACATTGTTAACTATACTCTAGTATAAAACAAAAAGTTTAAAAAATAAAAACAAACAAACAAACAGGATGGCTCCTAAGATTTTAATTGCTTTGGTCATGTTCAGAGACTTAATATTATGAAGTCACAATATGACGATGTCATTCTAACTGGGGAGTAGATTTGATGATGGAAGTGGTTGGCATTTCTACCACATCTTCAAGAGTACGCTTGGGGGACTTCCCTGGTGGTCCAGTGGTTAAGACTTCGTGCTCCCAATTCCAATGCAGGGATTTACAACAGGTTGCACATGAACTTCCAAAATCTTACCCTTAAATCCTACTGTGAAACAATACCATATTCCTTACCATGCAGTATTCATTTCCAGGTGTGATAAAGTCTGTTGCCTGAAATTTCCCATCACAAGCCGCTAGGAGTTTTTCAAAGGTTGGCTCCTCATCAAAAGTGTAAATATAAATAGATCCCTGTAAACATACCAAAAAAGAAAAAAATAATGCAATTGTGTGTTCAGTTCAACAAATAGTTATTAAATGCTTACTGTGAACAAGGCACTGTGTGAGAAAAGGTAGTGGGAAAGTAGAGATAAACTCAGTAAGGCCCTGACCTTGAGGAGCTTAAAATATAAATGTTTATTGATTCATTCATTCATTCCTCAATTAACATAATCAATAAATAGGACTTTCTTCTTTTCTCCATTTCCAAGCATTTTTTTAAGATTAAAATACATATCAAAGCACTTTTTCCTGACTTTAAAAATACTGTCTACTTATGCAGAAAATTTGGAAAATGTAGAAAACCAGAAAAGTTGTTCAGATGAACTAACTTCTATCACATACTAGACCATGGTGGGCACTAACAAAAACTTTTAAATGTACATTTGTGAAAATTGTAGAGGTGTGGCTGAAGCTGTTACTTATGACGTGTTTATCATACTCAGGTTCCAAATTCACCTCTCCAAAAAATCTATCCTGGACATTATGCATCCCTGCCAAGCAACTGTAATACGGTCTGTTTATTTAACTAGTGATAAGAAGTCTGCGTTCAACTGATCACAGGTTCTTCAAGTTTACTTAGGTTAAACATGAATATTTTCGTTCCTGTTTATCTAAAAAATACAACTCTGTAAAGTCTAAACTTTGGTAGGTATTTACTGATTTTACCTTTCATTCATTTACCTTTCATTAATTCCTTCAACAAATATTGAGTGCATACACTGTGCCAGACACAGCTCTGGATGCTGGGGCTGCATCAGAGGACAAAACGGACAAAAGTTCCCTGCCCTTATGGAGCTTACATTCTACTGGGGACTTTGGCCAATGAATAAGATATCTAAATAATATATATTGTAAGTTAAAGAGCAATAATTATAAGAAGAAAAAAATAAAGCAGGGAAAGAGGATATGACATGGCAAAATAAGAGGGTGAAATTCTAAACTGAGTGTCCAAGAAAGGCTTTACAGAGAAGGTGTGTTTAGAGAAAAGACTAGAAGGAAATGAGGAAGGGATTCATGTGGATTCTGTGGGAAACGCATTCCAGACAGAAGGAACAGCCAGTGCAAACACTCTGAGGGAGGAGCATGCCTGGTGCATGTAAGCAAGCTGCATGATGACCAGCATGACTGAAGCAGGGTGAATAAGAAGAAGAGTCGTGGGAGATAAGGCCAGTGTGGGGAGTGGAGTCCATATCATGAAGGGCCTTGTAAAGCATAGTGAAGATTTTGGCTTTTACTCAGAATAACATGGGGAATCACTGGAGGGCTCTGAGTAGTAGAGAGAGATGCTTTGCTCACTTTGGCTGCTATGTTGAGTACACATAGTCTATTCTATCATGTACTGAGAAAAGTATACTAAAATCTCCTATTGAGATCATGATTTTGTTTTTCCTTGTCATTTTGTCATGTTTTGAGGCTATTTTATTTGGTACATATATATTTTAAAAGTTTATGTATTCCTAGTGAATTTAACCTTTTACTATTCTAAAATAAGCCCATTTATTCTTAGTAATGAACTTTGCCTATAAGTCTTTTTTGCCTAATATTAATATATCTCCAAAGGCTTTCTTTTGGTTAATGTTTGCATGATATATCTTTTCCCATTTTCTAAATTTACTTTCAATTTTTAATTTATTTTCAATGTTACTGTATTTTTTAAAATTTACTTTCAATCTTATGCTTTAGATATGTCACTTGAAAACAGTGCAGAGTTAGGTTTGGATTCTTTTTTTTGTTGTTGTTGTTGGTGTTGCAGTACACGGGCCTCTCACTGTTGTGGCCTCTCCCATTGCGGAGCACAGGCTCCGGATGTGCAGGCTCAGCGGCCATGGCTCATGGGCCCAGCCGCTCCGCAGCATGTGGGATCCTCCCAGACCGGGGCACGAACCCGTGTCCCCTGCATCAGCAGGCGGACTCCCAACCACTGTGCCACCAGGGAAGCCCTGGATTCTTTTTTAATCAAATATGGTAATATTCGCCTTTTAACTAGACCAACTATTCTGTTTTGCTTTAATTGTAATTACTAGTATATTTGAGATTAAACATTACATTTTAATTTATGCTTTCTATTTTCTCATTTGTTTTGTGTTTCTTTTTCTCTCTTTTCTTACCTTGTTTTGCGTTTTTTTTTAACATTTCACTTCCCCCCTCTATGATGTGGAAATTTCATCTGATGTTTCAGTTCTTTCATGGTTACCTTAGCAGTCAGAACATGCATACTTAGCTTATAAATATCAGAAGTTACTTAAAACATTTACTCTCTTCCCAGGAAATAAAATAAACTTGAAATACATTATTCCATTTACTCCTTTCCCTCCATCTTACATTATTGTTGTCTGGAATTTTAATTCAATGTTATTTTTAAACCCAACTTTGAATTATTTGTGCTGTTTTATACAGTCAGTGTTCACTTACATTTCTCTACACATTTACTACTGCTCTTCATTCTTTTTGCATCACAGTCCTTCCACCTGGGGTCATTTTCCTTCTGCCTGAAGTACATTCTTTAGAATTTTCTCTAGTGATGATGTGCTAACAAACTCTCAATTCTGGAGTATATAGAAAGTCTTTTTTTACCCCTGTACTGAAAAGTATTTTCCCTGAGTATAGAATTCCGGGTGGTAGTAACCTTATTTCACTAAATCAGGGGTCAGCAAACTTTTCTGTAAAAGGACAGTTAGTAAATATACTAGGCTTTGCAGGCCATGTGGTCTCTCACAACTACTTAATTCTACCATTGTAGTGTGAAAGCAGCCATAGATAATACATAAACAAGTGGGTCTGACTGTGTTCCAGTAAAACTTTATTTACAAAAACAAGCAGCAGGCTGGTTTTGGCCCATGGGTCTACAGTTTCCTGACCCCTGCACTACATGGAAGATCTCATTCCACTCTTTCTTACTTACATTATTGCCAGAGTAGTCAGCTGTTAGTGTAACTGAAAGTCCTTTGAAATAATCTGTTTTTTTCTCTGACTGCTTTTAAGATTTTCTCTTTGTCTTTGGTTTTCAAAAATTTCACTTTGTTAAGTCTAAGTGTGTATATTTTTCCTGCTTGGGATTCACTGGGCCTCTTGAAGCTGTAAATTCATGTCTTTAATCAGTTCTGGAAAATATCTCTTTAAATATTACCTCTATCTCACTCTCTCTCCTCTTTGGGATTCCAATCAAATACATGTTAGATCTTTTCACTGTATCATTCATTTCTCTTACCCTCCCTTCTGTATTTCCCATACTTTTGTCACTTGGGTTCATTCTGGACAACTTCTTCTGATCTATCTTCCATTCATTGATTCTCCAGTCTTCTGTCAGACATATTCATTTAATTTTTTCTTTGTTAGTATATTTTTATTTTTTAGAACTTCTATTTGTGTCCTTCTCCCTTCTGTTATGTTACTTTTTTATTGTTTCCTGTTCTCCATAGATAATTTAAATTTGTCATTTATTAAAACATCGTTAGCACAGTTTAACTTCTGGTAATTACAGAAACTTAAGTCTTTCCATATTTAAATTTAAATTTCTTTTAGGCAGAAAATCATTGAACTTTACTTGTAATTCATCTAAAATCATTGCCTAACAATATAAACTAATATATCCTGACCTAGGAGTCTTCCCAACAGTATAATTCAGGTGGGCATTTGATTTTAACCTGTATTTATTTCCCTCCCTTCTTCTCTTACAGAACCTGTGTTTTCCTTAGAGAACCACCCATGACCCCAGTCTCAGTTCATGTTTGGGTGGATTGACTCTACCCAGGGTCCAATGGTAGACATGTGACTTAGGCCTGGTCAATGAGAGTTTAGAATCCCTCTGGACATAGTACTTGACCCAGGGGTAGAGAGGTGACCCAAGTTAGTACAATGAGTCTAGATTCCAGGACATTTTTTTCCAACTGGTATTTTCTACCAGGGTCACCAAGAGGATAAAAGTACAAAATTGGAGTTGCAGAAGGCTCTCTTGACACCACAGGGGCGAGTCTGCATAGGAAAGGAGGAAGCAGAGAGGAAACAGAGCCAAGATGTGGCAGAAAAACAAGGCATGCAGCCTCGTGGGAGCTCCTGGATTTATATCAATTCCTTGCTTGCTTTCAGTTATACACACAAAAACAAACAAACATCCTTCTGTTATTTAGGTCTTTTAAACTGGGTATTTTTTCATTTGCAAGCTAAAGAGTCCTGGCTAGTAGTGTTATCATTATGCAACACACTCTGCCCTTCATTCCTGTCATGCAATGATGATAATAATAATATCTGAAATTTCATGTCAAGAAACCACCATCTAGCATACCTTGTCTGTCTGAATCAGCAACATTCTGTAACTGGGAGAAAACATCAAATGTTCCACAGGCTCTTCAACCTCAAGAAAATCCTCTACTTTGTAATTTGTATCTTTAATAAGAAAAGAATACACAAAGCCATCCTAGAGACCAAAAACAATGAGATAAATGAAGAAAATTAGTCTTGATCAATGCATAGTATTCAATATACTTTCCTCATCAAACAAGCTAAGAATTATTGATTACCATCTACTATTCATTTTTGGAATCATCATCTATGTTTACATTATCTAGAATGCCGTGGCTTCTTACCTTTATTTAGCCAACTTTTAACCATGTTTCCTGGTCAATTTTCTCTCTTTTGTGACACATTTTTCAATTACCTAAAATTTTACTGATCTCTCCTTTCTTTGAACTTCTTTAGCATTTATCTTCTTACCACATTCTTCATTATATAGGAGGTGGGGCAGATGAGGCAGAGTTTATCGTGTGGCTGGTATCCAGAAGTCTCCTTACTTCAAAGTCCTTAGCCTTAATGTATGTATAATCATCATTATGTGCATTTCCTAAATCTCTAAATGACTCAAAGGTAGGGAGTGTGCTGTTTATTTCCTTTGTATTTTCTTTTCTAGTTTTTCACACAGTGCTAGAAACAGGGCAAGTATCCAGTAAAAAAAGGGTTGGTTAAATGTTGATCAGTTAGTTGTAAACAGCTTTAGGTTAATTTAACTACTCTCAAGAAAAACGGCTGGGTTCACACTTAAGACCTGGGGGGAGAAATGTGCAAGGTGCTTTCTCCATGCCCATCATCCTTCTCCATCCCTCACCAGAGGAGATGCTCCAACCTCTCCTTTAAACTAGGTTAAAAAAACACACCAAGGGTGGCCTTGAGAAGGACAAATGCAGACTAAATGTAGGAGGAAGTAGTCCGTTGCAAGGTTGGGGAGAGGAGATTACAAGCTACATGTAGGTTAATGAGCTCCAGATTGTTTCTTGTTGGTGGAGCTACATCTCTCATTCTGACATCATTGCCTAGCTGCCCTTAGGTTCCTGGAGATGTGATCTGTGGCAAAAGATGACACAAAGCTAACAGTGTTCTGGGATGGCTACCAGTAGACCTGAGATTTTAGTGTAGGTCAGCTCCAAACCTTAGCATTGATTACAACCACATGGAAATGTAACTTGGTCTGGCCTCTTTTCATACTTACTGAGGCTATGTGCCCTAATAAATGAGAGCAAGAACTTTGGAGTTTGCCACACCTGGGTTCAAGTCCCAGCTTCTCCACTTACTGGCTGGTGAACTCTCTAAGACTTGACTCCTTTGTGTGTGTGTGTGTGTGTGTGTGTGTGTGTGTGTGTGTGTGTGTGTATGTGTGTGTGTGTGTGTGTGTGTTTGTGTGTGTTTGGGGGGTTGGATTTTTTTAATCCTGTTTTTGCTTATTTGCAGTAAGATAGACATATAATAGATCATTATACTGTTATCTCTAATTTTGTATACATTTGAAATTCTTCATAATAAAAAGTTTTACAATAAACATCTCCCCAGACAGAATTTTAATTAATAACCTGACAGAACTTGACATCCCAAATTAGGGCTCATCATAGAAAATGGAAGCAAATGGAAATTGTATATTTTCTTTTCCTTCTATTTGAAATAAATTTTTAACCATTTTTTAATTGAAGTATAGTTAATTTACAACATTGTGTTAGCTTCAGATGTTTGTATATTTTCTTGAAAGCAATTAATTTTGAAGAAAAAAATACATTACAATTCCAGAAGCAAGCACGCCTCCCGTCTGATATGCCACGGTGACTGGACTGACAAGATTTCTTCCAACTTTGGAAAAGAAAAACAAGGTGACACGTAATTAAAAGTGCTGTACAGAGTAATTAATCTCACTTGCTTTCCTAGGACTATTCATTTCTTTGTAATTCTTCTTTCCACAAATCAACGTCCTATCAGGATATGTGCTATGCTTCTCAAACAATGAAGAATAAAAGCTGTTTTGCAATGACTACTGATGTAAATCACACAAGTTTTTTTCTTTTAATGTCCTGTATCATCAGATCTATGGAAGTAACATTGTGGAATTATATAGTTAATATATTTTCTTTTTTAGGAAAGCAATTATCAGAAATTTTAAGGGGTCAGAAAGGAAAAAGACAAAAACTGTATTATTATTAAGCTGTATACTTAAGATTTGTACATTTTATGGTGCATAAATTTATACCTCAGTAAATAAAACACAGTGGACTTAAAAAAGTAAAAAGAAAAAGTGATCTATAAGAACTTTGTTATTAATAAAATATTGTCCTGGGGAAAGTAACAAAAAGCATATTAGCTTTTATGTAGATAAACCACAAGAACTACAAGATCAAAGGCTCAGAGACATGTATCAGACTTCTACTAACTGAACACTACATGCTTGGCATTTCGCCAGATGCTAAGACACATACTGTCCTTTCCTCAAAGACTATTCACCCCAGCAGTCTCTTCTTTCCAATCCAACTGCCACCAGAGTCCAGGTTGCTATGACTCCTGGCCTAGTCTAGGTGCCTGCTACTTATAGCCACCCACTTCTAGGATTGTGCTTCCCTGAACTATGGATAATTAATCTCCCCAAGCACAATTCCAGTTGGGGCACATCCCCATTCAGGAGTTGATGTCAGTCCACTGTCAGCTGAATTAAGTATAAATGCCTTAGTCAGACATTCAAGGTCAGATATGGTATCAGATAGATGTCCCTTTGTTCCCCACTATTCCTGCATAACACTCGATGCTCCAGACAAACTGGACCAGTTCTTTTTCTCAGCCTTCCCCATGTTTTCTTGTTTATGCAGATACCATTGCCCCAAATTCCACCTACCCTCATCTCTGTCTGTGAACCTATCCTTTAAGGGCTATATTAAATGCCACCTACAGAATGACCTAACTTGGCAGTTTTCCCTCATCTGAATTCCCATAGCACTTTATGAAGTTCTCCTCACATCTTAATTTTCCTGGCTGCAATTATTTGTCAACTTGTCTTATTCTCTCTAATAAAATATAAATCAGCACCTTCAAGGTGCTGATTATGAGATTATATATTTGCCACCTATGTCAACTTGGAGGCACCTTGCTTAGTGTCCTCCACATTGTAGAAGCTAGATAAATATTTATTTAAAAGTATTTATAATATATCATGAAAATAATAAAATAGTGTACAGAAAGGAAATAGTGAACAATATAAGACAACATACAGGGACTTCCTTGGTGGTCTATTGGTTAAGACTCTGAGCTTCTACTGCAGGGGGCGCAGGTTCCATCCCTGGTCAGGGAACTAAGATCCAGCATGCCGCGAAGTGTGGCCAAAAAAAAAAGACTACGTACAACTAAGTCCTAAATTGTGTAAAACATTACAAGTGTGATGGGGATTTGGAAACGCGAAACATTGTTTGGTAGTTCACTTTACAAACACACAGAAGTGCCAATTTACTCCCTAGCAATCTCTGGAATTAAACTATAGAGCCAAAGTTTGAGTAAGTCACAGTTCCTAACTTCAAAGAGTTGGTGACTAGTGGCAAAGACAGACAGACAGGCAGGCACATGGGGCGTTGTAACAGCACAGGAAGAGGCTCTAACAAAGAAGTGAGTCTGATGGAACCCCAAATGGGGCACCTGATTTTGCCTGTAGGTTGGGGTGAGGACAGAGGAAGGCTCCAGAATGGATAATTTTGCCAGGTAGACAAGGAAGAGAAGGGCATCCTAGACAAAGGTAACTACCAATGCCAGCAGGCAGAATTTAGAGAAAGCACAGGAATGATAAGAACTTCTAAAAGGATCAAGTGGGAGAGCTGAAACTGGAAAGATAGGCCAGAAAAGAGGCTTAGTTTCTAGAGAGCTGAGGGATGGCATTGTGGACATGAGATCAGAGGGTGGACTGGGCCTGGAGAGTACAGGTGACAGTAAAGGGAAGAGAGATGGGGACTGGGGTAGGAAAGTTGAACCTAATGGCTTCACTTTCTCAGTGGAGTGAGTCAGGGAACAGGAGAGGGAGCAGATAAGGGACATGCAGCCGGGAAAACTTGCTGTAGGATGTGGTGTTTGAGCTGGGAACTGGAGGATTCAGAGAGTAAGGTGGCAAGGGAATGAGCTGGGTGGTATGTCTGTAAAATGATGGGAAGAAATGACTGGCTAGATCAAGAAACTCATACTGGGGAGTAGCAGGAAATAATATTATTAAAATAATAATATTTTTATTTTAATAATATTATTAAAATAATATTAATGGTGCAGGTAAGATCAGATTAGACAGGGCTTGAAATCAAGGCAAAGTAGTCCTTGAGTTATATGTTGAAAATGGTCTTCAAGTTTGGCAGGGATGAGATGCCTGATTTGGGTCAGCTGCGGATTAAGGTCAATGAAGTCAGCCCTAAGGTTGCTGCAGAAATCAAGGTGTGAAATAATAAGAGGAATTGGAGTGGAGCATGCATTGGTCAGGTTGGAGAACTTGCCCTGGTGAGAATCCCTTCTCAAAGTGTCTACACATAGCCCCCCACAAGGTGACATTGGCTTCTCTGAGTCAGGCCCAACTCTGGCCACAGCTGATGGGACCAGGAATGGACACCAGATCCAAGGAGAATAGGTCAGATTCTCTCAGAAATTCTAACCAAGCAACAAAAAGTAATTTTCAAGACGGCAGTTGGTCTTAAAAGAAGGTCTTGTGGAGAAAGGGTCATTGTGGAAGGCACTAAGCTGATTAAACACAACAGGCATATATGTATGGGAAAGGATATAGCATAGTAGCTACGAACTTGGACTCTGAAGTCATTGTCTGGGTTCAGGTGTCAGCTCCATAATTTACTAGTTATGTGAATTTGGGCATGTTTCTTAACCTCTTAATGCCTCCATTTCCTCATCTATATCATGAAGATAAAAATGTATTTCCTTACAAATTTGTTTTAAGGATTATGTGACATATACATATAGAGTGATAGCAGAAAGTCTAGAGCATAGAGCACTCAATAAACATTAGTTAGCTACAAGAAACACCCAGAGGACTCGGTAATGAACTAGAGGATAAAGAAGGAGGAATCAAAGATGTCTCTAGAAAGAGAAAAATAGGGAACAAAACATCCATTCTCAAGTGCAAAACCATCACCAATGGCTACACTTCTGGGAAGATAAAGCAAAGCAGTTTCTTACCCCTTGGTGGTCCGTCTTCTATCTTATTAAGCACAGTTACCTTCAAGTTTTCTCCACTAATCATTAAAAGATGACCCTCTTCACAGCCAACATATAGGTCACTTGTTGGAGTCCAGCAGTGCATAGTCGGGTGAACCAAAGTATATAGATCGTCTTTAGGCTTCAAGGAAAGATTTAAAACCTTGTGTTAAGACAACAATCATGGCTTAAGAGCCAGAGAAATACTCAGCAAAAACAATTTCCAAGACAAAATAGATGAACATGTGGTGGCTTCTCTGGTTGTGGAGCACGGGCTCTACGCGCGCTGGCTTAGTAGTTGTGGCGCACAGGATTAGTTGCTCCGCAGCATGTGGGATCTTCCTGGGCCAGGGCTCGAACCCATGTCCCCTGCATTGGCAGGCGGATTCTTAACCACTGCACCACCAGGGAAGTCCCACAAAAGTCTTGAGTAATAACTTCTACACTGTTTCTTGGTAGACTTTTTGATATCTTGGATCTAAGAAAGTCATTGTTTAGCTAAAATCACACCATTTGAGGAAGATTTTGGTCAACCTTTCCCCTCCTGGTTCTGCAGGGGGGCATGAATGTGATTTTCCTTGAGTGGCTATGGAGAGGCTGGCCTCGATCCTCTGCTTGGTTAACTGTCACGGGGAATAAGAGGACACTTTATCTGCCTCTGGTAGCCTCTCTAGCTCATGAAACATCCTACTTGACTTTGATTCCATGGAAAACTCAGAGAGAAATGCACAAATCTTTGGGATGTGCCTAGAAGAAATGTTGGTTTTGGGAACTAAAAATAATATGGACCAAGGGTCTATGGCAAATTTTTCCTGTAAAGGACCAGGTAGAGAATAGGCTTTGCAGACCACATAGGTCTCTGTCACATATCCCTTTTTTTTTTAAATCACTTAAAAATGTAAAAAACAGGAGCTTCCCTGGTGGCGCAGTGGTTGAGAGTCTGCCTGCTAAGACAGGGGACACGGGTTCGAGCCCTGGTCTGGGAGGATCCCACATGCCACGGAGCAACTAGGCCCATAAGCCACAACTACTGAGCCTGCACATCTGGAGCCTGTGCTCCACAACAAGAAGGGCCGCGATAGTGAGAGGCCCGAGCACCGCGATGAAGAGTGGCCTCTGCTTGCCACAACTAGGGAAAGCCCTCGCACAGAAACGAAGATCCAACACGGCAAAAATAAATAAATAAATAAATAAACTCCTACCCCCAACATCTTCTTGGAAAAAAAAAAAAGAAAAAAGAAAACATAGTAGGCTATAGTAGAAGAGTGTTTAACTATTACAAGAGAATCTATGAGAAAGCAATTTGTTCTTCTTGGTAGAGTGAAGGAAGTGGACAGAGAGAGAATTATCATTTGGGAGAGAATTATCACCTGGAAATATGACTAAGGCAGAAGTCATACATAGAAGCACTCCATATGATAATTTTTTAAAGGATACATTGTCTTTAATTGTATGATTGGCCTATTTCATGCCCTCATAGCCTTGGATTGTTAGAAAATAAATACTTGAATAACAATTTCGCCACCCAGTGGGCAGGAAAAGAAAGGGGACAAAACCACTCAAAAGGATTAAACTGTTGCTGATTAATGACATTTTTGTGGTGTCTAAACTGAGATATGACTCAGAGGGAAAAGAGTTACTCACTGACTATCATTATTTAATCATCATTATTTAAAAGTTGCCTGGGTTGTCTTGATGACCTTAGACTATAAATCACAAAAAGACAGACTCTTACCTCGTATGGCAATGGGCTCAAAAATCTTTAAAAAACCACACATATCTGGTTCTCACAATACCAGTGAATCTGTATGTATGCCATAGAAGGTGAGAATTAAAACTTGGAATTTTCTTGCCTTGGTATATTAAACTAGTATTGTGTGTGGCTTTTCTTACTTTAAGAGAAACCTGGGCTTGTCTTCCTATTACTTTCTTTCATCAGTAAATATGTTCTGTGCCATTTAAAAATGAATGTAATATTATGTGGTGCAAGCAGAAACAATAATTTTCAATCCTGGAACTTGAGAATTTTAAAAGAAAAGGTGCCAATAGTGTTTAAAAGTATTTGTTGGTAACACCACCTCCTTGTTCAGTCCTCTGGAATCAAACATTTTGATCACTCGAGGACAAAATGTAAAAAACTCAAGCCCAACTTAATATTGCTTTAGAAATTGTAAGCATCTGAATATGTGTCAGAATGCTTGAGTTTTAAAAGGAATTTCTGTTTAGCAACTTCTGCTTTAAAAAAAAAAAAAAGTAGATGGAAAAAGAAAACTGGACCCTTGAGATTAAATTCACTATCTTGGATCCAATTCTGCCCAGATAACACCTGCCTTTGATTTCCCCCATGCTACTCCTGGATACCATTTCTAATGCCCCAAATAAGTTGTGTAACGTGATGCGGGCCTATTTAAAGTCCTATTTAATGTGTCTTTCTAGTGTTAGCTATAAGAGAAATAGGGGAGTATTTAACATTTGTAATTTTATAAAAATCCACATTTGTCAATTTTTAAGACCCTTAAATAGGTCAAGTCATTACTGGTTTCTTTGCCATTGGTACTGGGTCACAAGAAATTTCATTCACAGGAAGAAATAGAATCAAGACATTTGAGATCTAAGTTTAGTTATGCTTTCACTCATTGTTTTTAGCAATTTTTCTCACCTTATTTGTCTATAAAATGAAAGAAGTAAATACTGGGAAAGTTGATTTCTAATTTAAATGTAAAGTAAATGGCTTTAATAATATTCCCTGTATGATTTAGAGATGTCATACTTTAATTAAATTTCTGTTTTCAGAAAAAGGTTAAAATGCACTGAGTTACAAAAGTCCTAGGAAATAAAGATGTCTGTTTATTATGAGCATTTTAAAAAATGGTAACTCCACATTTAATTATTTAAAGGTGGCATTTCATAGCATTTTTCAAATAACAAGAACAATTGCTTGAATTTTAAATGTTTTATGTAGGAACCATAAGTTGGCACAAAGGGTGAATGATGTGGGCTCCCACAGAAATTTGTTGCACACACACACACACACACACACACACACAAATCTGAGATGGTTGAAAATGTGGGTTCTTTGGCATCAAAAACTAAGCATAGAAACAATGTTTCAAGTTGTAAACCTTGATGGCTGATGTGTTTGTTTTTACTTTGCTGCCCCACTGTGGCTGAATGTGGTTGCATTTCCAAGCATAGGACCTGTACTATTAAAAGGAATTAGTTATTTTCTGTAATTTAAAAAAGTGAGTAATTGTCATCCTTTAGAGGAAATACTAAGAGCATACAACCTCTTCCCTTGCTGGCCAGAGATTTTTTGATAAACTAATTATCACATGGAACTATTTTAAACATCTATAGCTTAATTCTCTGCAGTGTTCAGAAACACTGGGGAAACTCTACTTCTGTTCTTCTGGGCTTGGAGCTTTCACACAAGCATTCACATAACGCAGGTTCCAGAGGCTCAGCAGAATCCAGCTTCTTACCTTCATCCCAAAGGCCCTGCATGTGTCACTCTCTGCTCCCTGCCTCGCTCTTGACCATCACTGCACCTCATTCCCCCTCACTTACTCTGCTCCAGACACAGGGCTCTTTTCTCAGCTCCTCAAACATACTGAGTTCTTTTCTTTGGGCCTTTGTGAGCGCAGTTCCCTCTGCCTGAACACTCTTTACGCTGCTTATAGTAGGAGGAGCGCCTCCTTGTCCTTCAGTCATCTCCCCAGAGGCCTTCCTTGAGCAGCAGGTTAATCTCTCCCTCACCTCCCCGCCCACCTCTCATTTATCCTGTTGTAATAATTGTCACGTTTCGCAACGATTTGCTGTATCTCTACTTCTGGTGTTGGTGGTGCTGCCGCTTTGTCTCCCTGGTAGAACGGAAGCTCCGAGAAGCAGGGTTATTATGCCTGGTTGGTCGCCATACGACCCTGTTGCCTGAAACAGTGCCTGCTACCTACAAGGAGCTTGATAAGTATCTGTTGAATGAAAAAAACTGAGTAACTGTTGGCAAACTCCCTTACGAAGCTTTCTTCCACCGTTCTGCATGGCCTCATTTCCTCCTGGATTTGCTCCTGCTTCTGTGACTGTCCCTCCTCAGGCTCTTCTTCTTCCTCCTGTCTCTTGGCTGACTCCTTCCTCTCCGGCTCTCTTCCCTGACACCCTCTCTCTCCTTTTCCTCACTCCCTATCCCCTGCCCCCCGCCACGCTCCCCCCATCCTCTCTGGGGGAATGACGCTGACCACACACTGTGTCTCCAGCCCTGCCTTCTCCTCCCTGACACTAGGTCCAAGTTGCCAGTTTCCACCTGGCATCTCCACCTGGATGCTGCCCAGCACTCCAAAGTCAGTATTTCCAAAACTGAAATCACATCTGGGCCCCCTGTTTCAGTTAGCAAGGCCATCATCTTCCGAGTCACCCAAACTCAAAACTCCAGAGCCTTCATCTCTCGTGGCCTCCAGGGCTAGTCTGAAATAAAAACCAGGAAGATCCTCTCTATCCTGCATGTCTCATGGGATGGTCATGAACGCAAATAGGCAAACACAGAGAGGGGCCAGGTCATTACCCTGAAAGTTTCTGCCTCTTCACCCACTAGTCCGGCAACAGCTGACACAGGGAGCACAGGTCCATAGACAGGATCTTTGGGCAATGATTGGGGAAAAACTACATCTGTTTCATTACAAAATGACCCATCTTCCAAAGGCAGTTTTACTGACCTGTGGAAAAAAGAGGCATCAGAATAATCAGATCAACAGAAACAAGTCACTGATGGAACTGCTGCATATCAGTGGTAAGCAGAATGGGAGGTGTTACAACTCATTAAAAACACCTAGCAAAAACCAGATGAAACCAAATAGTAGATTTAAAAATATATATCATAAAAGTACAAGTAATACACAGTCATAAATATAGGGATTTTTCAAAAAGTTAATATGTAAAGCAGGAATTGTAAATTTGAACACTGACAGGGGTTAAGCAGGTGGTGTGTGGCCAGGTAGGATTGTGGCAGATGGGAAAGTGTTTTCCCTCCTGTGAGACAGTGGAAAATATGTACATAGGTCTCTTCCTAGTTTCCTGGCACAGAGGTCCTGAAACCCTTGTAAGTCCCCAAGTGATAAGAGCATTTGGAGCATCTTCTGTGCTACTGAGGCGATTCAAGGTGGGCTCCTGGGTGGCTCCGGAACGGGTGCTGGTCACCAGAAAGACCAAGCCATGACTAGAAGCTTGGAAGTTTCAGCCCCAACTCCCATCCTCCAGAGAGAGCAGAGGAGCTGGAAATGCAGCAAATAATTGATCATGTGACATGAGGAAGCCTCCATAAAATCACAATGGTAGGGAGTCTGGAGAGCTTCCAGGTTGGTGAACACATACACTTGGGAGGGTGATGCAGCCCAACTCCATGGGACAGAAATTCCTTCATTCAAGACCCTCCAAGACCTCGCCCTACGTGTCTCATCATTTAGCTGCTCATTTGTATCCTTTATCATATCCTTTAATAAACTAGTAAATGTAAGTAAGTGTTGTTGCCCTGAGTTCTGTGAGCTGCTCTTGCAAATTAATGGAACCCAAGGAGGGAGTATTGAAACCTCTAATCTATAGCCACTTAGTCAGAAGTACAGGTAACAACCTGGGCTGCAGCTAGCGTCTGAAGTGCAAAGGGGAGGACAGTCTTGTAGGACTGAACCCTTAGCCTGTGGAATCTGATTCTTTCTCTGGGTAGATAGCGTCAGAATTGAGTTGAATGGTAAGACACCCAGCTGGTATCAAGGAGACTTGCTTGGTGCCGGGAAAAACCTCCTCCACAAATGTCAGAATTGAAGTGTTCACTGTGAGTAGTAAAGGAGACTCATGGGGAAGAAAAACACAGTAGGGAAGAACTAGGCTTTTCCCTACATAGAAAAAGAAAATCTGAGTTTTTTTCTCTATACACACCCCCTAAAGCTGGCAGGCACCACTCAGTTCCAACCAAGAGGGTTTGCTGACTTGTGAGATCTTTGGTTCCAAAATTTCAAGAGAAAATCATAATCTGTATATTTATGAGAAATTTCTCAAATTTTAAATATTGGCAACACACATGGACCCAAAAAACCATAAATGTAGGTTGTATTCAGCTACCTTTACAACTTCTAGTATCAAGAATTTACTTTCAGATTTGCCAAATATTTACTTTTAAACAACAACATGGCTATAAAAGTGAGTTTAGAGAATTCATGGCTTTATGTGTTAAACTCAAAATGTTTTTGGTTATGTTTTATGAATGATGAATAATTTTGAAAGATGATCACGCAAAAACAGTACTTACTACTCAAATGCAAGACTTAACTAAGTATTTTCAAATCCTGCTTGTTTTCTGATCCAGGGCAATCCACTCACTTTGCCTCCCACTTTATTTGCCTATAGAAAAATCACAACTCAACATTCAGAACTAAAGAAGCATATTCAAGGGAAGCAAAAGGAGAGAGAGATGTGATAAATTACTTGCCTGCCGTGGCGAGGATCTGATAGAGACATTACCCACTTTATAAAAAGGTACAGTGTTGTCAACTCTGCCTTGAGACAGATTTGGCTATTCAATGGGTTCTTGTAAAAATGAAATTGAGACATAAAGAATACTGAGGAGAAAGAAGTGCCTCTCTTAGGGTTTTCCATTCGAAAACTTCATTTACTCGCTTTGCATTGCTCTTTACGAAGGCAGTTTTTCAAAAACTGCAATTTCAAGGATGTGTATGTCCAATGTTTCCTTAGTCTTTGACTTTGGGGAGTATGATGAGAATGGTCAGCTCAGAGGCACCTTGAGTCTTTGAATTCTTTTCAACAAAGGTACCATTATTATCAGCTATCACCAGGACATTGGTCATAGAACTTCTCTTTGACCCAGTTCTATTTAAACAGGCAATTCCATGACTTCACTACATGCAACTACCCTTTTGTGTACAGATAATGTGGCTGAAGGTATAATCTACTTCCCATATCTAAAAATTTCTTATTTTTGAGATTTCAGTTGGGCATCAAAGTAATAGGAGCAAAAAGTGATAAAATGACCTTTTTATAAAATATATATATATACACACAATAGGCATGTTTTGAAATAGTAAGAGCAAATACAATTTTGATTTAAAACATGTGGGAAAAGCTTGATATTTAAAAGAAACTCAGTGGGAAATCAAAGCACAGAGAATCCTTTCGAAATGCAAACAACTACTCCAAGGAAATTATATTGATATATGTAGAAAGAATGTTTTAAGTTAAGATGCACATATATACAGATGAACCCATTTACAAGGCAGAAATAAAGACACAGATGCAGAGAACAAATGTATGGACACCAAAGGGGGAAAGCAGGGGGCGTGGGGTGATGGTGGTGGGATGAATTGGGAGATTGGGATTGACATATATACACTAATATGTATAAAATAGATAACTAATAAGAACCTGCTTAAAATAAATAAATAAATAAATAAGGAAGGGGAAAAAAAAGAACCTTCTGTATAGCTCAGGGAACTCTACTCAATACTCTGTAATAACCTATATGGGAATAGAATCTAAAAAAGAGTGGACATATGTATATGTATAACTGATTCACTTTGCTGTACAGCAGAAACTAACGCAACATTGTAAATCAACTATACTCCAATAAAACTTAATTTAAAAGTATTTAAAAAACAACCAGAAAAAAAAAGGATGCACGTACAAAGCCACTTAATTCACCAGACTGATCCAATCACGTTACATGAATGCAAACAAAAATCCCCACTTTGTTGTGTCGCAATGAAGTCTCTTACTTTGCTTCGAGATAATGCTCCTGGTTACTTCTTTCGACTGTCCACACAGTCACTGCACTTGGACTTGACAAGCACAACTGGTGCCAGTTCATGGGGTTAAAAGTCATCTGGCTCACATCTATACCGGGTTGTGATTTCTTGCACAAAATGACACCCGATTCCCAGTTCCTGAGAGGAAAATTGAGTTTGGTGAAAAATAATTCGTTTGAACTTCATATCTTGAGAACATTTATCTAATTATTTGAAAACAATTTACATAAATTGAGAATTTATGATATAACTTACTAATCTATGATCTTAATGTCAAATTTACAAATAATTATGCTTATCATTATAGTGTGCCCTCCTAGGGAAGCAAAATAACTATTTTAAAATATTACTCTTCAATATGCTACTAAGGCTGTTTTATCTCCTTATCAAATTTGGATTTGACCCGTTCAAATCTAGAAAATGGAATATATCATCACATTTGCTGAGAAGTAAGTGTAGGTACCGAAATCTCTTAGTACACACGAGTACTCCTCATAGACCGAGACGTGCTGTACACACTGATGCCAGTAGACCATTTACTTAGCTTTTAAAATCATAGTACTAGTACCTTGAAACAGACTAAATCATTTACCTATTTGAGAGAATATCGTGAATGCCTATCACGAGCAAGTTCCTTTGCTAGATGACATACACAGAAAAAAAATTAATGTTGAGCTGTCTGGCTCCTGAATGGAGCCAGAACTCCATTCAGGGTTGTGGTTTGCGAATTGGAACTAATAGGTGTGGAGCTCGCCTTGTCTATCAGCTCCCTCCTGCTTCCACCTCTTTCCATCCCCGTCACAAAGGTCCCATCCATCAATATCAACCATGCTCTTGCTGGTACCACTGGTTCCCTGGATTTTTTGACTTTCTGCTTCAGATGCCTAGGAAAACCCATGAACCCTGGATGGATACGACTGAAAGCCTGGGCAGTTGAGAGAAAAGAAGAAAGATCACAGGACTATGTGCGTCAGTGACATTATAAATTCATGGTTACCACCCCCAGGGACCCTCTATACCACCTCCAGTCCTGCTATGTTTCTCTGGTTGGTTTTCTCTCCTGTTCTCTAAAGTGCTGATTTTTTAATACTCTCCACTTTCCTGAAGCCTCAAACTCCTCCGCCTCTTTCTTACTCTCAGTAAATGGCTTTGATTTCCACAAAGAAAACAGAGGCCATCAGCTGAGAATTCCTCCAAATTTCTGCTAGCGAGTGTAGTGACCTGTCAGGATCTGTATCATTCTTTCCCTCTCCTCTTCTGTTACAGTGAAGGCATACCCTTCCTCCTGCCTAAGGCCAATTTCACCACCTGTGCTCTGAACCCTACAGGACCTGACTTCTTAGGAACGTTAGTTTATCCATTGTTCCTTCTCTTCTGCATCTTCAAACTCTCCCTCTCTCCTGACTCCTCCCTGTCAGCACTTAAATTAAGCGCTCATCTGTACTATCTTAAAAAAAAAAAAAAAAAGCCCGCCCTCAGTCTCACCATTCCACGTCTCTCTCCCTCCCTTCGAGCCAGACTTCCCGAGCCAGTTGTTCTAAACTCACCGCCTCCTCTTTCTCATGCCCACTCTCTCACTCCAGGAAATGTGCATCCCATCACCACCATTCCATCGACAAAGCGGTGTGTCTCCAAGATCCACTGACATCCGCCTTCATCTCAAACCCAGCAGGCACTTCTCAGTCCTTGTCTAACTAACTTCACTTCTGCAGGATTGGACTCCGCTCACCACAACTACCTTCTGGGATGACTCTTGGACTGTCACACAGCTCTCATGGGACACCCCATACCTGTCAGCCTCGCACTGTCTCTGGGACCTGGAGCACCTGTTCTGCCTAGCTGACTCGGTGGCTGGCCAGCAGTGTAGGCTTCAACTAACTTCACGGGCACACCTCATGCCTGCTCCACACGCACAGGGCCATCCCAGGTTGCAATAAATCTGAAAGCGCGGCGGAGTTAATACCCTGGGCAGGGAAACTTTGATCGATAGGGTAACGGGAGTAGGTGGGTAAGTTCCCATATCTTCCTCTCCCTTCCCCAGCCCCCTGTGTCATAGCCCAGGGACTGTCCATGTTCACAGGAGTCCATTACAGCCTCTCAGAAGACCACCTGCGGGACAGAGTAGCCAAGTGGTGCCCAGTAAAGTAATGCGCATTCACATTGGCTCCTTCCCCTTCCCTGCCCGCTTTTCCAGCTTGCCTCCCACCCGGAACTTTACTCCCTCCTAAAGAAGTCGCTGGTGAGCTTCCGCCTCAGGCTCTGCTTTCTCTGGAATCCAGGCTGAGGCATATTCTGGAACCTCCATGCCTCTGTCCCTCTTTGCTCCATGACTGCTCCTTCTGAGTGTCCTGTGAGATCCCTCTGCCTCTTTCAATCCCTTTTATTGTTCTTCCTCTAGGTTCTGTCTGAGGTTCCTCTGTAGGTGCTCTAATCCACTTTTCGCACTTTGGTTACTAAACTGATGTAACAACACCCAAATGTTAAACTCCAGCCCTCTCTCCTGTGCTCTGGGTCTGGCTATCTAGGACAGTGACAGATTGTGTCTCTCAACATCTGTTCTCCATTTCTTCCTCTGAGTAACAGAACCCCTGGTTTTTAGCCAGGCACATGTCACCCACAGTGAGGACCATATTTCCCAGCTTCCCTTGTAGCTTGATTTGACTTGTGACTAAGCTGGCCAGTGGGATCTAAGTGGCACTGGTGTGTGCAGCTCCCAGGCTGGGCATTCCAACAAATGTTTGTGCCCTTCCCCTTATGCTTTTCCTTTCCACATGGCTCCCCAGAATACATGGCTAGTGCCCCACTTCAGACTAGAGATGAGGGCAACACGCTAGGAGTAGGAGAACAACAAAATAGGGTGGACAGGTCCCAGACACTGGGGAGCCAGCAGACCAGCCACGGGCTGCTCATACCTGGACTGCTGCATGGGAGGGAAAGAAACTTCAGTCTTGTTTAAGCCACCTCTTTAGGGTGATTTGGGCTTCTGTGACAGCAACTGAACCTAAATCCTAACTGATATATCAACTGCCAACTAGACATCCCCATTTCTTTATCTCAGGCACACTCCGCTGTCCCAACTCATCTTCCCCATTGCCTCGTCCAACCTCCCCCCACCCATGCTCTCTATATCTTTCTGAAAAGCACCACAACGTCCTCAAGTTTCCCAAGTCACAACTCTGGGTAAAACCCTCAACTGTCCCTCTCTGTCAGCACCACGCCCAACTTTCAGTCGGTCACCAAGCCTCATGGTACTGCCTCCTAAACATCTCCACTTTTCTCTGTCCCTATACTCACCACCCCAGTCCATGCCACAACCATCTCTCATCTGGACCACCACAGCCTCCTAATTGATGTTCATGGCTTACTTCCCTCCAATATCCTTCCATGATGTGACTAAGAGTGTCCTTACATGCAGATCTAATCATGTCACATCCCTGGTTAAAATCCTTAATAGTCTCCCAATGTCTCTAGGATAAAGGATGTGCCTACTCGCATGACTTATACATAGGGTGAGTATCCTTCTGTATTAATTATTGATAACATACCCCTTTCACTCTCACAAGCGTCCTGATTTGGATGGTAAACTACATGGTCACATATTTACAAGGCTGCTCATGAGCTGGCCTCAGACTGTCCCTCTGGGCTTGCCTCTCATGGCTGATCTCTTGTTCTCATCATTATGATCTCTTAATTAAATCTGCAAACTCGCCATATTTTCTGACCTCATGGCCTTTGCACATGCCTTTCCTCTGCTTAGAATCCTCTTCCTTTTCCTCTTCACAAAGCTGATTCCTACTCATCCTTTAAGTACTGCTATGGTTGAATTGTGTCCCCCACAATTCAAGGGTGGATGTCCTCACCCTCTATCTCAGAATGTGACCTTATTTGGAAGGAGGGTCTTTATTGAATTAAATGAAGCCATTTAGCGTGGCCCTACTCCAATATAACTAGTATCCTTATAAAAAGGGGAAATTAAGAGACAGATACACATACAAGGAGAACACCATGTGAATACAAAAACAGTTATTCACAGTCTGGAACAGATTGTCCCTCACAGTCCTCAGCAGGAGCCAACCCTGCTGGTCTCAGACTTCTGGCCTCCAGAACTGTGAGACAATAAACTTCTATGTTTAAGCCACTCAGTTTGTGGTACTTTGTTAATGGCAGCCCTAGCAAACCAAGACAACCATCACCAGGTGAGTGGGTAAACAAACTGTGGTACATCCGTACCATGGAATAGAAAGGAATGAACTATTGAAACACACAGTACATGAGAGAGTTTCAAAATAACTGTGCTGCATGGAAGAAGCCAGACCAAAAGAGAGAGTATATAATGTGTGTGCAATTCTAGAAAAAGCAAAGTAATCCAGAGTGTGAGTAAACACATCAGTGGTTCCCTGGGGGCGAGGGGCAGGGCAACGATGGTGTACAGGAATGTGTGGCAAGAGCCAGTAAGGAAGGGTCTGAAGAGCAAAGGGAAACTTTTGGACGTGATGGATATATTCATTATCCTGATTATGGTGATGATTTATGGGTAAGTCAAAAGTTATCAAGTTGTGTGTGTGTGTGTGTGTGTGTGTGTGTGTGTGTGTGTGTGTATGAGCATTATATTATATGCCAGTCATACCTCAGTAAAGCTGTTTTTTCAAAAAGTAACTCTGCATAAACTAAATGTTGTTCTCAGAATCTAGATTATTACATTTTTTTCTGAGAAATGCGGGTATGTAAGGAGTGTCCTCAACCATTGGTGGAACGTTCTGTATTTCCCCTTAATAAGATAAATTCCCCCCCCGAAGCAGTTTATATTATGGATGGAAGAGTGAGTGCAGCTTTGAACGTGACCACATGAAGTGACCCAGAAAAGACCAGGCATGTGTCTTATTCACAAGTATTTCCTCTACAGCTGGAAAATGGGATATAATGTTCCATTCTCTGAACATATAATTGTTCCAATGTCCCTAAAAACAATTACTCAAACTGAGCTCTAATATAGAGACCATCTTAATTTCAACATTAGTGGAAAATATGAAAATACTTCAAAGGTACAATTTGTTTTAAGAAAAGATGAAACTTTATGTACTTATCCATGTGTTCTGTACCTGACAAAGGAAATATTATAACAGGTTAACAAAAAGAGAAAGACGGTAATTAATCTCTTTTAGCTTTTGCCCTGCCAATTTTCTGCCTGAAAGTAGTGACTATATTAAACCTTATGATTAGGACTTTTATTCCTTCCATTTTTCCTTGTTCCGGATTTTTCATGTATATGTCCTTTGATACAATCCAGAAGGACAGGATTAAAATGTGACCCAATGAAAGGAATTCTGCAGGAGGCCGCAACTTACCAGAGGGCCAGTTCAAATTCTGGGAGGGAGGAGTAACTAGCCAGGTAGGTGCCACAATAACTGAATGAAAGTAAAGTGTAGTCCAGAAGAACATTGCCTAAAATACAAAATCCATTACAAGGATTTAACCATTCTGTTCAGATTAACTATAGTTTTATAGTTTAATTTCCCTTATCTAATAATTTTTACATAATTCAAAAGCATTTGGCTCCTGGAATAAGAGATGTCTCGGTTGATTTCTAACACTATTAACAGAAAGCTATGAGCTAAGTTCAGATACATGTTTAAAAGATTTTAGAGTGAATTAAGACCACAAGGTCACTCTCTCTAGTCTTCAGTGCAAAACTGAGCATGCTGCACCACGTATGTCCCCATTTGGCTTGAAACGGCCCAAGAACCATAAAATATTCCATAACTATATGAAACATAGTAATTAGAAAAATTATTCTAACAACTTGAAAAACCCTGGGGAATTGTAGTAATTCAAGCTTACTTCCATATCTCTGACTCTTAGGCCATATCTGGCCCTTAGCTTAGTATCTTCTAGTTCTTGGAACAACTGTAAAAGGTCTATTCTCATTTGTACCTACAGCTGAAGAAATGAAACATGACATTAAAAGTCTTAGCAACAACGTGTTTAAAATGTGCATCATGAAGATGCTAAAACAGGGACATGTCGGCTTCTGACTCCTTGCATATGAGCCTCTGGTTTCCTCTCCTTTATCTGCTCTTCAGTGTGGTTCCATAGATGCAAGCTTTGCCTTCTCCTATGTCTGTCTTTACATTCATGTCTTTGTATCAATTTTTACCCCCACCTTCCACAAAAAAGAATGCTATCAATTTCACTGCACTCTGCCTAGCAATTATGAACTTTAAAAAAATTGTGACCTTGATAAGCAGAATAATCTCATCTAGGTTTAAAAGACACTTTTTAAAATGAATATTGAGATGGAAGAGTTTTTATGTTTTTGGTCGTTGGTAGTCTTGTAGTTTGGGCAAGTTCCCTTGTTCTAATGAATATGTCTTTTTTCTTATTGTTTCATAAATGCTCTGAAAATGTTTGGTCATCCTTGTTCCAAATATTTCCCTCAGTTTATTATTTGCCTGTTAGTTTTTCATGTATTTTTGATGTTCATAAGATTTAAATTTGTATGTAATCAAAAACATGTCTTTCTATTTAAAATTTTATCCTTCGCGTGAAAAGTTCTTTTCCATCCTCAAATTATTTCAGTTTTCTACGTTTTTTCTACTTTTCAATGGGTTTGTTGTTTATAATGAACTCTTATTTTTGTTTGATCTATGTTTTGATGTACAGTATGACATGAGTACCTAACTTGATACTTTTGTTCTCATAGTTTTAATACCATTGTTGAATAATCCATATCATCTACTATGTGCGTATGTGTAGGGGAGCATCTTCATCATATACTTAGCTGTATATATTCTAGAGTCTGTCCCTAGCCTCCTACTCTTCCATTGATGGAGTGATCCCTGCACCAATACATAACTATAGCACCATAATGCTAGGAGGGCCCTCTGCCTTGGCATCAATCTCTTTCAAATTATTCCCATTCTCTACTTTTTGTTCTGGAAGAATATTCATTTCATTTAAGTACTCCTGGCTCTATAAAACATATGATAAACCTATGAATTATACTCTGTGAAGATATGAGAAATATTTTTATAATAACTGGACTCTCCATGCAGGAATATGCCTATGTTTAAATATTTTATATCAGTGATTTTTGTAGTTTTCTTCATTAAGGTCAGTCACATTTCTTCTTTGGAGTATTCCTAAGTGTTTAAATCTTCTAATTGTATGGATATTTATTTTGAAACCAGCATCTTACTGAGCATTATTTTATTAGTCCCAGTACACTATTATGCATTAACTCCTTTCCTATAGGTATAATTTTTCAGTTTCATATTTTGTTGCATTGGCTAGAAACTCCACGTTGGTTTTAATATTAGTGGTAACAACAGGCATCCTTGATGACTTAGTCCTAATCTTATTATAAATGTCTTTAGAGTTTCATTATTCAATATTAATGTTGGCTATTGGTTTGAATTAACTTTCAATTGCTTGTACAGGGCTACAGCCAAATAATAAAGCTGGGGAGGGCTTCCCTGGTGGCGCAGTGGTTGAGAGTCCGCCTGCCGATGCAGGGGACACGGGTTCGTGCCCCGGTCCAGGAGGATCCCGCATGCCGCGGAATGGCTGGGCCTGTGAGCCATGGCCGCTGGGCCTGCGCGTCCGGAGCCTGTGCTACGCAACGGGAGAGGCCACAACAGTGAGAGGCCCGCGTACCGCAAAAAAAAATAAATAAATAAAGCTGGGGAAATTATTTTTAATTTTATTTTTAATTAAAAAAATATTTTATTGGAGTATAATTGCTTTACAATGTTGTGTTAGTTTCTGCTGTACAGCAAAGTGAATCAGTTATATGTAGACATATGTCCCCTTTTTTAGATTTCCTTCCCATTTAGGTCACCACAGAGCATTGAGCTCCCTGTGCTATATAGCAGGTTCTCATTAGTTATCTATTTTATACATAGTAGTGTATACATGTCAATCCCAAACTCCAGTTCATCCCACCCCACCCCTCTTGGTATCCATAAGTTTGTTCTCTACATCTGGGTCTCTATTTCTGTAAAGCTGTGGAAATTTTAAAGATGAAGGGTAGTTACGGTCCATGTACAGGCATACTTTGGAGATATGGGTTTGGTTTCAAACCACCACAATAAAGCAAATATTGCAATAAAGTGAGTAACAAATTTTTTTCGTTTCCCAGTGCATATAAAAGTCATATTTACACTATACTGTAGTCTATTAAGTGTGCAATATCGTTACGTCTAAAAAAATAATTTCCTTAATTTAAAAAATTTTATAACCAAAAGATGCTAAGCATCACCTCAGCCTTGAGTGAGTCATGATCTTTTTGCTGGTGGAGGGGCCTGCCTCCATGTTGATGGCTGCTGCCTGACGAGGGTGGTGACTGCTGAAGACTGGGGTGGCTGTGGCTATTTACTAAAATAAGACAATGAAGTTTGCTACATCAACTGACTCTTCCTTTCATGAACGATTTCCTTGCAGCACACAATGCTGTTTGGTAGCATTTTACCCAGGGGAGAACTCCTTTCAAAATTAAAGTCAATCTTGTCAAACTCTGCCACTGCTTTATCAACTAAGTTTATATAATATTCTAAACCTTTTCTTGTCATTTCAACAACCTCATAGCATCTTCACCAGGAATAGATTCCAACTCAAGAAGGCACTTTCTTTGCTCATCCATAAGAAGAAACTCCTCATCTCTTCAAGTTTTACAATGAGATTGCAGCAATTCAGTCATATCTTCAGGCTCCACTTCTCATTCTAGTTCTCCTGCTATTTCCACCATATCTGCAATTACTTCCTCCGCTAAAGTCTTGAACCCCTCAGTCATCCATCAGGGTTGGAATCAACTTCTTCCAAACTCCTGTTAATATTGATATTTTAACCTCTTTCAATGAATCACCAATGTTCTTAATGGCATCTAGAATGGTAAACCCTTTCCAGAAGGTTTGCAATTTACTTTGCCCAGATCCATCAGAAGAGTCAGTATCTATTGCAGTCCTACAAAATGTATTTCTTGAATAATAAGACTTGAAAGTTGAAATTACTCCTTGATCCATGGGGTGCAGAAGGGATATTGCATTAGCAAGCCATGAAAACAACATTAATCTCATTGTACATCTCCACCAGAGCTCTTGGGTGACCAGGTGCACTGTCAATAAGCAGTAATATTTTGAAAGGAATCTTCTTTTCTAAGCAGTAGGTCTCAATAGTGAGCTTAAAATATTCATTAAGCCATGTTGTAAACAGATGTGCTGTCATCCAGGATTTGTAAAGTACAGGCAGAGTAGATTTACCACAGTTCTTAAAGGCCCTAGGATTTTCAGAATAGTAAATGGGCACTGACTTCAACTTCAAGTCACAAGCTGCATTAGCCCCTAACAAGAGAGTCAGCCTGTCTTTTGAAGTTTTGAAACTCGGCATTGACTTCTCTTCTCTAGCTATAAAAGTCCTAGAAGGTATCTTCTTCCAATATAAGGCTGTTTCATCTACATTGAAAATCTGTTGCTTAGTGTAGCCACCTTTATTAATTCTCTTAGCTAGATCTTCTAGATAACTTGCTGCAGCTTCTACATCAGCACTTGCTGCTTCACCTTACACTTTTATGTTATGGAGATGACTTCTTTCCTTAAACCTCATGAACCAACCTCTGGTAGCTTCAAACTTTTCTTCTGCAGCTTTCTCACCTCTCTCAGCCTTCACAGAATTAAAGCGAGTTAGGGCCTTGCTCTGGATTAGGTTTTGGCTTAAGGAAATATTGTGGCTGTTTGATCTTCTATCCAGACCACTAAAACTTCCTCCATATCAGCAATGAGACTGTTTTGTTTTCTTATCATTTGTGTGTTCACTGGAGTAGCACTCTGAATTTCCTTCAAGGACTCTTCCTTTGCATTCACCACTTGGCTAACGATTTGGTGCAAGAGGCCTAGCTTCCGGTCTATCTGGGCTTTTGACATGCCTTCTTCACTAAGCTTAATTATTTCTAGCTTTTGATTTAAAGTGAGATATGTGCGACTCTTCCTTTCACTTGAACACTTAGAGGCTATTGTAGGGTTATTAATGGGCCTAATTTCAATACTGTTGTGTCTCAAGGAATAGGGAGGCCTGAGGACAGGGAGAGAGACAGGGGAATGGCTGTTTGGTGGAACAGTCAGAACATATACAAAATTTAGAGATTAAGTTTGCCATCTTATTTGGGTGTAGTTTGTGGCACCCCAAAACAAATAAAATAGTAACATCAAAGATCACTGATCACCATAACAAATATAATAATAATGGGGAAAGTTTGAAAAATTGCAATAATTACCAAAATGTGACACAGAGACAAGAAGTGAGCAAATACTATTGTAAAAATGGTGTCAACAGACTTGCTCAATGCAGGGTTGCCACAGACCTTCAATGTGTAAAAAATGCAGTATCTATGAAGCATAATAAAGCAAAGCACAATAGAACAAGATATGCCTGTAGACGGTTCCCAATGTATGAATGGGTTATGTTTTAAATGTTGTTTTAGTCTGTTAAGAACACAGACAAATTTCCCCACAAATAAAATGTTAAAGTACAGTGAATATCCTTGGCATGATCCAAACACTTCTCTGATCATAAGCTACAGAACTGAGACCAGCCTCAAGACTTCCTAAGCTTTCTGTCCAAGATGTGTTAAATGAGGGAATCGTTACATGGAGGCCCTAGTATATGTGCAACAGCCCAGCCTGGGTCAGATGTATCTATGAATGAGTCAATAATAACTTAAATTGTAGGAAACATTGATTGACATTGTATATATGACATATATATATTATATATATATACACTTCATATATATATATGAAATGTATTATATAATTACATATGTTACACTTAATTTCATTTATTATCACCACAGCCTTAACAGTAGATACCATTATCCCCATTTCATGGATAAGGAAATTGAGGCTCAGAGACTTATCTTTAGAAGTTATACAACATCCATTCAGTTAGATTTTCCATAAATCATAAGGAAAGAAAATACTGTTCTGAAAAAGGTTTACAAACAACATTTAGTGCTCTAACACAGTGTTCTAGCCCAGTGATTCTCAAGTTTAACGTGCGTATGAATCACCTAAGGAATCTGGTTAAAACGCAGATTACAATTCAGTAGGTCCTGGATGACAGCAGAGTTTCTGCATTTATAATAAGCATCCTAGGTAACGCAATGCTAATTGTAAGCAGACCACATATTAAATAGCAAGGTTCTAGCCTACTTAATTAAATTCTAAGTGATCAGCCTGATTCCTTCCTTATAAATGTGTATTACCAAAAAACAAAACAAATAAAAAACCCACCAAAACTGAAAAAACAATCCTTCAAAAACAAAAAGACTTCATTTATAAGAGCTAGATCTGGTCACATCTTAAAACAAAATCCTTCAGTCATGGCAGAGGAAGCGTCTAAGATACCTTTTAATCTGATCCTTCTGGTTAATCCAGGAAAGTTGTATATGTAGATGAGGGGTCTCAGCCGCCGGTCAGAAAAAGCCACAACCTCATGAGGAACGTTAGTTGCCACGACACCCACGATTCCATGCATACACTGGAGTACAGTCTTTTTCTTGGTTTCAATATTAATAAATATTATGAAATTCCCACAAGGGTAGCAAATGGTGCTGTCGTTGACAAAATGAACATTCTGCCTGGGGAATCCTTGCACCCATCTTTGGGAAAAGATACATCAACATCAATAAAATACATTTCAAATACTTTTTCTTTCTTTCTTTTTTAAACAAAAGATCATCAAAATTTTTGAAACATATCTATTCTCTTTTCACCCCCTTTCTGCCCAAACACACAAGGTTGCTGTGAGACCAGTTTGAGTCCAGGCACTACAGAAACTTAAATGCCACCTAAAGCTCCATAGGTCTCAAGCACCTTCTTCAGAGAGCTTTTCCAGTGAAGCACAACCTCTGTTCAAACTCGAAAAAATCTCAGAAGGATTTCTGGGGTCTTGTATACTCGGAAAAGAAAAAGTAAAAACAACAGAGAGAGAAAAGAGCTTGGTCCTAATTGAAAACAGGGTGCATCCTGGTCCTTACCTTTAAAATTAGTTTTGATTTTTAAAATAAACGTTAAAAAAACAACTTTGAATAGGACTGCCTGCTTTATGGTTGTGAGCCCAGTAGGGAAATTGCTTCTTTACAAAGATGGAGCATGTGTAGCCATATTTTAGATCTAAAATGTAGAGATAAATGCAGCAAGTAAAAGGAATAAGTCAACATGAATGAAAAGATTAGAACACAAAAGTAACATATTTTTAAGTAAGGATTGTTTGGTGAGTGTAAGCTAGACCAAGGAGAGAGACAGACTGAGAAGAGGGGGAGAGTCTACCTCTATTTAAATAGTAAAGATATGCTTAAAGATGGTGGAGAGGGCAAGAGAAAGACACTGGTTTAGAGAGAAACTTCATGGGAATGGAGAGTACAGCCAGGACTGGTGGAGGATGCTGTGTGAACATAGGGCTGGTAACACTCTAGAATGTGGAAGGAGAGCAATACCAGCTTACACCTGGGCAGCGCTTTATGCTTTTCAAAGGCCAGTATAAGTGCAAACAAATCCAGAGTCGGTGGATAGGAGATAGAAGGAAGGGATTGATGGCCCTAACTTCGGGGAACATCACCAAAGCCCACTAGGATGGGAGGAGGGCTGTCATTGGGATGGGGGTGGGGAGTGGGGAACATATATGAAAGCAAAACGGATCACTGAAGGCAATATAGCCAAAAAGAGGAGGCAGAAATGGAGAGTGGAGGAGAGCAGTACTGGGTAAGCCAGCGAGGGGTTGGGGTCACAGCAGAGTGAGGGACGGAGGGGTGGGGCGTGGAAAGAGCTGGAAATGTGGTCATTGAATAAGGGGACGAGGGGAATGGAGAGAAGTCACACACAGAGAAAGGAAGTCTGCAGGAAGGCGTTGGGGGTTGAAGGAAAAGAGGTCGAATTTGCGTGAAAGCAGATCTACAGGGATGGGAGGAAGCGGATAGGGAGAGGATGCAGTTCTGAGGGAAGAATTTCCACTAGACGAGTCAGTCGCGGGGCCGCGAACGCCTCACCTCACAGACAGGGACGCGCCGAGGGCGACGTTGTGGGCTTCATCTCGCTCCCGGCCTTGCGCCATGGGCCGTGTGTCTCTCAGCCGGGCCGTGGGTAGCAAACGCCGGACCCAGGCCAGTGTCTGCAACGGTTACACCGAGGCCCCCGGCTGCTGGGTTGGCGGTCTCCACTGTTTACACCGTATCCGGGAGACCGCAACCCCTGCGCCCATTGGCTCTGTCCTTTCAGCCGCTCCCTCTCGAGCCAAGCGGATTGGTGGAAGTGCTGACGGGTCTTGACCAATGGGAGAGCGGAGAGCGAAGCGAGGGGCTGGCCCCAAGGTGGGTGCTGGAGTGGCCCAGTACAGGGCATATAATTACAAAATTAATAAATATCAGTAGCAGACTTTAATATTGAGTGGTGACCGTGCCAGACGTCTTTCCAAGCGCGGTCAGATATTATTTCATTTAATATTCAAACCCCCCAATCAGCCCCATTTTATAGAAAAGGAAAACAGGATAAGAGAATTAATTTGTCCAAGGCTACAAAACTGAGTGGGACTTAAAGCCAGATCTAGTCTAAATCTAGAGCTTCAAGCCTTTAATTACTTATTACACACTCTAATGGACCCTCAACTATTTCAAGGAGGAAGAAAGCTTCTGGAAGTAACTGATCAAAAGGTCAGCAGTTTTTCCTTGCCTCTTCCCTTCCCTCTCATACACTCTCTTGCCCTCCCCTACTTTCCTTCTGCCCTCCGCCCTCTCCAGTCCTCTCCTCTTCCTTTCTATAGGTCTCTCCTTCCCATCTTGCCACCTTCTCTTCGTTTCATTCACAAATATTTACCCAGTATTACTGTGCATTGTGCTAGTTACTTGGAACAAAATAGTGAGCAAACCAGATACAGTTCCTTCCTTCGTGGAACTTAGAAGAACTTCCTTCTTGGTGGGGCCCAGGGAGTGAGGGATAGACATCCACTCCATTACACAAATGTAGGAATCACAGATTGAATTAAGAAGAAAAGGAACATGATATTATAGGGCTTAAGTTGTGGTCCTCTCCTGGTTGGATGGGTAGTGTCAGAGCTGGTTTCTGTGTGCACATGCTGTTTTCACTGAGATTTCAAGGATGAGGAGTGATTGCTGTGGGTAGAGGATGGGGAATGGGCAGAGAACAGTTTTTGTAAAGGAATTGAGGCAGGAAAACAGATGGCATGAACTGGGAAGGGCAGTGTGATTGGAGCAGAGGGGGATCAGTAGAAAACACTGAAGGCTGGAGAAGGAGCACAGCACCAGGTAAAGGCCAAGTTGAGAATTCTGGTCTTTATCCTAAGAGCCACAGAAATATATTAAATGGTTTTAAAGAGAGGAATGACATGATCCAATTTATGTTTATAAAAGATCATTCTGGCTGCAGGAGGATTATCAATTGTGTAGGAGAGTAGAGAGAATAGAAATAGGAAGATCTGCTAGGAGTCGATTTCATGGTCCCAACAAGGGAAGCAAAGCAGGGTTCTCAGGCTGAGCACTACTGGCATTTGGGACTGGATGGGGGTGGGGGTGGGTCTCATGCCTTGCAGGATGTTTAGCAGCATCCCTGCCAGTAGCACCTCCACAGGTGTGACAATCAAAAATATCTATGGACATTGTCAAATGTCCCCTGGGGGACAAAATCACGCCCAGTTGAAAGCCACTGTTGAGTCCATGTGTTACAAATATCTTAAAGGTAAAAACCTGTAGACTTTGTTGATGGATTGATAAAGAGGGGTAAGAGAGAAGGAAGAATCCAGGATGGTCCTGGGTGTCTGATTATCACAGTCAGAGATGGTTGTGTCCTTTGCTGAGGTGGCATGAGGAAGGAGTGGAGCTCTGTGTTTCTGCCTTGAAGCATTTCTTTGCTGAAATGCGAGTGCCAAACATAGGCAGTGCTTAGTGAGAGTGCCAAACACAAAACTGGCTGACAAAATCCCACATTGCTGAGTCACAGGGAGAAGTGTCTTGGACAACAGTCAAGCTTTCTCCTCTAGTGCTTCTTAAGCTCTGGGCAATTTCTGTTGCTACTCCCTCACTAGTTGGCTTATTTGTATTTCCATCAAGCTCTCCATGCACCACCCCCCAAAACACAATATACCTTTAACTACAACTTGAGCATTTTAAAGCCACCACTAGAGAAGAATGTGATGAGGCAAGTCCTGCCGCTGCTCCCAGAGTAAATGGTAGGTAGAGGATGTAAGGTGGGCAGGAAGTGTGGACTCTGGGAAACAAATACTAACCTTGGCTGCGATCAGCTATGACTCTGGGAATCTGAACTTGCCCTGTGCTAGAGAAAAGGAGGAACTGAACAGAATCAAATTGAAAAAGCAATCTTGTGGCTATCTTACTCCATGAAATCCCAACTGGGTTTTAGATGAAAACAGAGGTCTCCAGCTGGGTTTCTGGGAAATATCTGTGGCTGATATTCAGGAGAAGGTGCCCTGACCTCTGCACCATGCAGATCAGAGGAAGATGAGTGGCCTTTCTTTCTTAGTTGGGAAGGGGAAAGATAGACTATCCCAGAGAATGGACTGGAGAGATAAATAAGGAAAATGAGTTCCAGTTCTCACTGTGAAAGATTTACTGATATCGGTAGGGGCACAAAGCACAAACCTCACAGCATTCAAGAGAAAAAAGCTGAGAACTCTGGAGCCAGAAAGGGGTTAATCACAGCAGTATATCTTTCCGGTCGCAGTGGTGCTGGCAGAATGTTGGGTGCTATTACCTGCTGTTACCATGACAGAGGCCTGAGTCCTTTAAAGCAGGGGACCCATGGCCAGAGCACCCCTTGCTGCATTTGTGGGTGGCACTATGTCACATGTGTTTGACAAACCATGTACTTAGTGAA
Source organism: Aethalodelphis obliquidens (assembly GCF_003676395.1). Classification (NCBI taxonomy): domain Eukaryota; kingdom Metazoa; phylum Chordata; class Mammalia; order Artiodactyla; family Delphinidae; genus Aethalodelphis; species Aethalodelphis obliquidens. Next base: position 21,261,368 of record NW_020837955.1, read on the forward strand.
AGACAAGATAATGTCAGAGGAAGACTTTGTAGCGGCTGATGAAAGGGGAAAACAGGGTTATTTTTAAGAAGTATGATAAAATACATTACAGTGTAACAAAAAGTTAGGTATTTATCCCTGTGGGTGGTACCTGGAGGTAGAGGGGCTTCACCGTGGAGGCTTGTGAGGTTGCTTGGGGCAATTTTGCAGAACTGGTATCTATGGACTCTAACACAGACATCATTTAAAGAATTCCAAGGGCCATTCATGGGCAAAAACAGGAGACAATTTGCATTGTGGCACAAATAGCATTTAAAATACACTTTAGGAGAGCATTTAGTACAAAAAATTTTGAAGACCGTGGTTTACCATCATTACATGTTCAGAATTTGAGTTTGAATAATCTCATCAAGTCTTAAGATCCTCTTCAAAAGCTTCAAGTCTCATCTGCATTAAATTCTCCATTGAAACTTCTCACAAAAGTAAAAGTTTTAAAGCACTAAAATCGGGCTTCCCTGGTAGTGCAGTTGTTATGAATCTGCCCGCCAATGCAGGAGACACGGGTTCGAGCCCTGGTCCGGGAAGATCCCACATGCTGTGGAGCAACTAAGCCCATGTGCCACAACTACTGAGCCTGCGCTCTAGAGCCTGCAAGCCACAACTACTCAAGCCCGAGTGCCACAACTACTGAAGCCCACACGCCTAGAGCCTGTGCTCCACAATGAGAAGCCATTGCAATAAGTTCATGCACCGCGATGAAGAGCAACCCTCACTCACCACAACTAAAGAAAGCCTGCATGTAACAATGAAGACCTAACGCAGCCAAAAGTAAATAAATTAAAAAAAAATTTTTTTAAAAAAGCACTAAAATCCATCAGTACCTTCCATTTTATATCCTTTTATCTGACTTCCTTTCAATTTCCTTTGCCTTTAGGGTCTGTGTACTGTGTTCCCTTAGACTAGAGACAAAGAAATAATGCTTTCCAAAAAAACAACATGTACTGTGGCTATAAGTTTTTACTGGAAGAAACCTGACATGACCTGAGCATGTATAAAAACACCTCATTAATATCAATTTCTTATATATTAGATAGTATAAAATTATTCCAGTTGCATTCCTGAAAATTCACAGAAGAATGTTCTTATCAAGTAAGTGTATATGGGCAATAAAAACAGGTGATACTTAGAAGGAAGAAAACTATTTCTTACCACAAGGATCTCTAACTCTTTATCTTTAACCAGCAGAATCAGTTCAGTTTAGCTTCCTCAGGTTAATATTACTGACAATTACAGCTACAAAAACGACAATTACAGCTACAAAAACTACAACTACTGTGCCCTTTTACCTGTGGCTAACAGCAGTGTGTATCTAGATGTTCACATCTTATGCACACAAACACAAAGGCCTTGGAGATGGTTCACTGTAATGCAGAGCAGTACTACAGAGCTGTAGTTTCCTAGGACAGTAAATTTTCTTTCAACTTCTTTCTTCTGCCTTGCAAACTGGTTCATCTATACCATTTTTCTAGATTCCACATATAGGCATTAACATACGATATTTCTTTTTCTCTTTCTGACTTACTTCACTCTGTATGACAGTCTCTAGGTCCATCCATGTCTCTACAAATGACCCAATTTCGTTCCTTTTTATGGCTGAGTAATATTCCATTGTATATATGTACCACATCTTCTTTATCCATTTGTCTATCGATGGACATTTAGGTTGCTTCCATGTCCTGGCTATTGTAAATAGTGCTGCAATGAACATTGGGGTTCATGTGTCGTTTTGAACTATGGTTTTCTCAGGGTATATGCCCAGTAGTGAGATTGCTGGGTAATATGATAATTCTACTTTTAGTTTCTTAAGGAACCTCATATTGTTCACCATAGTGGCTGTATCAATTTACATTCCCACCAACAGTGCAAGAGGGTTCCCTTTTCTTCACACCCTCTTCAGCATTTGTTGTTTGTAGATTTTCTGATGATGCCCATTCTAACTAGTGTGTGGTGATACCTCATTGATTTGCATTTCTCTAATAATTAGTGATGTTGAGCAGCTTTTCATGCGCCTCTTGGCCATCTGTGTGTCTTCTTTGGAGAAATGTCTGTTTAGGTCTTCTGCCCATTTTTTGATTGGGTTGTTTGTTTCTTTAATATTGAGCTGCATGAGCTGTTTATATATTTTGGAGATTAATCCTTTGTCCCTTGATTCATTTGCAAATATTTTCTCCCATTCTGAGCATTGTCTTTTCGTCTTGTTTATAGTTTCCTTGGCTGTGCAAAAGCTTTTAAGTTTCACTAGGTCCCATTTGTTTATTTTTGTTTTTATTTCCATTACTCTAGGAAGTGGGTCAAAAAAGATCTTGCTGTGATTTATGTCAAAGAGTTTTCTTCCTATGTTTTCCTCTAAGAATTTGATAGTGTCCACTCTTACATTTAGGTCTTTAATCTATTTTGAGTTTATTTTTGTGTATGGTGTTAGGGAGTGTTCTAATATCATTCTTTTACATGTAGCTGTCCAGTTTTCCCAGCAGCACTTATTGAAGAGACTGTCTTTTCTCCATTGTATATCCCTGTCTCCTTTGTCATAGATTAGGTAACCATAGGTGCATGAGTTTATCTCTGGGCTTTCTATCCTGCTCCATTGATCTATATTTCTGTTTTTGTGCCAGTACCATATTGTCTTGATTACTGTAGCTTTGTAGTATAGTCTGAAGTCAGGGAGTCTGATTCCTCCAGCTCCATTTTTTCCCCTGAAGATTGCTTTGGCTATTCAGGTTCTTTTGTGTTCTTTTCTCTTCTCTAAATGTTTGATAGAATTCACCTGTGAAGCCATCTGGTCCTGGACTTTTGTTTGTTGGAAGATTTTTAATCACAGTTTCAATTGCATTACTTGTGATTGGTCTGTTCATATTTTCTATTTCTTCCTGGTTCAGTCTTGGAAGGTTGTACCTTTCTAAGAATATGTCCATTTTTTCCAGGTTGTCCATTTGATTGGCATAGAGTTGCTTGTAGTAGTCTCTTAGGATGCTTTGTATTTCTGCGATGTCTGTTGTAACTTCTCCTTTTTCATTTCTAATTTGATTGATTTGAGTCCTCTCCCTCTTTTTCTTGATGAGTCTGGCTAAAGGTTTATCAATTTTGTTTATCTTCTCAAAGAACCATCTTTTAGTTTTATTGATCTTTGCTATTGTTTTCTTAGTTTCTATTTCATTTATTTCTGCTCTGATCTTTATGATTTCTTTCCTTCTGCTAACTTTGGGTTTTGTTTGTTCTTCTTTCTCTAGTTCCTTTAGGTGTAAGTTTAGATTGTTTATTTGAGATTTTTCTTGTTTCTTGAGGTAGGATTGTATTGCTATAAACTTCCCTCATAGAGCTGCTTTTGCTGCATCCCATAGGTTATGGATTGTCGTGTTTTCATTGTCATTTGTCTCTAGGTATTTTTTGATTTCCTCTTTGATTTCTTCAGTGATCTCTTGGTTATTTAGCAATGTATTGTTTAGCCTCCATGTGTTTGTATTTTTTACGTTTTTTTCCCTGTAATTGCTTTCTAATCTCATAGCACTGTGGTCAGAAAAGATGCTTGATATGATTTCAATTTTCTTAAATTCACTGAGGCTTGATTTGTGACCTAAGATGTGATCTATCCTGGAGAATGTTCCGTGCACACTTGAGAAGAAAGTGTAATCTGCTGTTTTTGGATGGAATGTCCTATAAATATCAATGAAATATATCTGGTCTATTGTGTCATTTAAAGCTTGTGTTTCCTTATTTTCTGTCTGGATGATCTGTCCATTGGTGTAAGTGAGGTGTTAAAGTCCCCCACTATTATGGTTATTATTGTTATTATATTATTATTACTATTGATTTCTTCTTTTATAGCTGTTAGCATTTGCCTTATGTATTGAGGTGCTCCTATGTTGGGTGCATATATATTTATAATTGTGATAGCTTCTTCTTGGATTGATCCCTTGATCATTATGTAGTGTTCTTCCTTGTCTCTTATAACATTCTTTATTTTAAAGTCTATTTTATCCAGCTTTCTTTTGATCTCCTTTTGCATGGAATATCTTTTTTCCATCCCCTCACTTTCAGTCTGAATGTGTCCCTAGGTCTGAAGTGGGTCTCTTATAGACAGCATATAGCTGGGTCCATTTGTATCCATTCAGTGAGCCTGTGTCCTTTGGTTGGAGCACTTAATCCATTCACAGTTAAGGTAATTATTGATATGTATGTTCCTATTACCATTTTCTTAATTGTTTGGGGTTTGTTTTTGTAGGTCCTTTTCTTCTCTTGTGTTTCCCAGTTAGAGAAGTTCCTTTAGCATTTGTTGTAGAGCTGGTTTGGTGGTGCTGAATTCTCTTAGCTTTTGCTTGTCTGTAAAGCTTTTGATTTCTCCATTGAATCTGAATGAGATGCTTGCTGGGTAGAGTAATCTTGATTCTAGACTCTTCCTTTCATCACTTTAAATATATCATGCCACTCCCTTCTGGCTTCTAGAGTTTCTGCTGAGAAATTAGCTGTTAACCTTATGGGAATTCCCATGTATGTTATTTGTCATTTTTCCCTTGTTGCTTTTAATAATTTTTCTTTTTTTATAAATTTATTTATATTTATTTTTGGCTGCCTTGTGTCTTCCTTGTTGGGTCTTCATTGCTGTGCACAGGCTTTCTCTAGTTGGGGTGAGCAGGGGCTACTCTTCATTGCAGTGCGCAGGCTTCTCATTGCAGTTGTTTCTCTTGTTGCAGAGCTTGGGCTGTAGGCACGCGGGCTTTGGTAGTTGTGGCATGCAGGCTCAGTAGTTGTGGCTCGCAGGCTCTAGAGCGCAGGCTCTAGTTGTGGCACACGGGCTTAGTTCCTCTGCGCATGTCAGATCTTCCCAGACCAGGGCTTGAACCCATGTCCCCTGCATTGGCAGGCAGATTCTCAACCACTGCACCACCAGGGAAGTCCCAATAATTTTTCCTTGTCTTTAATTTTTGTCAATTTGATTACTATGTGTCTCAGTGTGTTTCTCCTTGGGTTTATCCTGCCTGGGGCTCTTTGCACTTCCTGGACTTGGGTGGCTATTTCCTTTCCCATGTTAGGGAAGTTTTCGACTATAATCTCTTCAAATATTTTCTCGGGTCCTTTCTCTCTCTCTTCTCCTTCTGGGACCCCTATAATGTGAATGTTGGTGCATTTAATATTGTCCTAGAGGTCTCTTAGGTTGTCTTCATTTCTTTTCATTCTTTTTTCTTCATTCTGTTCTGTGGCAGTGAATTCCAGCATTCTGTCTTTCAGGTCACTTATCCGTTCTTCTGCCTCAGTTATTCTGCTATTGATTCCTTCTAGTGTATTTTTCATTTCAGTTATTGTATTGTTTATCTCTGTTTGTTTGTTCTTTAATTTTTCTAGGTCTTGGTTAAACATTTCTTACATCTTCTCAATCTTTGCCTCCATTCTTTTTCTGAGCTCCTGGATCATCTTCACTATCATTGTTTTGAATTCTTTTTCTGGAAGGTTGCCTATCTTCACTTCATTTAGTTGTTTTCTGGAGTTTTATCTTGTTCCTTCATCTGGTACAAAGTCCTCTGCCTTTTCATTTTTTCTGTGTCTGTAAATGTGGTTTTCATTCCACAGGCTGCAGGATTGTAGTTCTTCTTGCTTCTGCTGTCTGCCCTCTGGTGGATGAGGCTATCTAAGAGGCTTGTGCAAGCTTCCTGATGGGAGGGACTGGTGGTGGGTAGAGCTGGCTGTTGCTCTGGTGGGCAGAGCTCAGTAAAACTTTAATCCACTTGTCTGCTGATGGGTGGGGCTGAGTTCTCTCCCTGTTGGTTGTTTGGCCTGAGGCGACCCAGCACTGGCGCCTACAGGCCCTTTGGTGGGGCTAATGGCGGACTCTGGGAGGGTTCAAAACAAGGAGTACTTCCCAGAACTTCTGCTGCCAGTGTCCTTGTCCCCTCGGTGAGCCACAGTTGCCCCCTGCCTCTGCAGGAGACCCTGCAACACTAGCAGGTAGGTCTGGTTCAGTCTCCTATGGCGTCACTGCTCCTTCCCCCTGGGTCTTGTTGCACACACTACTTTGTGTGTGCCCTCCAAGAGCGGAGTTTCTGTTTCCCCTAGACCTGTTGTAGTCCTGCAGTCAAATCCCGCTAACCTTGAAAGTCTGGGAATTGCTCCTCCTGTTGCCAGACCCCCAGGTTGGGAAACCTGACGTGGGGCTCAGAACCTTCACTCTAGTGGGTGGACTTCTGTGCCATAAGTGTTCTCCAGTCTGTGAGTCACCCACCCAGCAGTTATGGGATTTGATTTTACTGTGATTGCGCCCCTCCTACCATCTCATCGTGGCTTCTCCTTTGTCTTTGGATGTGGGGTATCTTTCTTGGTGAGTTCCAGTGTCTTCCTGTTGATGACTGTTCAGCAGTTAGTTGTGATTCTGGTGCTCTCACAAGAGGGAGTGAGTTTCAACTTCTTTCTTTGAGGAATTAACGTTTTACTTTATTGATTAGCTGGATCTTTCTAATCATTACAACAAAATGTTCCATTATTCATACTAATTAGGGGACGAGCCATTCCAAATAAAAGTTCTCAAATAATCCCTACACCTGGAATCACTAGTTTGGCCAATCAGAGGTTTTGCCTTGCTATGTTTAAATTCACAGGGTTAATTTGCATATCATTAATGTACTAAAGGCCTTCTAAACAGTTAATTTTCTAAAAAAGAGTTAAGTAAGACTCGTGTTTTAGCAAAAATGTGGTCTAATTTTTTTGTTTAGTATCTAATAATAACAAACATTTATTTAACATTCATTCTGTGCCAAGAACTAAGCATTTCTTATTTATTAACTAATTTAATGTTTCTTCAAACTCTATAAGAGAGGCATTAAGTTTCTACCACCACATTTTACAGAAGAGGGAACTGTAAAATGTTCTTCTTTTTTCCATTGCACCAAGAGGGAAACACAGAGGGAACGTGCCCACATTCACATGGTTAATAAGGGGTTATTATAATTCATATGGTTTCATAATAAATTCATAAGTTAAATTATGAATTCATAAATTCGTATGTTAAAGCCCTAACCCTCAGTACATCAGAATGTGATCTTATTTGGAAAAAGGTTCATTGCAGTTGTAATTAGTTAAATTAAGAGGAGGTCATACTGGAGTAGGATGGGCCCATAATCCAATATGACCGGTGTCTTTATAAAGAGGGGAAATTTGGACACAGACATGCACCCAAGGAGAAGGGCATGTGAAGATGAAGGCCGCTATTTGTTGATACTTCTACACTCCATGGAGCACCAGATTGCCACCTAACCACCAGAAGCTAGAGGAGAGGCACAGAACCGATTCTCCCTCAGAGTCTTCAGAAGGAAACAACCCTGAGGCTTGTGCAACCTTGATCTGGGACTTACAGCCTCCAGAACTGTGAGAATAAATTTCCAGCGTTTAAGTCACTCAGTTTGTGGTATTTTGTTAATGGCAGCCCTAGCAAACTAATACAGGCATGGAGTCAGGATCAAACTCAGGCAGGAAGCCTCCAGGATGGGCAGGCTTATCACCTCACTCTGCAGCTCCAAAAATAGAGCTAAGCAAAATAAAAACACTCCCTGTTCCTTCCTCCCCAAATAAACAGCACAGGAGGTACCAGCTTGGAAATCTATGCGACAAGTAAGACATTGACTACTCTTTTCAGATACACACAGTATCTGTTCTGTGTGCCCTGGAACCCCCTCTTTCCTGATTGAGGGGGCTGATGGAGTGAATGATCTGGCCAGACATTTTTCATAGACCTGCAGACTAAATTCACTAACCCACCTGCCTGACTCTAAGCATGTGCCCCTACTAGGGCTTCAAAATCCCCGTATTTAATAGATTTTTGAAAGCTGCATCATCATTCTGAGATTAGTAATATCCAGGTTTGTGCTGTTTCCTTTGGGTTAAAATTAAAAGGATGTGTCCTAAGGGTGACAGTAGAGACAGTGACCCTCCCCAGTAGTCATATTAAGTTAGTACAGACAGGAAAAGGAAATGGCTCTCCAGGTGGCTGGGCGACCTGGCCCTGGGCTATGGAAAGGAACCTTAGGAGAGCATGTTCTGGAACCTTGAGCAAGCACTGGCCCCGGGGGCCACAGGCTCTGAGGTAAGGGCAGCCTTTGGGTAGAGGGAGAGCTGCAACCAAGTCGGAGCCACGTGACTTGGGCCTGGGCATGGGTCCCTGCTGCCAGGGCACGGGGTGTGGGAGGTCAGGGTCTGGATCCGGTGTGGGCCCACGTGCCGGCAAGCTGGAGACCACCATCCGTCGGGGTCAGGGAAAGGCTCTGAGGATTTTGAGCTTCATTTGTGCATTTTTTTTTTTCCATTGCACCAAGAGAACACCAAGTCTTTACTACACGAATTCCTATGAAACAGCTCCAAGAAAAAACCCACACGTAAAAGAAAAAACAAAAACAAAAACAAAACGAACAAAGCCACACACAGGGACGGGGTGGGGGAAGGCGAGTGGTGCCCCCCCTCTTCTGCGCCCGGGCCACTGGGGGGCGGTGAGGATCTGAGGGCCGCCGCACTTCCGCACTCGCTCGAGATGCTGAGCCGGGCCAGGGTCCCCCTCTGGCACCGCGGGGAGCCCTCCACGCCCTCATTATCTCTGGGTGACTTAGGGCCACCAAGCCTGCTCCCAATGCCCCAACGCTGTACGGCTGGGCTGGCTCGTCATGGGAGCACCTCTTGGCCAGCAGGCTGAACTTTGGTGCGACTGCCATCTGCGGTGTTTGAAGCTTTGCCCCAGCAAACCGGGAAGGCCGGCCCTGGGTCGGGGCTTACGGGGTGGGCGTCTAGCTACGATCTCCCACAAGGCGCGCGGGAGGCTGCGGCGGCGCGTTCCTTCTCGCGGAGAGTGGGGAAGCCAGCCTGGGCGCGGGGTCGGATCGCCCAGGAAGCCTTCTGCGCGCGGGTTGCTGGCACTTCTGGGAGAGACGGGGAGGGAGGGAGGGAGGAAGGGCGGGGCGACCGACCTTCGGAATCGCCTGGAAGAGCGGGCGCGAGCCGGGCCTGTGCTGCGCCGAGATGTCCGGAGGGTCAGCCAGGAGCCTGGGGAAGGGTGAGGCCTGCCTGCCGCGATTCGCGGCGACCCTCAGACGCGTGTGGGGCCAGGGCCTGGGGGCTGGGCTGCTCCGGAGCGGAGCCACGCAGGAGGTCTTCCACCCGCGGGAAACTGACCAGGCCCGGGGGGGCGGCGGGAGGCTGAGAGTTCCCGCTGCTGTTGGGGCTGTAACCGTCTCCGCTTCTCCCGGCAGGAAGCGCGCCCCCGGGGCAGGTCCCCGAGGGCCTGATTCGCGTCTACAGCATGAGGTTCTGCCCGTTCGCCAAGAGGACGCTCCTGGTCCTGAAGGCCAAGGGAATTGGGTGAGGATCAAGGCGCGGGCCGCTCCCGGAGCCAGCCAGGAACCAACAGCTGCGGGAAGAGCGGGCGGAAATCTTCGATAGGGTCTCCGCAGCTTCCTTTACTACAAAATACATCAGCCTTTTTTTTTTTGGGAGGGGGGGGACAGAGAAAGTTATGAACCCTATCCTCGGGGGGCGGGAGGAATGCCACAGACACCACCAGTCTAGGACACCCCGTTTAGATTAACCATTTTATGGATCAGAAAAGCTGAGGCTCCAGTAAAGTTAGTGGCATGCAGAGATCCCTCGAATGGTAATCACAGGCAGCTCTTTTAGCTCTGGCAGACCCCTGATTTCTGCGGTACTTCCTTCTCTATCACCCCGCTTCTTTCATGTGCTGTTTATATTGTTTGCTGTTATTCTGAGACTATAGTCCCTTCCTGAATAGTCAGTAATTTGCCCCCTTGAAGAGTCCAGACGTTGACCCTCCGCTGGACAGAGTGCTGAGTTAACTGTACTGTGAATATTCCTATAGATTGGGTTGTTGGTTGAGTGAAATAAAGTGTTTATGTCTAAAAATTCAGACTTTTGGGAAGCCTCACTGAAAGTATTAACGTGATTGACATATGGGTTATCCACAGGAAATATGCAAGTCATTGGCTTTTCCCTGAGCTGAATAGCCATTGAACCGCCTCCCTTCCAATGACCTTTGGAATCTGTTGAACAGACATTAGATACCTGTAGTGTGGAAGTTTAAAACAAAGCCCCCATGACAAAGAAATTTTCCATGTATGTGCTTAGAATTTGTAAACTAATTTTAGTCTTCTTGGGGGAGAATTAAGCAGGCAATTCTTTTCTCTAAAAAAATAAGTAAGATATATTCTAAAGAAAAAAACAAATTATCTTTGAATTAGTCATCACTTCAGTAGGATTTGCATCTTATTTTGGATGAAACAGATTGTGAACACATAGCAAAATATTCAACAGTAACATTTATCAAAACATTATTTTATCCAACTCTTGTAATGTTTACTGTATTAGTCAGGATTCTTTTATTGCATTTAAGAGATACCCATTTCAGTTGGATTGAAAAAAGACATATCTTGTGCTCATACAATTGAAAAGTCCAGGAGCAAGAGACAGCTGGATCTGGGGCCACAAAGTCCTGGGTTAGTGCCCTTCTGGAACTCTGGGTTGAAAACAACCATATCTTATTGGGACAGTTTCCCAAAGGAAAATTGCAGTGATTTTACATAAAAGTGTGTGTATGGAGGGTGAAGGGTGTAACAGCTGCCAGGCAGTGCGAACAACAGAGGTCTGCTGTGTTTATGGATCAGTTTTGAGTCCCAGAAGGCTTTGATTAGAGAGGTACTAGATTTTACCACATGACAGAATTTACTAAAGCATGGTTTTCTCTAAAAGGTGCATCTTCCAACTTGTTGCGGCAGATATGTTGCCTTGTTGGCTCACCATGCCAGGTTAGCAAAATGCATGTGTGTTCTGAGAACTTTCTTTATGACAAAAGCCCAGGATTTACCTTTTCTTTTCATACTATAAAATTTCAGAAATGTTGATAATTCCTTAGCAGGGAACGTCATTTTTCTTGCAGTGGCTTGTATCTGAAGTGTCCGGTAATCTGACAGGACACGAACCTTTTCGTACATACACACAGATGCCAGTGTTCAATCTGGCTGTTCCTTTGTTTCCATGGGGGGAGGGATTGCATATTTAAATCCTCAAGATAATGCTGTTGTAGCTAGCTGCTGAGGTGGATGAGGAAATAGGAAACAAAAGGTGCTGGGTATATTATTTTTGAGTAGCTAATCTGTTCTATTGAACACTTATCCAGTTTTGACAATGATATGGACCTGGCTTTAACAATTATATGAAACTTTCTTTTCTCTTATTTCCCCTAAAATCTCTTAGGCAAGATACAAGTTAGTTCTAAAAACAATCTTAATATAGACTGGACTTCACCTGTTTTTCACACTTAGTGTGATTTACCCATGTAACATTTTAAAAAAGTATCAAGGCATGGAGATTTAATCGGAAAGTTTATTTCGTGGATGGATTTTTTGGGTTCCCTAATATTCTTGAAAAAAGTGAGGAACTTTCTATTAAAATTAGCAAAAGGAATTGAATTTTATCATGTTGATTCTCATACAATGGAGTGGTGGGGTGTGGAGAAACTCAATTAGTTGGCTCATATATTTTTACAATTAAGATACTTCTTAGTCCCAAATGGAGTATCTAATTGACAATCTTGAAGCATTTCCACTTATTTATTCAACAAATGTGTACTGAATACCTATCTGAAAATGTTTATATTTCTTCATAGCATTTAAATCTACTTATAACTTTGCTGATTTACATGTTGGTTTATGAATATGACCAAGACACACAAGATCCCTGCTTTCATGGAGCTTACATTCTAGGGAGGTGACATAACAAACGTAATTAAGTAAGCAAAGTAATTTCAGTTACATATTATCAGTACAATGAAGAAAGTAATTCAAGAAATATAAAAAAGGCCAGTGTGGGGTTTCCCTGGTGGCGCAGTGGTTGAGAGTCCGCCTGCCGATGCAGGGGACACGGGTTCGTGCCCCGGTCTGGGAAGATCCCGCGTGCCGCGGAGTGGCTATGCCCGTGAGCCATGGCCGCTGAGCCTGAGCGTCCGGAACCTGTGCTCCGCAACGGGAGAGGCCACAGCAGTGAGAGGCCCGCGTACTGCAAAAAAAAAAAAAAAAAGGCCAGTGTGGCCAGATCATAATGACCAAAGGAAAAGTCATAGGAAGCAGATGTGACAAGTAAGCAGGGGCCACATCAAGGGGTATAGAGTTTATCCTCATTGCAATGAGGAGCAAGCGAGGGGTTGTAAGTAAGCAGGAGGGTGGCCTCATCCAATTTACTTTTGTGTGTGGAGAATGGACCGTAGGGAGGTTACAGTGGAGGCAGAGGGGCTGGTGGGACTATTGTAGAGGTCCAGGTGGCAGATGACCTCTTAGATGAGGTGGCAGTGTTAAAGCTGAGAAGTGGATGAATCCAGAACGTGATTTGAAGGTCTAGCTGACAGGTCTTGCTGATCCATTTGATTTGAGGAAGAGGTGGCAGGGGGAAGGAATCAAGGCCAAGCTGACTCCGAAATTTCGGGTCTGACCAGCTAAGTGGATGATAAGACCAATGAGGCTTTATTCAGGAGTACAAGAAAAATGTTACTCTCTTCATTGTCTTCTATGTGTTTTTCAGGCATGAAGTCATTAACATCAACCTAAAAAATAAGCCTGAGTGGTTCTTCAAGAAGAATCCCTTCGGCCTGGTGCCAGTTCTGGAAAACAGTCAGGGTCAAGTGATCTACGAATCTGCCATCACTTGTGAGTACCTGGATGAAGCATATCCAGGAAAGAAGCTGTTGCCAGATGACCCCTATGAGAAAGCTTGCCAAAAGATGGTCTTTGAGTTGTTTTCTAAGGTGTGTTCAAGAAATTTCAGCTCCTATATAACACCTTTGTTTTTTAAGCTAAATCACTGCTGTCACTGATGGTTCAGTGATTTGGGTGGGGAAGACAAACAGGATTATGCTCTTGTCCGCTTGGACATGTCCTACGAGCCCTTTCATGGTCCAGATCCTTTTTACCTCCCAAAGTTACACCTCTCCACTCTTCTCCTAACACTTTATATTCCTGTCATGCTGAATGTTTTTATTTTTCCCAAACTTGCCACCTTCTTCTCAACTCTTGCTGGAAGACTCTTCCCCCTTCTCACTTTGCCTGGTTGTCTCCAAGTCCTCTTTCCTGTACAGTCTGCGCTCCTGTATGTGCAGAACGTGAGGATGCTGAGGGCCCACTATACTATGCCGTTTTATAAAGGACTTGTGTATCAGTGGATTTTGGTATCTGCTGGGGGCCCTGGAACCAATCCTTCAAGGAACCAAGGGACAACAGCCTTTGCTCAGATACCTTTGTCTTCTAGAAGCTTGTCCGGGCTGGGTTAGTGCCCAGCTCTGTGTGCCCACGTGTGCTAACTTTCCCCTGTGGGGACTGCCACCTTCTTGCCTGTGTGTTGTACCAGGGCTGTGAGCTCCTTGAGGGTGAGGGCCGTGTCTCCATCACTGTTGGCCCACTGCCTAGGCTTGCGACCAGCCCTTCCTAGTTATGTGACAGTGAGCTAGTTGCTTATTAGTTTACCTCTGTGCCTCAGCTCATGTGTAAAATGAGTATAGTAATTGATCCCATCCCATTGATAAAAATCAGTTAATATAAAACACCTAGAGTCCAACAGATGGTAGATACTCAATGTTAGCTCTTGTTGTTCTAGCCACATTGTCTAGTTGTGAGCATCTTCTGTGTGTTGGCAATAGCTCCTTGTGGACTAAGTAAATGGCATTCCTATAGGAGAACTGTCTGTGTCTTAATTAGCATCAAAGTTAAACATTTGCGTGAGTTCAAACAATTAGTATTAACACAGAAATGACCAACAGTAGACAATGCGAATAGCATGGTCAGGTTATATCTCTATAATTCTGTTACTTTTGTCAGGATATATCTCAGCACAGTAAGAAACATTGTATCTCTAGGGAAAGAAATGGTTAGAGAAATATCCAGAAGGTGAGACTTGTAGGGAGAATATTTTCTTAAAGGAGACATTGCAAAGGGAAGTCAATGGGGAAGGAAGAGGGAGTTGTCTGGCTTAGCAGAACGAGAGTGAAAGAATACTAGAGATGGTTGCCATCAAAGATGATGGACAGGGAATATGGCATTTACAAGAAAGATGCTGGAGAATTTTTAAAAATAGTAACGAGATTCATTGTACTGTCCAGAAAGAAAATGAGCTAACAGCTGGAAATGCCCACCATTACTTCCCTCACACTCAGGGAAGAGGTGGCCTTAAGCACTATTATGACACCACCCTCCTGGCCCCAGTTCAGCAAACCAAAAATGCCCCCACCTGCATCCACAGCCAAATCATCTTCTCTCCTGGGAACTTGGAAATGAGACACAGAGACTAAGACAATAAATGTTGAGGTTTTAGAGGTGTATGTATATATCATTGGAGACGGCAAATCAAAGTCACACAAAAAAAGAATTTTTAAAGAATCAGAAATTAAGAGCATTGCAAAGGGATTTGACATTTGGAAAATAACAAGGAGCAGACATTTAAGGAGAAGCAGAGATGAAAGACCAGGCAGGCCCAGATAGAAACGTGGAAGGAAGGGCTGCCTGCACACCTTCAGTTCCAGTGATGGCAAGCTGTACCCTGGGATGGATGGGCTTCCAGGACATTCTCCTGTATTTTTAAAAGTGCCTTTTTACTTCCACTGGACGAGTGGACTTTTGTCTCTTGCAGTGAGACAATACCAAAGACCGAGCATTAAAACACAAACACTTCCACCACAAGCATCAAAGCATCTGACAGGACACCTGTCAAGTCTTCAGGTCATCAACCACTTTGAACTGTCTTCTCATGCCCTCCCCAAGATAGAAATCAGGAAAATCCCCTTCCCAGCTCCCTTTGCAGCTGGGGCCAAGGTCTGGACCTAGACTCTTCCTCTTAGACACACACATGTTAGGGTTCAATTCAGAAATGAGCCATGTGGGGAAACAGGCTTGGTGTGGGGCACTGGTTCTACTGATGAGGGTGGCTGGTGGCAGAGCTCCTGGCTTTCAGGAGCTGCGGTGGTTGCCAGGTTGAATTCCAGAGTGGCATTGGTTACCTCAGAGTCCAACTTCTGGCAGCGGCACAGACTGTAGCATCTAGTGCTCGGTTCACTGGTGGCAGTGGGTGCCTCCCATCAGGTCAGTTCCCAGCATGATTCTGAAATGTTCCAGACCTGTTTGTTCAGCCTCTCAACAATTCTGTGAGCCACTCAGTGTCCTTTTAGGACATTTTTGACCCAAGCTCACCAATCGGCTTCTCTTATTTGCAGCTTATAAAATCCTGACCAGTACAGCATCTAAGGCCACAAAACTGTTTTTAAGATCAGTACCCGACCTCTGTGAGCAAAGGAATTGGTGTACTTTTGAAGTTTCTAGAACATCCTGACACTGGGTCTATGAGGGTTCTATGGCGCTTTCATATGAGGGGGCTGGTATAGTTAGCGTCACACTGATAAACTAAGAAATTACTCTCTGTCTAGGTACCACCTTTGTTATTAAGCTTTCTTAGAAGGCAAAATAAGGAAGACTGCTCTGGCCTGAAAGAAGAATTGCATAAAGAATTCAGCAAGCTAGAGGAGGTAATTAATCCCTTCTCCTTGATTTTTATTGAAGTGATACATTGTATCTGCTGTCACCTTCTACTCTTTTCTTCATACTCCCATTTCCAAAATCACTTTAATTAGCAATAATACCAAATAGGAAATTTTAGTTTACAACAGATAGCAGCTGTAAGCTGTTGTGTTTAAGATACAAACCAAAACACCTAAAAATAGTTTGTCATGGGCTTGCTTTTAAAACATTTTATCACACTGACATGAAAATATCACGGAAAAATTTCACCCACACTTCCAGTTTTTCACCTGTTATTTTTCCATGCTTGTTTTCAGTCCTTGAACATATATATTTTTTATATATATAAATTTATTTGTTTTTGGCTGAGTCAGGTCTCTGCTGCTGTGCACGGGCTTTCTCTAGTTGCAGCGAGCAGGGGCTACTCTTCATTGCGGTGTGCGGGCTTCTCATTGCAGTGGTTTCTCTTGTTGCGGAGCACGGGCTCTAGGCACGCGGGCTCAGTAGTTGTGGCTCGTGGGCTCTAGAGCGCAGGCTCAGTAGTTGTGGCACACGGACTTAGTTGCTCCGTGACATGTGGGATCTTCCCTTCCCGGACCAGGGCTTGAACCTGTGTCCCCTGCATTGGCAGGTGGATTCTTAAACCACTTCACCACCACCCTTCACCCTGTGTATGACTCCTGTACAACTTATCCATTTTAGTCCTGATAGACAGTAAACATTTCCACTTTGGGGATGTAACAAATAGTGCTTCAGTGAACATTCTTATACCTATCTTTTGGTGAACATATGTTCACATTTCCAAGGAATATAATTACTGGGTTATACAGTATGCATGAACTCAGCTTTAGTAGATACTGTTAAAACATGGTTGTACCAAATTATTGATACATTCCTATCAGCAGTAGATCCACACCCTTACTAAGTTTGTCTTGTTCATTTTAGCCATTCTGATGGATGTGAAGTGGTATGACATTTTGGTTTTAATTTGCATTTCCCTGATGACTAATGTAGTTGAGCACCTTTTCAAATGGTTATTGGCCATTTTGACCTCCTCTTTTGTGAAGTCCAAGTCTTGCCCAGTTTTCTGATGGGTTTTCTGCCTTTTTTCTTTTTGATTCCCAGGAGTTCTTTCTATATTCTGAATACCAGTCCTTTGTTGGATATATCTATTACAAAGATCATGCACTCTGTAGCTTGTTTTATTTTTCTCCATTTTCCAGTTTATTTTATTGACCGTTTTGCTTCATCCCAAACCAAGAGATTCTAAAGCTTAAACTAATCAGACAAAAAGCCAACTTGAATATGTCAGGGTTAAACCTGGTGCTCTCACTTTCTTAACCCTTGCCTTCATCATTTCTTTTGATGAATCTTACCAGATGCACAAATAACAAGTACTCTTATGCTGTTTAATGTTCAGGTTCTGACTAATAAGAAGACAACCTTCTTTGGTGGCAGTTCTCTTTCTATGATTGATTACCTCATCTGGCCCTGGTTTGAATGGCTGGTAGCCCTGGAGTTAAATGAGTAAGATATTTGAATATTTTGTGCTTAATTTAGGATAATGATAACTGAAATAGTATATACTAACCTTTTTTTATGAACAAAAATTAACATATCTCACTCAACTGGCATGAATGGGAGCAAGCACACAGAAGGAGACTTGGACGTGCCAGGGCATGTCCTATACCTACACTCACCATTTTTCATCCTTGGGGCCGGTAGTGGGGGGAGTTCTGTGACATGTAGTAAAATGTTTTAAAAGTAATTACTCCTTCCCTCCTGGTTAAAAATCCATAAGGATGTGCATTTTCATAAGGATTTCAGGAAGGATTGTATGACCAATGCTACCTCCCATTTACCATCAAGAGTCCCACACTATTTTCCAAACTCAGTGTTTCAAAGTTTGGCAGCGACCTTGGCTTACTGCCAATTCTTCGAGCTTAGAGCTATTCAGGGTTACTTTTAGTCACAATCTGACCATAGAATAACAAATATATAACATTCTTGGTTGTCTTTCATGTTCTCATTTTAAAAAACTATCAGCCTCCGTTTGGACAAGTTCTCATGCTAACTGAGCAAGTCACTTCACTCTAGTCTTAGATTCCTCTTCACAAAACAAGGACCTCTACAATATCTTCCAAATCTCATATTCAATGATTACATGCATCTTAAATAAGTATTTTTAAAGAACTATTTTTAAAAGTTAGAGGAAAACAATATGAAACTGCAGAGTGGTAATAATGATATATAGGAGAATTTGCAATGCCTTCCTACTTAGCCTTGCTCACACCTTCATTCTTTCCATCTCCCACAGGTATGTAAACCACACTCCAAATCTTAAGCTCTGGATGGAAGCCATGATGAAAGATCCTGCAGTATCATCCCTCTTCATTGATCCAAAAGCCTTTCGAGGTTTCTTAGATCTCTACTTGCAGAACAACCTCGAGGCCTGTGACTATGGGCTCTGAAGGGGACAGGATATATCGGATAATATATCGGTTCGCTAATATGAATAATAACATGCTTTTATTTTACCAAGTGCTCTCACGTCTCACTGGATCACCTTCTCTGATTTGACACTATGGCCTTACTGTGGGCTTTCCTCAAGTCCCTCCTGCAGAAATGTAAACACATTTCCTGTCTCAGGATGCTCAAAGGATGCTAAAGGTTCTATCACAGTCCATGCTGAAAACCTCTAAATCACCTCTAGTGAGAGCTGAACTTCAATCTGGATTTCTAACTGCCCATAGGACATTTCCACTTGGATACCGTGTTGTCATTTCAAGAGATGCCCTTTCAAGTTTGTCTTCTGGGTTCTAAGTTAAGAACCTTTCAATTCTTCATTCTTTCCTTTCCATCACTGACTCAATTTTACACCTTTCTTCTTACTGTTGTTGCCACTGAAGTCCAGACCCACGTCACCTCAAAGCCAGGTGACTAGGTGGTCTCCTACTTGTTCTCCCAGTCTGCAGTCACTAAGCTCTTCAAATCCTTCCAACCAAATCTTATGCTGGGCACACAGAAGGTGTCCCATATATGTAAGTGAATACTGTGAAGACCACCTCCATCAGTTCAGTATATAAGGCTGGATTTCATTCTACAGATGATTTAACTAAGGTCCTGAGGTTAAGTGAGGCCTTAAGACGCTGGCAGAAAGTTCTGGGGAAACACACCCAGCACAGGGCTCTTATATCAGAACTAGGAGGCGGGCTGTCGACCTGCCCCAGTACAGTCTAGTTTCCTGTCCTTATTCTTAAACGTAAGAGCGCGTTAACAGTCACCTAAGGCTCACCCCTGGATTTCCGATTCGGTAGGGTGGGCCGGGGAGTTCACATTTGAACTGAGTCTTCCGCCCCATGGTGATGCAGGCGACCAGGGGACCGCACCCTGAGAGGCAGCTGAGAATTGGTTGACTTCACAAACGGCCTCCAGCCGTCCACCTCGGCCGCCACCAACGCCCAGGCTCCGGGCGGACCCATCTCTGCCGCCGTCCGCCTGCCCCACCCGGGGCAGGCTGCGGGCAGACTTCGGTCGGATGTAGACCAGGTGATTGAGGTGCCATGACCAGCCACTACCTGGCTTCCACTTTAGCCAGCCACAGACACCCAAGTGAGGACCCAAGACTCCGGGACCTAGGAGCCTGTAACGCGGCCGCCCATTGGCTCAGCTTGGCACTGCGAGGCCGGGGTACATACAAAGGCTTGGAAGATTGGCTGAAGCTCCGGGCGCTGCGGCCAATTGGCGGATAGGATCGCGTTCTAGGGGGCGGTTTCCGCCTGGGCCCCGCCTCTTCCTGCGGCTCTCTTTCTCCCCATCCGGTTCCGTCGGCCGCGCACCTGGGGGTGCCTCGGACTCGTCTCTCTTTTCACCTGCGCCGGGTGGGTTGTTGCTGCCTGCGTAGCATTTGAAGGGACGAGGGGTTAGAGGTCAATTTTGAATTTTTCACGAATTTGGGAACCCAGAATAGGATTGCCAACTTTTAATTTTGCGTAACCGTTTTAAAAGAAAGCTCAACTACTTCACCAAAGTTTCATCAGAGATTTTACCATCAAAAAAAAGAAAAAAGCGCAAGGGCTATAATCTGAGAGTAAGGAACAGGTCTTTAAAGCGAATACCTTTAACTTAAAGGGGAAAAAAAAGTCATTAAATTGTTCTCGTTTTCTGATTTGACTGGAGACAAGTAAAGACGACCCCATATCACTAATTGTCAGCCCTGCATTGGGCACCACTAATTTAGCTACATCATAGGGCACTGACAGACAGGGGCATTTGGTCCCCAGGAATGTTCTTTCTTGTCAGAACTATGGGTCTTCCCTGCAACATTCAAATAATAAAAATAATAGCTAACGGTTGCTACGTATTAAATGCTTCTCATCCATAGTCAGAATTACTTCAACCCAGACCATACAATGTGTTGGTACCATTAGCTCTGAATTACAGATGAGAACATCAGAGCATAGAAAGTTGCTGTGATTTGTCAAGGGTCGACCAGTAAATGTTGAAGAGGTGATTCAAACCCAGCCTGAACTCTTTAACAGTCATTCAGACCATTCTTAAAATAAGCCTTTAAATATGCCCCTGCCTCAGACTCTTTATTCATCAACTTTTAAGTTTTGGAGATTGAGCTGAGAGAGGACTGTAGCCACTTTTTTGACACACCACTGTTGTTCCTGGGATAGGACAGGAAGTGTTGATGTTCCTTTTTGAAACCCAAACAAATCGAAATTTGTTTGATTTTACAAGTGTTTCATTTTGGCTTATTTTAGGATCTTGAAAATCTGCCTTTGCTTATTCAAGTGTTATTATATAAGGTTGTTAATTTCTTTTCTTTGATCCCTTAAGCTATAAAATAGGGACAGGAAAGCAGCATCACGTACTTAAAAAGAAAGTCTCCTTTGACCCTGCTTTCCCCAGTGGGAAGATGAAGTTCCCCCACTGACAGCTTTAGTAATCTTATTTAATGTCCCAAAAACATTAGAATACAGGATTCTCTCTGATCCTAACTTCTTTGAAACAAGTCCTAAATCTAGGCCCCTTTGAAAAGAGCCTTTTTCCTCACTTGCCTAACTCTTTGAACTTGGTGAATAATAGTGGAACTCCCAGTAACACAATCTGTCATGTAAATTAGGCTTCTGAACTACTAAGAGGAATGTCTTCCAGGTTCTGCCACTATCAGACATTGGTATGACAAAAAAAATTTTTTTTAATTGCAAAATGCAAACCCCACTTCCTCTCCTCAAAACAGAGACTCAGGTAAATAGAGTGAAGAGATTATTATTAATGTGGTGGCACTTTTTTCCTAGAAGGCTTAAGTCATCATCACCCAGGACTGAAGTTCTCCCCATTTTCAAAACAGATGCCATCATATTTCAGGTAGCTGGAAATCAATTTGGAGTAGGTTTAATATAGCCTTATTACCATTTATTTCTTGAGTGATTCAGTATAATAGAGGTGTAAACATGATATACAAGGAACATTTGCAAAGAGGATTTCAAAGAGGTACTTACTGAGTTTTAGAGAGCAATAGGGTTAAGCTTAAAGGTCATAATTAAAATCTTTCTGGGGAAACCATAGTGTTCAGTGGTAAGATTAAAAACCACATTACTGAAAGGTAGCCTGCAGCATTCAACCCATTCAATTGGTATTAAACTGGTAACTGATGAAATAAGCATTCTGAGTTGAATTTTAATTCTAATGTGCTTGGCAAAGCCGAATTGCAGTGCACTTTATCTTTTTGGATATAAAATCAGAATGCACTATGCTATTAAAAATGTCCTTATTCACTAGTATTAATCATTAATTTTGAAGTACACTAAACTCTTACTATACTGAGGACAGCCACCTGAACAATTTCATTCGCTACATCAAAACCCTTCAAGTAGGTGCTTAGTGTTCTCATTTTACAGGTGAGGAAGTTGATGGTCAAAGAGGTTAGATAGCTTGCCTAAGTGCCAAAGCCAGGGTTTGAATATAGTGCCCAGTGAGAACTTTGACATAATATTGCTTCCATTCAGAGGAAGAACTTTCCATCCCTTTGTCCATTCTCCCCTGACTACATCAAATAGACTTGCATCATCTCAGAATGTGACTTCCCATATACAGGTATACAGCTGACCCTTGAACAACATGGGTTTGAACTGCAAGGGTCCACTTATGCGTGGATTTTTTTCACTAAATATGTACCGCAGTACTATATGATCTGCAGTTGGTTGAATCTGCAGGTTCATAACCACGGATGCAGAGGGCTGACTGTAAAGTTATACTTGGATTTTCTTCTGTGTGGCGGACCAGCACCCTGAAACCCCTAGTTGTTAAGGGTCAGCCATACTTTTAATAAACAGTATTTTCCAACTCTCGGAGTTGCTTTTCTTGAAAAGGTGGGAATGAGGAGACACAACATGAAAATACATTCTTTTCTGGCATGGTAGAAAGGTGGAGCCAGGAACCTTTTACTTTACAATGGAATCCTTAGCTTAGCTATTGCTAATCCAGTCATTGTCAGTGTATACCAGGGGTGGGCAAACTAGAGCCAGTTGGCCGAGTCTAGCCCACTGCTCATTATTGCACAGTTCAAGAACTAAGAATGGTTGCAAAAAAGCATCAAGTGAAGAATTATGATTTGTGACATGTGAAAATTACGTAGAACTCCTCAATGGTAAGAAATGTCCCTCCCACCCTGATGCAGGATGCTCAGTAGTCGGGGAGGCTGTGCTCGTGTGGGGGTCGGAGGTTAGTGGGAAACCTCTATATATTCGGCTAAATTTTGCTGTGAACCTAAAACTTCTCTAAAAAACAAAGCCTATTAAAATATATATGAAGTTCAAATTCAACGTTCATAAGTAATGTTTTATTGGAACACAGCCACACCCATTTATTTATATATTATCTACGGCTGTTTTCACCCTACAAGGATAGAGTTGAGTAGTTGAGACAAGATGGCTTGAGAAGCCTAAAACATTTACCCTCTTGGCCTTTACAGAAGAAGTTTTCCCATCTCTCGTATAGATGAAGATCCTGGTTAGAGTGCTGCCCCTGGAGTCAAACTTCCAGGCTTCATAGTACCCTTTGCACCTCTTACTAGATGTGAGGCTTTGGACAAGTGACCTAACCTTGCTAGCCTCAGTTTACCGAGGCAGGAATACAACCCTTATAGGACTCTTTTAAGGATTAAATGAGTTAATACACATAAAGCACCTAATCCATGTTAGTATAATTTATTTTGATTTTTGAGAATTTCACATTCCTCATACGGCCTTTCCTTTTAGAATCTGTTTATATTTTCTCTCAACTATTTGAAATATACTTTCTCTATGTGAGCGTTATATTTGTCTGATCAGGAGGCAGCTCCTTGTCTACCAGAAGCTCTCACATGACATGGTTATGTTGATTGTTCCTATTTTACCCTCCAGTTTGTACTTTTTGATCAAAATTAGCTCCAGAAGAGTAGTTATCTTATTACTTCCTCTGTCTTCCAGATGCAGAACTGCCAGCATGGCAAGTCAAGAACCAGTTTGTCTTTTCCAATGCCAGGCTTCTTGGTGGCATAGATGCATTTTCTTCCCAGAGGACATTTATTCATACATTTTGCCATTCCCCAGTTCTTAGAAAGTGACAACTTACCATATCTTACATAAAATCACTCCGAGTAACTTAGCAAAGAATGTAGTCGAGCGACTATTCTGAAGATTTTCAGATTCTTATTCAGCAGAAAAAAATGTAAACACAGTTAGCCAAGAATTTCTGGATAGGTTGGAATTCCAAAGACCAAAAGGTGCCCATTCATAAGCTACATAATTAGGTTCTGGTACTTTAATAAAAGATATTTAGATTCAGCTAACATTTGTTGAGCAGCTATTATGTACTATATCTTTTTTGGGCTTCATGTCCTTTCCACACTGTTGCCAGCTTTAGAGGCCAAGTCAATGAGCCAGACTTCGGACTTTTAAAGTTCTTCAACCCTACTAAATGGTCACTTTGGGCAAATAATTTTCTTTTTCTTTTTTTTTGGCCACGCTGCGCAGCTTGCGGGATCCTAGTTCCCTGACCAGGGTTAGAAACTGGGCCCCTGGCAGTGGAAGCACTGAGTCCTAACCAGTGGACCACCAGGGCATTTCCTATTTTTCTGAGATTATTTTCTGACTTGTAAAATAGGAATGATAATAATAGCTGACTGAGTGGTTGTGGGAATCAAATAAGGTAACCCATGGAAATCATTTAGTCACTGTGAGTGAAACATAATACTTTTATTTCCTTCTTTACCTGTCAACCCCATAAAATGCATTTACAAGCAATTCCCATTTCAGCCCTATCCTGTAAAAATTAAAAGAATTGTATTTCCACCTGCTAAATTTTAGGATCTCAGCTTCTTAAGGTCAGAGCAAAAGATAGCTACCTCCTTTATCTCATGTAGATGGGCGTGCTATCCAAGTGGCCCCTGTATTGCTGGCTGTTCGCAATGTGTCCTTGGTAATTAAAAAGGGTCTTCTCTGAAATTTATACTGGGAGTTGGAAAGAGCTCACAAATTTGTCTTTGTCTCTAGGTATCTTGTTTCTGTTCATCACCAGTTTTTCATAGTTTGAGTAAAATCTCATAAATACGGCCAGAACTAGGGTGAGGCAATGAGGACACAAAATTTAAGGAGACACTTCTAGGGTCGTGCAAGATCTTAACACTAATACGTTTTTCTTCTTATCTGCTAGATCATGAAAAAGTTTGGCCTTATTTTAAAATAAAGTACTCATTATACACAGGGTATGGCCAATTGTCTTAGATAACACAAGAGGGAGGGTTTAGAATGGGAAAGAAAACGTTAGCGTTACCCTGGTCAATTTTTTATTAAACTCCTTTGAAATAAGTGGAGTTTAAATGCCCATTCTTCACGGATTCTTGATGCAGAGAAGAGACGGCACAGGACGTTGTGAGTTCAAAGCAAGGTGTACTCTTCAGGTGTTTTTTGTTTGTTTTCTGTTGTTTGTTTTTTTTGCTTTTTGTTCTTTCCCCACTCCTGCTACGGCTTCCGAACCTGGGGCTATGTCTCTGCAGGTTGAATAATCCTAGCTGCCATCCTGGATCACTCCCCCTCTACCTCGCCAGTGACCTGTTGCTCCAAAGCTGAATATGGGGCAAGAGGGGAGAGCCGGAGCGCTGCTGTCCTTGGAGCCTGCAGTGGCGGCAGCAAGCCACACGGCCACAACTGTGAGTCTTGGTCGCTGCGCAGACTCCAGGAGAGCATGACTGACGATGCGGCCAGGACCTTGGGGAGAGGTGAGTCCTCTTGACAGCTGTCCGCGGGCTGGGGGCGCCCCGTGGCTGGATGTTGGCTCTGGTGAGGTGGCTGCCGGCCTTGGCCTCCAGACCAGCGTGGCGAGGAGGGACAGGGTTCCTCCGCACAAAAGGCACGTGCAAAAAAAAGGTGTCTTCTCTGGGACATGGGAGACGGAGCACCCGTGGCCCTCTTGGGGTCCTGGGGAGGCGAGTGAGCCCCTTTCCCCTCTGGGCTAATCCGCCTCCCTGTATCCCCCTCCGCCCGCAGGGAGCGCCCCCCCAGGGCCTGTCCCAGAGGGCCTGATCCGCCTCTACAGCATGAGGTTCTGCCCCTACGCGCACAGGACGCGCCTGGTCCTCCAGGCCAAAGGCATCAGGTGAGAAGCAGGGGCGCCCCCGTAGGCGCGTGGGAACGTCTGATATCTGGGGAGCCCTGGTCAGATTTCAGAGGCTCTCTGTGCCTTTCTTCTGAGGCAAAGTCAATAAGCGGTTAGCAAAGGACAGGTTCTTGAGAGTGCCATCCTGAAATGCAGAGACAGGCCTGTGCAGGAGACTTTTAGGGCAGCTCAGAGTAAACTGAATGATGGCTCAGTGAGCTGGTTCCTCCCCTAGAGCTTGTGAAGAAAGGCACCACGGAGGCTACCGGGGCCTTCTCTGACTGCTCTGTCCAGTGTAAACCCCACCCCACCCCAGGCGTCTTCAGGTCAATTCTGTTCTCTTCATTGCGCTTGCAATGTTTTCTTATTTGTTTATCCGTCTTTCCTTTACATCTCCCAGCCCCTCCCCCAACACACATAGAAACACACACTGACACACACACAAATGTAAGTTCTTGAAGGTAGGGACTTGTCTCTCCTATTCATGGGCCAGAAGAGAGCCTGGCACGTAGTAGGTGCTTAAAACTATTTTTTGAATGAATGAACAAATAGTTCCAAACAGTGAAATAGAAGGAACTGCTATCAAAGAGGTGTCCTGAGGTTTCCCACACACCTGATAAATAGGTACACACCCGTCCAGAAGGAATTTTGCAAGACGAGCTCCTGCAAAGGACATCTGGATTTGGAAGGCAGAGCAACTTTGCTGGAATGTGGACGGCTGGATGGACCAGCTCAAAGCCAAGGTGTTGAGAAGTGTTACTCCAGCCTCTTGACTCTGGCCTCGGAGAATCGGTAGTTCGGGAGTTTCGGATTCATGTTAAAGAGATGCAGAGACTAATACAGAGATGTTTTAAAGAAAATTATGTAATTCTGCTCTGTGGAGTTTCTATGGCTTATATTTCCAGGTTCTTCCTTCTTGCTCAATTCTACTTGGCCTTAAGGTTACTTTTTTTTTAAGAAAAATAACAATTGATGTTTTACCCCCAGTGATGAAGTGGCAGCTTAGGAACTGATGTAAATACTTCTTGGGGGCAGGGTTTCTCACCCTCGGCACTGTTGACATTCGGAGCTGGATAGTTCTTTGCTCTGTGTGTTTGGTGAGGGAGGAGCTGTCCTGTGCACTGCTGGATGTCTAACGGCATCCCTGGCCTCTATCCGTTAGATGGCAGTAGAATCCCCTCCCTCCAGTTGTGGCAAACGAAAAATGTCTCCAGATACCAGATTTGTACTTTCAAACTTTAAAATGTACTGAAATCTGTGGCGCCATGGTTAAGCTTGTGAGCTCTGAGTCAGACTGCCTGGCCTCCCATCTCGGCTGTACCACTTCTTAGTGGGTGATATTGGGCAGGAGATTCAACCACAGGGAGGCTTATTTCTCATAGGGGCTGTGTTAAATGTTTTCTTTGCCTCCCCTCCGTTGCTGCTCATCATGATTCCCCGATTCGCTGGGGAATCATGAGGAGCTAATGGGATAAGGCATCGAAAACATCCAGCACATCTTACTGCAGGAATGAAGACGATGTTGTTATGTATTTTTCTTTGTACAAACCTAAATTAAAAAAAAACTCATTGCAAATTTTAATTTTATAGATTGATTGCTTCTGCTTTCAAGATGAGTGTCTGCCTGCCTAAGCCTTTCATTTTTGTTCTGTCCTGTTTTCCCTTTGCTTTGCAAGACATGAAGTTATCAACATTAACCTGAGAAACAAGCCTGAATGGTACTTTACAAAGCACCCTTTTGGCAAAATTCCTGTCCTGGAGAACAGCAAATGTCAACTGATCTATGAATCTGTCATTGCTTGTGAGTACCTGGATGACGCTTATCCTGGAAGGAAGCTGTATCCATGTGACTCTTATGAGCGAGCTCGCCAAAAGATGTTATTGGACCTATTCTATAAGGTATATCCAATTTTTTTTTAAAGCCACTTACACTCTGTTTTACTTTGTATGTCTTTCCCAAACTCCAGTCCATTTTAAAAGTCAAATCGTTGGTGAAATTGATATGTTTTAATACACATGTGTGCCTTAGGAGGATAACTGGTGTGGAATTATAGTAAAGCTGTGACCTCTGATATTAAAGGTTAAAGGCTTAGCCGATAGGTTTGAACTAGCAGTCTCAAGAGTTACGGTTATGGCATAGTTATGACTGTGTAACTTGAGACAGGAATATTGAAAGAATTGAAAACTGGTGATACTTTAAAGGAACCATTTCCAAGATCCCAGGTTAAAAAAAAAAAAAAATTGGGATGTGAAAAAGGTAATGCACAGAAGGAGACTGGCCTTTATGGGGAACAAGAGTGCCAACCATCCAGGAAATGTGTAGAAGAGAGAAAAGGGGGCACCTGTTGATAGTGGGAGAGAATATGATGGAGAAATTTTACGACAGTTCTCTTTGAAAAGAAACAAAAATAACTCAATGATATTAATAGCTGATGTCTGTTGAGCACTTGGATGTGCCAAGCACTGTTCTAACTACCTTATAAAGGTTAACTCGTTTAATCCTCACCACTGCCCTTTAAAGTGGGTATTATTATTGCTCCATTCCTCAGATGAGAACATTGAGGCTTAGAGAGGGTAAGTGCCCTACCCAAGATTGTACAGCATGGAAATAGCTGACCAAGTAAGGAACACCGGAGAGCCCCCTCTAAAACACCTTGTTTACCAGGGTGCTGTGACAAGTGGATTCCTGAAACCACAGAGGTGGCCCTCAGAGGGAGCTGGGGAGCCTGGATGTGGGTGTTGGCCTGTTCAGCTGGAGTGACAAAGCTCTGGCTGCATTTTTAGGCAGAGCAGGAGCCCTCAGACTTCTCCACTAAGAACCTGTGTCCTCTGATCAGGTCCCACATTTGACCAAGGAGTGTCTGATAGCATCGAGATGTGGGAGAGAATGCGCTGATCTGAAGCTAGCCCTGCGTCAGGAGTTCTGCAACCTGGAAGAGGTACAAAACGGGTCCCCCTCCTGGCCAGATGCAGTGGAAGAAGTGATGCAGGTCCCCACCCTGGTCACCCTGGCACCCTCCACTTTCACAGATGTATTCTTTTCCTACCAGACTTTGATAAGTTCAGTTACTAGGCATCTGATTTTAACTTGTGGATACTTGCCCTCTGCTAACCTGCTCTGGAACTTTTCTTGAAAATCTGGCAAGGAGTGAGGGAGGGCATGTGATGAATTTCTTCCTTTCCCAGAATCACCACATTCCTTAAGTATCTCTGCACGGATCTTCTAGCTTCTGCCACTGAGTCCAAGGTCTATGTGGGTTAGAGATTGTGTTTGGCTGCTAGTAAAAGGGACCTAACCACTGTAAATTTGTCCTTTAGGATTTATTTTCACACACACACACACACAGACACACACACACACACACACACACACACAGGTAAGGTAGTACAGGGCTGTTTTGATGCCTTCTTCATGAAGTTACCAGGGACTGAGGCCTTTTCTCTCTTCCTGTTCTGTTATTTTTGGTGCAAGGCTTGTATACTCAAAATAACAAGATAGCTGCTAGAACTGCAGCCATCACATCCAAGTCCCAGGTCACAGAAAGGAAAAAATGGCAAAAGGCCATACTACTTTAAAGGCTTTCCTGAAAGTCCTACCCCATGACTACTTAAATCTCATTGGCCAGAACTTAGTTGTAGAGTCATAAGTATCTGCAGGGGAGGATGGGAAATTTAGTCTTTTAGCTGGGAACACCTTGCGTAAAATCAGAGTTCTATAATCAAGAAAGAAGGGGAGGGCTTCCCTGGTGGCGCAGTGGTTGAGAGTCCGCCTGCTGATGCAGGGGACACGGGTTCGTGCCCCGGTCCGGGAAGATCCCACATGCCGCGGAGCAGCTGGGCCCGTGAGCCATGGCCGCTGAGCCTGCGTGTCCGGAGCCTGTGCTCCGCAACGGGAGAGGCCACAACAGTGAGAGGCCCGCGTACCGCACAAAAATAAAGAAAAGAAATGTCAGCCTTTGGTCCTGAGAACACAGACTGTGGTCTTGACTCCAAGGAGGCAACTAGGATGAGGTAGACTCTTGGATCCTAGACTTGGCTTTACTAGATTACAGAACCTTTGGTAAGGTTCTGGACCTCTCTGTGCCTTGGTTTCCACATTTATAGGATGAGGAAGTGTTTTAAAACAGAGAGTTTCTGGGTTCTACAGAGGGACCACTGAGTAGGGGAGGTCTGGTGGGTGGTTCCAGGTCCTGCTTCAGCCACACCAGCCCTGCTCTTATCACCGGATTTAACAAGACATCCAATAAGCTCGAATTTGGAGAGGGAGGGGGACCTCTGCTTTCAAAAAGAAGTTTGAAAGCTCTTGCCCATAGAGAATGTTTAAGGTCTTTATTTCAAAGATCAGCTGAACTGATTTTATCATGTCTGGTTACCTTTTTACAGTTAATTGCTGGGCCAGGGAAAGGAGCTGGGAAACAAAACCCTTTAAACTCAGAGATAATTAAAAACACATTTTGAACTGTGTTCCTCCTACTCTGTGTTTGGATGATGGATGAACTTTGAAAATTACAGATTGCTAAAGAAACGTATAATATTACGACGGAGGCACAGTCCTTTAGCTGGGTTCTTCCAGGGGAAGTGAACCTGTATTTTTGTGCCAGGCATGATGCTACAGGTGCTTTGAATACATCCTCTCATTTAATCTTGCCAACAACCCTGTCAGATCTAATAAATAGCATCAGTGAAAGCTACCTAAACCAGGGCTGGTTCAAGGACCACTGAGTATTCAGCATTGTTCTACCAGATTTGAATGTAGCTTTTGTCCCTAAAATGTTAGCAGGAATTATAACTACAACAAAGGCAGTATCAGAATCTGAAACATGCCCACTGAGCTTGAATTATTTGATTAATTCCTCTCAATACCAGTGTATTGACTCTAGGAGATTCTAGTGAAATTGAAACTTGTCCGAATAATTCTAATAGAGATGGCCCCTCTCTATTAATAGAGATGACGTGTACAATTTTTTCCCATGGTTTTGTACAATCAGGATTTTCTGTGAGTTGAAAATATTTTAAATATCCTTGGGCTTTCTGAGTGATAAACAACTTAAGAGACCAGTGTATAATTTTCTGCCACGTTATCCTCAAGCAAACGGCTCAGTTTAACTTTTGCAGCCTTACACTGACATTTTCTTCTTTTGAAATAAATGCCCTGTTTGACTTTTAAATTTTTCTTTAAAAAAAAGTTTCATCAAAATTAAAGGCTTATTGTGCTTGTTATATAACCATATTTTTCTATGTCACTTTTACAATTCTTTGAGATACATTACTGCTGTTTTTCTTTCTAACCAGCAGGCTCCCCTCTTGCTTTCCTGTTCTGAACATTTTCCTGAGTTTTAAAAACTGCTGGGCTGCCCTTCTCTAACCACACGTTCTGTCTTCAAACCTATTTGCTAGTCTTTACTGAATCATTAATCTCAGCAGCGTAATTTTTTTAAGCTTTAGTTTTTTAATCTTTCTTACTTTCATTTCAAAATAGCACCTGATCCCATCTTTCTTTTATCTTTGTGGATTGGAATGTTGGCAGAACCTCTCAGCTGTTCTTTTTTTGGGTGGCAGTGCCTTCATTCTAAATATTTTCATTATGGAAGTAGTCCAGTCAAGTCTAAGTTCAGTGAAGGACAGGATTCAGCCAGATTCCAGTCACTCCCCATCTCTTCCCAACCCTCCCAGTTATAGGCAACTACTAATTTACTTTCTTTCTCTATGGATTTACCTGTTTTGGACATTTCATATACATGGAATCATTTAACGTTAGCCTTCCATGTGCTTCTTTTACTCAGTGTAATGTTTTCAAGTTTCATCCTTTACTCCTTTTCATGGCTTAGTAGTATTTCGTTGTATGGATACACCAACCTTGTTTATCCACACATCAGTTGATGGATACTTGGGTTGTTTCCACTTTTTGGCTCTTATGAATAGTGTTGCTGTGAACATTCATTTATGAGATTTTGGCTCAGACATATGTTGTCAGTTCTCTTGGATTTGTTAGCTAATTCAGCATGTCCACCTACATGCCATTTTTTGGTTGTAATCACCATTCCTCCACATTAGGGAACTGGTTATCTTCTAGTCACCGTGGCTACTTGAGCAGTTTTAGTGCTGCTAGTTTGGTAACTTAATTCATTGTCCAATTCTGACAGCTGCTTTCTAGGTAAACTAATATTTGCTGTATTTCTTTTAATAAACTTCCTCTATACCTTCTCCCACCATGTAAACAATAGAATAATAGTTCTTCTTGTTATTTAAAAATTAATTTTACTCATCTTTGATTATAAAGTAATACTTGTTCATTAGAGAAAGTTTGGAAAATACAGAAAAATATAGAAACTAAGAAAAGAAATTCATAATCCCACTACCCAGAAACAACCACTGTTATTATTTTTTCTCTCCTTTTCTTATGTATATTATTATGTAGTTGAAATTGTACTGTATATAGAACTTGGTTACCATTATGACATAAGAATTTTTCCCATATTTTAATAAACTCTATAAATGCTTATTTATGGGTATAAGGGTGTTTATTAGAGCAGCCTTATTTGTTATGGTGAAAAATTATAAACCTTAATGTACATTAGATAGGGAATGGTTAAATGAAGGCTTCCCTGTGGCGCAGTGGTTAAGAATCCGCCTGCCAATGCAGGGGCCACGGGTTCCAGCCCTGGTCCGGGAAGATACCACAAGCCGCGGAGCAACTAAGCCTGTGCGCCACAACTACTGAGCCTGCGCGCCTAGAGCCCGTGCTCTGCAACAAGAGAAGCCACCGCAATGAGAAGCCCGCGCACAGCAACAAAGACCTAACGCAGCCAAAAATAAAATAAATAAAATTTAAAAAATTTATATAAAAAAGGAATGAGGTAGATCCATGTGTACTGAGATGAAAAGATTGCCTAGAAATATTAAATGAATTACACAGTAATACAAGTGATATGATCCAATTTTGTAGAAGAAAACAAAACTTAACTATATATGCATATATATATACATGTAAATAAACGCCTGGAAAAATGTCTGGAGAGACACACATCAGACTCCTACTGGTGACCGCTACTGGGAAGGGGATTAGCACTGGTGTGGGAAAGAAAAGTGGTTAAGAGCAGGGATCGGAAGGGAGAGTCTTTACCTTTTATGCTGCTTTCTGTGTTTGAATTTTTTTAAAATAATGAGAATGTATTTCTCTATTAGATGTGTAATTATTAAAGATGGAAAAAAATCACTTTTCATTCTGCATAATTTACCATATGTATAAGCCATAGTTATTTATCCAGCAACACTCATTAGAGTTATTTAGTTTGTTTCAGTTGCTTACTGATGTGAATGATGCTGCCAGGAACAGCAGCTTCTTTGCATAAAAATCCTTTTCTCTATTTTAGAATATGTCCTTAGGCTGCACTTCCAGGAGTGGAGTTACCAGATCAAAGGGTATGACCACTTTAGAGGCTGGAGCTGGATGTTGCTAAATTGCTTCCTCCAAGACATGTGCTGTATACCCCCCACCCTCAGTGTATGGAAAATGCCCTTTGTATCATCCCCTTTTCACTGTTGGGAGATTTCACTTAAAAAGATATTTGCCTGTTTTGAGAAACAATAGTTTCTCATCGTTGATTTCATGTATATTTCTTTGATTGCTAGTGAGGTGGTAGATTTTCCCCCAAAGTATTCCATCTCTTCGTGTTTTATTTATGAAAATGGTCTACTACCCATCTGTCAAGGTCTTACTGATTTTCCTTGTTGATTTATTTTTTTAGAGTTCCTTATATATAAAGGATATTGGCCTGTTTCTAAGGCACATTTTTTGGTTTTGTTTTAACTTTTTGTCTTTGTTTTGTACATATATAAATATAACATTATTGTTCTATAAGTCTTTCCTGTTGTGATTTTTTCTGATACTTTTATACATAGGAAATCCTCTCCTCCTTCAGAGATTTGATATTCATTTATATTTTCATCCACCACCCATCACTTTAAAGATATTTGACTTGTCAAGACTTACCCAACTAGCTTTTCCCCCCTACTATCTTACAAATATATTTTGACAAAAGAATTAAGCCCGTGAAAAGGATTCCAGGATAGAATTTTCAGGGTGGTCCTTTGATCCCCCCAAATGTTGACAGGTTGCATTCTGAATCTTCACAGGGAGCTCCAGGTCGTAAGTGGTGGTCAGTAGGAGCGGCGTGTTCTGCACAGACCCTACTTCTCAGGCTTCTTTCTAGAGAAGTGGCTTTATTTATACTCTAAGTTTGTTCTATACCCTTGGTTTGTTTTAAAGGGAATCAGTTCATCTTCGTTAGCTCAGCCTCAGCTATAGTATGTCAATGTAGCAGGAACCTGAAATTTGAAATCTTGAGAATCTCCCCCTTGTCTTATATGAACTTAAAAGATTTCTGCCCTGGAGTTGAGTACTTTGCTTCTGCTTCTGGATAAGGGCCTGCATTGCTGATGTACCAGCAAGTGGCTTTGTGTATTTTATTGGGGGAGGGGGGTCTGCTTCATTTTTTTTTTTAATAAATTGCTATTTTATTTTTAAAATTTATTATTTATTAATTTACTTATTTATGGCTGCACTGGGTCTTTGTTGCTGCATGGGGGCTTTCTCTAGTTGCGGCGAGCAGGGGCTACTCTTCATTGCGGTGCGCGGGCTTCTCACTGCGGTGGCTTCTCTTGTTGCAGAGCACGGGCTCTAGGCACGCGGGCTTCAGTAGTTGTGGCACACGGGCTCAGTAGTTATGGTGCACGGGCTCAGTTGCTCCGCGGCATGTGGGATCTTCCCGGACCAGGGCTCGAACCCGTGTCCCCTGCATTGGCAGGCAGATTCTTAACCACTGTGCCACCAGGGAAGTCCCAGGTCTGCTTCTTAAGAACTATTTCCATCAAGAAAAACCTCTTTCTTTCTCCTCCAACCAGGACAGCAGCACCCGCTGAGAGCCACCAAGCTGTCCTGGTTAGAGGTCCGGGATTTGTCGGCTGTGGTGTAAATGACCACGTGCAGGGCAAGTGGCCAAGTCAAGGTCTAAAGTGCAGTTATTGAAGCTGCACTTGAGAGTCCAAGATTGTAGACTGAAGCTTTTTAGAATGCTTGGTTTGAGGAAGTCTGGGCTTTGCTTCTCTTTACAATCTTGCTCCTTAAAAAAATTTTGCAGATTTCCTTTTCCTCCTTGTTGAACCTCCTGGCGGGGAAGCCACGGCCAGTGAGCCTCACCACGATGGCCACGAGGGAGAGCCCCGCGCCGCGCACTTCTTCCTTCTACGTGCGCTCTAGCACGAACCTCCTTTCATCCACCTGGGGGAGCCCAAGAGGCCTTCGCAGTAGATGAGTGGCCCTTCCAGGCTTTTCAAGTTTGGGGTGGAAGTAGCGATACTCACGTCTCACCAAGCAGTCCCTCCCTCTTGATTTGCATGTTCACTCCTAACCCCTTGTCACATCTAAAAGCAAGAAAAGGATCTGTAGTCATTTTTCAGTGAAGTGGAGAACAGAAAAGTTTTAAAATTAGAGTTTTCTACTATTCCAGAGCATCAAATGGCTTTCCCTAAAATATCTCAATTCTTAACCTGAATTGAAGATGTGTGAACACTTTAAGGAAGCCTGAGGGCTTGAAGCTAGAGGCTCAGTTCCCTCCCCAGGCCATGCATGGCCTTGTGGGGATGTCTAGGGCCTTGGTGGAAAAGTGTCTTCTCTAAGCAGGCCATCTTGCCTTGCTTGACGATACCAAGGACAATAGTTCTGAGAGTGAGGGAGTCCATCATGAGAAAAGCTATTCAACATTAAGAATGGCCAATGTCATTATATGTGGCAGGTGGGTGACAGGAATAACTCAAAACAGTTTTTTTAAATGACATTGGATATTAACATAGGCACTGCTAAGTGGGTCGAGATGTAACCACAGCTTCCTGTTTTGTTTCTGATGACAGAACACTTAGGAACGATAAGACATTGGACATTAAGACGGTCGGTTTATTTTTAATTCTGAGTATCTGAAAATTTGTCAGAGCAGATAATTGGCTGTGAACAGGGACTTAGTTTAAACTGAGAACACAGAAGAACTCTTTTGAGTCAAGTTGCCTGAAGACCTTCTTATCCATGGAATGAAATAGGAAGGAGAGAATTTTGAAAAGTCCCTTTGCCATGATTGTGTCACACTTCTTGGTTAGTTAGCTGCTCTGGCAGAGCCCCTGACAGAGAGACTGAGAAAGAGGAAAACTGAGGGGGAAGTTCTCACAGGGATGCTCAGAGCTGAGCCAGTCCTTGGATGTAGAGGGAAAGAGGCTTTCAGAGTTTGCTGATTCTAAGCTTTTTGCTGCTACATAAATTTTAAGAACAGGCAAAGAATTCACAAGAGACTTGGGGAAGCCTCTGTGATTAGAGTCATCATACATACATATCTGAAGTTGAATGACACAGGGTTGACGCTAGTCTGGGACTTAGGAGAATGATGTTTTTGTCTCAGCTCTGGCACTAACCAGAGAGCCCTCTTACTTCCCTGGGTTGGAGTTTCCTCCTCTGTAAGCGAGAGTCTCTTGTGCTTCCACGCAGGAGACAAGAATCAGCTCACCAGCATGTTTTCCTCTCCACTTGAACTGCCAGGAAACTCAAGTCAAATCCAAAGCTTTATTTATTAAAGAACTCTGCAGGAGCCTTGGCTTGATGTCTTGAGACCGTTTTCCTTCCTTATTTTGACCTTCTGTTCTAGCTTTTACTTTCCCTGATCTTAGCATGGTATTATTTTTCATATTTAATATTTTAGTGTACACGTTTTTGTACACTGCAACTCTAATCCTTTGTGTAATGAGCATAGTATAAATAAATGGAAAAATGGAAGGGGAGTCACACTAGAAGAATCCCAGTGGCCCTTCCAGTACTGAAGTTCTGTGATTCTAAGCGGACAAGTCATTTCACGTGTCCGGAAAGTCTCAGGTTTGCAGAGGAGGGAGCTCTCCTACTTAAGATCCTGAAGACGGTAATAAACCTCCAAGGAGGCCTGGCCAGGTTGTGCTCCTGGGTTACTGCAATGTGTCTGTAGGGGAGCCAGCACTTTGTGCTGGTTTATAGGAAGACTGCTTCTCTGTTGGGATTTTTAGACTTGCTCTGTATGAAATCTGGTGGAGAAATGCTTGTTTGAGGCAGGGCTCAAGAATCTACAGCTGTATCAAGAACTCCAAGGAATTTTAACGTCACACTTGGATTAAAGAAAGTCCGAGGGAACGTGTAAATGTATTTCAGGGGCGAGGGAGAGGCTGGCAGAAGATAATTGATGCCGCATTCATTTCATCCATATGCTTATCTTGACTTTTTATTGTACCAAGCACCTTGATAAGGCTTAAATTGCTTTATGAGTGTTTATATAAAAATTGATTGTACCTATAAGATCATATATATTCAAAGGCAGACTCCTACTCTGAGTAAATGAAAAGCTTGAAAAATACATACTAAATAAACATCAATTACTAAGCAGCTATTCATTTTCAAAATATCTCATCACTTTACCAAAGGACTCATCATGGGTTCTAGTAAATGTCCATATGTGGTCTGTTTTAACAAGGACTTTCTCAAGAGTACCTCTGCTCTGTAAAGCAGAAGAGTTATATAGAAGTTCCAGAGTCCATCAGTTTAGATTCAGTTCTCATTTGTGCCATGAAAGGCCAATAAGAAGCTGGAGGTATATGTTTCAAAGCCAGTGATAAAAGTTTGGGTGATTACTATCTGTTCCTGAACATAAAGAAGGTTTGGGGCTTTCTGGAATCCATAAAAACTGAATAATT
The DNA here is from genome assembly GCF_003676395.1 of Aethalodelphis obliquidens. NCBI lineage: Eukaryota > Metazoa > Chordata > Mammalia > Artiodactyla > Delphinidae > Aethalodelphis > Aethalodelphis obliquidens. The sequence goes on from NW_020837955.1 coordinate 21,298,339, forward strand.
TGTTCCTTTCCCCTGTAAATCAGGACTTATTTACACATGACTGAAAATAGCCTCTGTTTTGAGTTTTCATTGGCCAGATTCTTCCGCTTTAGTACCATCTTGTGAGTTTCTTCGAACAAAGTGATGCCACCTAACATTTTTTCAGACTTTCAGGACACTAGTCAGGGGGGTCTCCTCTATGCCATACTGGGAGGTAATGAAGACATAGACTTTAGGGCACCAAGATTTGCTTTCTCCTCTGAGAAGGATGGCAGGTGGAGGATCCCATTGATCTTTTCTGTTGGGGAAGGATTTGCTTTCTGTAGATGTAACCTCTGGGGGGGTCTCTGTGCTTTCTGATCACGAGAGCTCATGTATATTCATGCATGATTCCGTCACTCCTCACCATAACCTCTGAGGAGGGCACTAACATTACCACCATTATACAGATGAGAAAAATGAGGCTTGGAGGAGGAGGTGGGTAAGTTGCCCTGGGTTCCATGTTGAATGAGACGTAGAGCCCAAGGTAGGATCAGGTCTGCTGGTACCAGAGCTCATTCTTTTTTTTTTTTTGTACATTTATTTATTTATTTATTTTTGGCTGCATTGGGTCTTCGTTGCTGTGCATGGGCTTTCTCTAGTTGCAGCGAGCCGGGGCTACTCTTCGTTGCGGCTTCTCATTGCGGTGGCTTCTCTTGTTGCGGAGCACGGCTCTGGGCACGCGGGATTCAGTAGTTGTGGCATGTGGGCTCAGTAGTTGTGGCTCACGGGCTTTAGAGCGCAGGCTCAGTAGTTGTGGAGCACAGGCTTAGTTGCTCTGCGGCATGTGGGATCTTCCCGGACCAGAGCTTGAACCCGTGTCCCCTGCATTGGCAGGCAGATTCTTAACCACTGCACTACCAGGGAAGTCCCCAGAACTCATTCTTAACTTCAGCCCTAGACTACATCATAGAGGCAACAAGCTGTCCTGGAGTACAAAGAATCAAGCCTGAGAAATAAGGACACAGTAATCTAGATCTACACCTACGGGGAAGTATTTAGTTGATTATGCTTTTCGTGGGCCAAAGAGAGTCTTTTGCTTGATTTAACTAGGTAACTAGCGTCATACGTTTCTCTGTGGGAAGACCTGGCCCAGCAAAACCTCTGCTAAGCACTGTTGCTTTTTAAATTCTCAAGTACCTTCCCCCCACTGTCTTTGGCTATCTCTCTGTCAAGAGTTTATCTGTTTTCTTGATGATTCATCTATCCAGGTTGATTTGTCCCATTTGGGAATGCAAAATTTTATTTTAATGTAAAAAGTTGATAGTGTTGGGTGGCCAATCCATGTGAAGTTCAAAGAGCTCAAATAAACAAAGAAAATATGATAGAAAGAGAGTGTTGGGATTTGAGCGAGCCCATTAGATAGCCCTGCTCTTCCCTGCCTTAGTTTTGAATTGATTGAGAAACAAGGCAGAAGAGGAAGATGTGTGGAGACTGTGGTATCCCCTTTATTACAGATAAAGTGGACCCTGGAGAATGGGGGTCACAACTGCAACAAGTGGGGTTCCTAATGTGGCCTCTCCCTCCCAGTAACAGGCAGTGATGGTCAGGGGCAGGGCCCCCTCTCCAGGGGCTGAGCTCATCCCTGGAAAGCTTAGCACAGGGAGGAACCTGTTCTAGGCTGAGAAGGAGTGGCTGGGCTGGGCTGTCCTTCAAAATCCTCCAGTCAGATGAGCTGCACAAATGCCCCAGTGTTGAAAGGAGGGCAGGACTGAGCATGCCAGGAGTACAACCCTAAAGGAGGTGGAAGAAAACTCAGAAAAAGGGAAGACGCATTCACCTAACAAAATGGAAGGAGAATCAAAGTCTTGGTTCTCCTTCTTTGGGAATTAATTTGATATTTGTACTTAGTGTCTATAAATACATTAGTATATAGGTAAATTAACTTGCTTTTGCTCTGTTTAAACTTTCAGATTCTTGGCTATCAGAACACAGTCTTCTTCGGTGGTGACTGTATATCCATGATTGATTACCTCTTTTGGCCTTGGTTTGAGCGGCTGGATGTATATGGAATAGCTGAGTAAGACATTTAACCGTGTGGTTGTGGATTCCTAGGGTCGCCCTAGTGCTTGAAATGGTCTGTGTGCCATTTGTCCTTCTCTGGACATGTGACACATGTGAATGTGAAACACAGTCGGGTTTTAAACTGTGTGTTTCCTTGTTCAAAATGCATCTGTGCTCTTATGCCACTAACTGTGGACCCAAACTTTACCCATATTTCTGCTGATAAGACTGTGTCCGAAAGCCTCCTGCCATGCTACAGAGCCTGCTGTCCTCAACACCCACCCAGCACAGGCCGGTGGTGAACACAGAAGCAGGGGAAGGGTCTCAGTCACAGGGTTTTGGCGCCTTGTCTGCAGCTTCCTCTGTGGCCCTCCACCTGGTCCTGCTGTGTCACCCAGCGGATCCCACACACCTTACTCCTCACACCTTTATTCCCCAAGGAATCGTTCCCCAGATAGGCAGACCCTTCAAAAAATAGATGATTTTTAAAGTTATATATGCTTGATGTTATACAAACAAACAGAATGGCCAGCCATACGCCATGGGAGTGTAGGGATGTTTAAGGTAGAAGAAATGACCTGGTAGACTCAGGGAGGCTTCATAGGAGCCCTGGGCAGAACATGTGCTTTGTTCCCACGATGCTCACAGGAGAGGTTGAACTTGTGCTGGCTCTGCTCTCAGGCCAGCCGGTTGCATGGTGGGTGCCGGCCACTCTGGTGTTTGGGAATCCAGTCCTGCAGAGGTAGAACCGCGTCTCCTTCATAATGCACACACTTGAGTCTTCCCAGGAGGCATCTCCTGTGCGTCTCACTTAGGGAAGTTCAGATATAACAAACTTGGATATTTAAAACTATGTCACACGATAAACTTTACAAAAACCTGTCCCTTCTGGGAACAGAGTGTTGAACCACATATTAGGAACCCTCACCTCTTCTCCTGGATTTTACACTAACAAGTTTATTGCCTGGGCAAGTCACTTTACAGATCCTAGACCTAAACATCCTGATGGGTCTTTGAAAGGACCCAGTCAGCTCCATTATTTCAAGGTTTAATGATTGTTTTACTCATTGCTTTCCAAAAAAAGTGCTTTTGGAAACTACTTGTCTTTATTTTTTTCAAGCCTCCTAAAGTAAAATCTGAGAATGACAGAAGGATGTATCTTTCAGGGGGTTGTCCTTTTGTTGGCAAACAGTGAAGCACAGATACCTTATTTCCCCAGAGCACTCAGTCCACAAGCATTTTAACCGCAGGGTTAAAAGCAACAACTTTTGCAATTCTAAAGCACACACAGCCATTCCAAGAATTAGATTTTCCTCCAGTAAGTGATTATGCTCAGTTGATAGTAAGGTAACTGAGATAACTTTATTGCCCCAGTAAATCCATTTCTTGTAGCTTGTAAGTCTAAAAAGTGATCCATGCCCCCTTTTGCCCTTTAGCCGTGCTAACGATTCTCTCCTGTCCTGCAGCTGTGTGAACCACACCCCCGCGCTCCGGCTCTGGATCGCAGCCATGAAGCAGGACCCCACAGTATGTGCTCTTCTCATAGATAAGAACATCTTCCTCGGCTTCTTGAATCTCTATTTTCAGAACAACCCCGATGCCTTTGACTATGGGCTAAGTTGCTGAGCCTTGCAGTCCACCCATTCACCACCCAGAATTCCCAAACATGTCGTGATTCTGCATCAGCACTTGTTTGGGTGGGGCAGTCAATCTCTGTTCATTTTCTTTGAGGTTCCCAATAAACATGGAGACAGAATCATTTCTGATAATCATTTGTATGGCTCCTCTAGCCCACAGCGTCCAGTGATTCTCTAGAAATCTCAGTGCTAGATTGTCCAGGGACATTTTGAGAGCCTGTGTGCCTCCCAGTTCCACGGTTATCGACCCGGTTTGACCTCCAGGTTGTTGGTGTTGAGGTTCAAGGCCGCTCCATCACTGGTGCTTGTCACTGCAGATGGCACACCCTCCACAACTTCCTGGGAAGAAAATGCTTGCAGTCCAAATACTCTCCCTTTGGCAAATGAAAGCTGCAGTCCCTGTGGGTGTGCGCGAGTTTCATTCTCCCTCAAACTTTGGCTGTGGGCCCGGGAGGCACCGAGGGTCCTGTGACTGAAAGAATTCCAAAGCAGGAAATTAAACACCCATTATCACCCTGGACTACCGACGTCTGAATATCACCGGTGCTGTCAGGGCTCAGGATGGCTCACAAAATGTTCTATAGCCAACATCCTGCCTTAAAAAAGGACACACATCCCAAACCCAGTCAGAGGTAAAGGTCACTCTGTTGGATTTGCGTCACAGACGCTTTCAATTCATCCCAACACATGCCTCTGGTTGCCTGTTGTGTACCAAGCCTGGGCTGTGTGGGTGATAAAGATGACAAAGACAAAGGAGCCCCTGATCTCTCCAGTCATCTTGGTTGAGATTTTAAACGTAGAGCTTTTGGAGCTGCTTGTCTTGCAGTGGGAATGCTTCTCTTTTTTAAAAAATTATTTTTAATGGAAGTATAGTTGGTTTACAGTGTTGTGTTCATTTCAGGTGTACAGCAAAGTGATTCGGTTCTACATGTATATATTCTTTTTCAGATACTTTTCCATTATAGTTTATTACAAGATATTAAATATACTTCTCTGTTCTATACAGTAGCTTCTTGTTGTTTATCAGTTTTATACAGAGTAGTGTGTATCTGTTAATCCCAAACTCCTCCTTTCCCCTTTGGTAACCATAAGTTTGTTTTCTACGTCTGTGAGTCTGTTTGTGGGTTTTTTTGGTTTGTTTTTTTTAATTTTCCACGCCCCCTGCCTTGATTTGTGCCAAAATAAATTATGTTTTGCTTTTAAGATCAAAATCCAATTAGTCCTTGATAATATGTAGGAAAACAATTGGCTTTGTACATTAACCTTGTATCCTGCAACCTTGCTATAGTTGTTTATTAGTTTCAGGAGCTTTTTTTTTTTTCTTGAAGTATAGTTGATGTACAGTGTTGTGTTAGTTTCAAGTGTAGAGCAAATTGATTCTGTTTTATAAATATACATGTATATCCTTTTTCAGATTCTTTTACTTTATAAGTTATTATAAGATACTGAATACAGTTCCCTGTGCTGTATGGTAGGTCCTTGTTGTTTATCTCTTTTATAGAGAGTAGTGTCTGTTAATCCCAAACTCCTAATTTATCCCTCCTCCCCACTTTCCCCTTTGGTAACCATAAGTTTGTTTTCTATGTCTGTGAGTCTGTTTCTGTTTTGTAATTAAGTTCATTTGTACCATATTTTTAGATTCTACATATAAGTGGTATCATATGATATTTATCTTTGTCTGACTTCACTTAGTATGATAATCTGTAGGTCCATCCATGTTGCTGCAAATGGCAATATTTCATTCTTTTTTATGGCTGAGTAATATTCGTGTGTGTGTGTGTGTGTGTGTGTGTGTGTGTATCTTCTTTATCCATTCCTCTGTTGGTGGACACTTAGGTTGCTTCCATGTCTTGGCTATTATAAATAGTGCTGCTCTGAACATTGGGGTGCATGTATCATTTCAAATTAGAGTTTTTGTTTTTCTAAGATAAATGCTCAGGAGTGGGGTTGCTGGATCATATGGTGACTCAATTTTTTTTTTAATTTATTTATTTTTGGCTGTGTTGGGTCTTCGTTGCTGCGTGCGGGCTTCCTCTATTTGTGGTGAGTGGGGGCTACTCTTCGTTGCAGTGCACGGGCTTCTCATTGTCGTGGCTTCTCTTGTTGCAGAGCACGGGCTCTAGGCGCGCAGGCTTCAGTACTTGTGGCACATGGGCTCAGTAGTTGTGTCTCATGGGCTCTAGAGCACAGGCTCAATAGTTGTGGCGCATGGGCTTAGTTGCTCCGTGGCATGTGGGATCTTCCCGGACCAGGGCTCGAACCCATGTCCCCTGCATTGGCAGGCGGATTCTCCACCACTGTGCCACCAGGGAAGCCCCTATTTTTAGTTTTTGAAGGAACCTCCGTTTGCTCTCCACAGTGGCTGTACCAGTTTACGGGAATGCTTCTCTTGGCTGGATGTGGCACCTCGGCTGGCTCCGTCCAACAATGCCCACCACTGAAGACGATAAGGAGCCCCAAAGATGGCCAGGTGTGCCAGCAGGTGCCTTAGGAGTGGGACAGCTCTGTACAATGCCATTTTCTCTCAGGGTCTCAGGATCAGCCTGTGATCATTTGCTCTGTTCACGCGGGATCTTTTCCCAGCCTCCAGCCATGCTGAGACCATGCAGCGGCAGGAGTGACGTTTGGACTTGTCAGTGCCCGTGGAAGAGCTGTCTGCTGCTCCTGCCTCTGACTCAGCCCAAACCAGCCCCTCTCTCCTCATGTCTCAGCCTGGCCTGGCCTGGCCATCTGCTGCCTCTGGGTGGATTTTGACTCATGTAAATACTTACCAGTGTGACTCCGTGCCAGTTGGACAGAGCAAGCCTGCTTGGGGAAGTAGAGGGTCTGCCAGAACAGGCGCCACTTGGTGGGGCAGTCTCTGTACCATCTACTCAGGATGGGGCGCTCTGTTGCCATGGCACCCGAGCCAACAAAGAATGAGGTCTGCAAGTCACATTTCCCTAGGATCCTTGCTTGGCTTCTGTGGCCTCTCCTGGGACTCAGGGATTGATCATCTTTGCAGATGTAAATCCTGTGTGCTGGCCAGTGTTTGGCATGGGACTGAGACTGCTGTTGACTCAACAAATAAAGGCCTGTTTCTGGATGGCCAGAACCAAAGATGTTCTCTTCTGGGGCTCCACATGCTAATTCAGAAAGCTTGGAGAACCAGGAAATAAAGGATGGAGAAGAGTGTTCATGGAAAGTCTGCAGGCTGGCGGCCCACAGCCCAATTTGGGATTTGAAAGCCTTTCAGCCAGGCGTGCTCTGTGCAGTTGGCAAGGGTCACCTGCACTGCCTTACACTACTTCCTTATCTTTCCTTTATGTCACCTGTCAGCCACAGAGGAATTTGAATTGTCAACCTCTGGATGAAACTAGAAGCATTTAGCCTGGAGAAAAGAGGAAATTAAGTAAGGCTCCATGAGGAACTTTCAAAACAACTACTTCTTTTATGTGTGGGTGTTTAAAAAAATTACATCAGGGTTAACAAAAAATCAATGAAAGAGAAACAGGAGGTCTTCCATCATCCCATATCTCAGAGATAACCACTTTCAACAATTGGAGAATATCTTTTTTTTTTTTTTTAAAAGGTCCTGGATGGCCAAGTCTTTTTTTTTTTTTTTTTTTAAATTTATTTATTTTTGGCCGAGTCGGGTCTTCGTTGCTGCGCGCGGGCTTTCTCTAGTTGCGGCGAGCAGGGGCTACTCTTCTTTGGGGTGCACGGGCTTCTCGTTGCGGTGGCTTCTCTTGTTGCAGAGCACGGGCTCTAGGGCACACTTCAGTACTTGCGGCACATGGGCTCAGTAGTTGTGGCGCATGGGCTTAGTTGCTCCGTGGCATGTGGGATCTTCCCGGACCAGGGCTCGAACCCATGTCCCCTGCATCGGCAGGTGGACTCTCAACCACTGCGCCACCAGGGAAGCCCTTGGAGAATATCTTATAAAAGCATGTTCAACTATGGATTTAAGGTGAAATCTGTCCTCTATTAGAAAAAGAGAAAGACGGTTTAAACCACAGCATTGAAAGAGCGTCCTCGTCATAGACGATGACAACATCAGAACTGATGACTAGAGGCGGTCGTGTGGACTCCTTTCCTTGGTGGCTCTGGACTGGAGTGCATCTGGGCTGAGCCCAGTTACATCCTGGCACAGTGTGGGTGTGTTGGGATGGCCAGGACAGCTGGCAGTGGTTGTGATGGGTGCTGGGGATGCTGAGTAAATGGTACTTGAGTTTCCTTCTAGCTGTAAACTTCTCTGATCTCAGACAGCAGAGTGGCTGTGTTAGAGTGGATTAAACCTATCAACAAATGGTCAGGTCCAAGGTGGAGCATCTTCACTGCTGCAGGAACTGCCCTTGGGTACCTCCACATTGCTCCTCGGAGCTTTGGTGGTGAGGGCTGTGGTGGGGTGTCTCTCCTGTAACTTCTTACCTCACATCCCACCGGGTCCACATTTCCTTTGTCAAAGTCAATGATCTTGATGGAGGGGAGACATTGCTGCTCTGCCTTAGGCTCCCCTGTGGTTTATGTCAGCCTGGTTCCATTTATTATCAAAAGTCTACACAGACAATTAGATATCCAGCCCGAGGAGCTTCTCACTGATTAGCCTCCAGCCCCTTCCCCGCCTTACACACACACTGAGCACTGGGTCCACCCAGGAGCCCCATTTCCCATTCATCCACCCCTGTGAGTCCCTGGAGGCCTGGGCATTTGGTCTTTGCAAACATTTTGCTCACATATGGCTTGTGCCAGAGCTCTTGAGCCTTTGCAAGTGCTGTTTCCTCCACTCTCGAATCTTCCTCAGAGCAGCCTCCTCGTGTTTTTCTTCAACCAGCCTTTTCTCTTGCAAAATTCAGATAAGAATTTTTCTTTGGGCAAAGAGGTGGTGTACCATAGAGGATAAGCAGAGGGCTGTGTGGTCAGGTGTACCAGGTTCAGATTCTAGCTCTGCCGCTCATTAAATTCCATGGGCAAGATGCTTAATCACTCTGAGCCTTATCTGTTTCTTATCTGTAACATGGAACGACTAAGAACCTGTTTCATAGGGCCGTTGAAAAGTAATGGGGTCATCCATGTAAGGACTTAGCACCTTCCAGGGAAATGCTCAGTGAGTGGCCAACAACACTATAATCATGGCAACGCTTCTGAGGATGATTAGACATGAACTCTGCATTCATTCTCCCAACGCTTTGTGGAACAAGATGCCCTGCGTTGCACACAGCTTGCTGCATGGTTTGGAGTTGTTTTCTGGTTGCTTCATGTGTGCAGGTTTAGACTCAAATGACCTGTGAACCCTTTGAAGCTGGGACTATTATTCCTTCCCCCACCCCCATTCCGTGCATCCCAAGCCTAGTTTAATATTGTGAATCTTGGAATCTTGCCATGTTGCTGATGATGGTAAAATAAATACCCTCTCCTGTGTTATGGAGGAGTACTCAGAATTCAGCTTCTCACGGGGCTTCCCTGGTGGCGCAGTGGTTGAGAGTCCACCTGCCGATGCAGGGGACACGGGTTCGTGCCCCGGTCCGGGAAGATCCCACATGCCGCGGAGCGGCTGGGCCCGTGAGCCATGGCCGCTGAGCCAGTGCATCCGGAGCCTGTGCTCCGCAACGGGAGAGGCCACAACAGTGAGAGGACCGCGTACTGCAAAAAAAAAGAATTCCGCTTCTCTGCCCTCTCAGAGGATGTTATCATCTTACGAGGGTTAGTGTTAGGGATTTGAAATGCCTGCAGGCCTGCCCAGATACCAGGCAGCTTGGATGCTGCATGGAACACAAAACCACCCGGAACCATACTGCTCATGGAAAGGATGATTACACACATGCTCCCGACAAGAACTGTAGGATACGTTGCCCTGTCATTTCCTCCCAAAGATCCACCACAACCAAGAATCCCCTCGCAGACAGCAAGAGTCCCCAGCCCACTTAGTAGCAGACAGCCTTCCTCAGAGGGTGTGGTTGAACAGCAACGGTCAGCTCCCTGGCGGAGAGCAAGCAGGAGAGAGCCATTCACAGGCCCGTCAGCCAAGGAGGAAAAAGCAACTGAGGCAGGCTCTGTGCTGCCTGCGCAGGGGAGTCTGAGCGTGGCACCCCTCTCCTGGCAGCACAAGACTGGGGGCCTGGGAAGCAAGGATGTCTGTTAGCAGGGGTAGCCTTTGCTAAATCTGGGTGTATACTTCCAAAGCTGTGGAATATTTGGATTATACTCAGAGGTTTAGAAATCTCTCAAAGGGGTGTGTGTGTGTGTGTGTGTGTGTGTGTGTGTGTGTGTGTGTGTGTGTGTGTTTGTTTCTGGGCATTTCTGCCAAAGGAGGAAAGTACCAGGATGAATACTGAGGAACCCTATAAATGATCAGAGCAGGAGGTATTTTAAAAATTCCATCCTGAAATAAGTGGTACTTGGCCATTCATGTGCTAAACAGAAAGACTCCCTTTGGGGACTTTATCTGGGACACTGTTCTGATAATCTGCTGGCAGCAGGGGGTGGGGTACACACAGACTTCCCAGGTGCAGGGGCAGTGGGGGCTGCTAAGCCTGGAAGCTGGGGTAAGAGTTAGCTGGGGCTCTGCTGAGGAAGCACTGGAGGAAGCTCTAATCTAAAACTGGCTTTGGGTGTGTGGAGGAGGGAACCTGGGGTAGAGTCGGAACAATAGAAAGCCTTCTGTTTACTGAGTGCTTGCCATATGTCAGGCAATACTTTACATATACTAGTGATACCTCACAGCCTTTGAGGTAAGTGCTAATTACCCCCATTTTACAGATGGGTAAACTAAGGCTTAGAGATGCAGTAAAGTGCCCAGATGTCACATGGCAAGTAATAGGCAGAGCTGGGGTTTGAATGCAAGCAGTCGACTCCAGAGGCCCTGCTCTTAACTCCTCTGCTCCACCCTCACACATACCCCTCTGCCTCCTGCCCTCCCCGGCCTTGCCCTTCTGCTTCCCTCTCTAGACTGGGAGCTCTCTCGAGGCAGGAACAGTGTCTCACTTGAACTTTGTTTTCCTAGCAGCTGGCACAGTGCCTGTCATATAGCAGTGACAGCCACTCAGTGTTTTGTGAAGGGGCAAATACATGATTGGATGAAATAAGGGGTATATGGATGACATAGAAACCTGGACCCCTTCCAGGGAGCTCATTATTATGAGGCAGCCGTCACAGCAGTTTCCCCTATTTGCTGTCCAGAAGAGGCACCTGGTCTCCCGAGAAGCAGGGATGCCCTGCCTGGTACCCTCTCTCTGGCTCTATTGTTGCTATGGTAACTGCTGATCTAAGCACTAGCTGTTCTGCAAAAGGGCCAGGAAAGCAGAGGGGGCAGAGGGGCCAAGGAAAGATACCCCTTCCTATTCCCTCAAACTGGGGCCAGTGCTGAAGACTCCCTTTGGTTAGGTGTACAGACATTTCCTGAGCATTTGCCTGGCCCTAAGGTAGGTGTGGAGGTCCTGCAGGTCCCACACTGTGTGCTAAAGGAGCCCCCAGGGAAGACAGACTAATGTGTGATTGAGTGTGGCGGAGGAGGTACTAGAGGGACAGCCTCACTATCAGTGGGAGAACCACGAAGTAGGAGTTTGGCTGTAAGGGGCCCTCCTAAGAGTAAGGGTAGAAACCTCCCTGGTGGTCCAATGGGTAAGACTCCACACTCCCAATGCAGGGGGCCCAGGTTCGATCCCTGATTGGGGAACTAGGTCCCACGTGCCACAACTAAGAAGTCCGCATGCCACAACGAAGACCCGGTGCAGCCAAAATAAAATAAATGAAAATAATAGATAAATAAATAAATATTAAAACATGGGAGAACATTTTTTAAAAAAGAGCAAGGGTAATAATCGCTACCTTTTTAAAAAAAATAATTAATTATTGGCTGTGTTGGGTCTTCATTGCTGCGTGCGGGCTTTCTCTAGTTGAGGCAAGCAGGGGCTACTCTTCCTTGTGGTGTGCGGGCTTCTCATTGTGGTGACTTCTTTTGTTGCGGAGCACAGGCTTCTTGGCGCACAGGCTTCAGTAGTTGTGGCATGCAGACTCAGTAGTTGTGGCTCGCAGGCTCTAGGACGCAGGCTCAGTAGTTGTGGTGCACGGGCTTAGTTGCTCCGCGGCATGTGGGATCTTCCCGGACCAGGGCTCGAACCCATGTCCGCTGCACTGGCAGGCAGATTCTTAACCACTGCGCCACCAAGGAAGTTCCAACAACTGCTGTTTTTGTTGTTTATTATTCATCAAGCCCTAAGCTAAGTGCTTCACAGGTGCCCTTTACACTCAGTCTTCTCAATGGCTGTATGAGGCAGCATTATTCCCATTTTACAGGAGAAGAAACGAGGCAAAGCCATGACTCACAGAAATTATATGACTTGCTAAGCAGGACGGTGGCACAGCTGGGATTTGAACACAGAGTCCAAGTTCTTAGCCCCCGTGCCATCTGCACTGTCTGAAATCTCAGTCTCATTGGTCTTTGCACGGTTTTGTCGTGGGAGAAGTCTGGGTCCGTCATGGGCAGAATTTCACACTGGGCTTCCAGTTTGAGTGGGCACATGGAGATGGGGCAGGGGGACCTCCCTTCCTTGTCTCTCTCTGGGTCATTGGACACTCAGGCTGAGCAATCTTGCTGCTTGAGGTCTTGTCTTGTCCTGGATGGGTGGGGCTTCAGTAGCTTCTATTCCTGGCTGATTACAAAATGCTGCAAGGAGGAAACAGAAGTGTGGAGGGAGCTTCTTAGGAATCGTTCTGGTGGAAGCTGTGGCTATCAAGAGGGCCGAACGCCACCAACCTTCCTGGCCCTGAATCTGGCTCCACTTAAGGTTTCTGCTGCTGCATCCGTTGGCCCTGATTCCTGGGGTATCAGCAATCGCGGAGTATGTATGGGCTGATTCCTCATCTCTGGCTGGGAGATCTCGGGGCTGACCTGAAGTTCAACTCCTGGGGGGCTGACTCAGCACTAGCCATGCCTTTTGGGAGAGACCCAAGGCCAATATCCGCCTTTGGAGGCCCAACCACTGTCCCAGGAGACTTTGGTCTAACACAGCTCAGTTCTCTGCAGGAATAGGTGAGCAATGAGGCCGGGGGTAGCTGTGTGAGTCATCTCTGGCCAGTTGGGAAGACAGGCCCAAGGGTGCCTTGTGAGAAGTGGCAGGAAGTGGGTCTTTGCTTTCTATTTCTATCTTAAACAAAGTTACCCTAAGAGAAACTTTACTGATTGGTGGGTTTTAAAGAAATAGAAAGGACTGAATTCTTCCCAACTCCCTACCCCGCCCCTGTCCTGAAAATCTCATCTCACACTTTTTTTTTTAAGGTTTTCAACATATGTTTATTACATTGAAGCCTTCAGTGCTAGGATCAGGGGGTGACACAGGTCAACGGATGTGAGGATGCTGAGAACTCAGATGTCAGTCTCAGCTCTCTTAGGAGGAAAGAAGGAGGGGCAGCCTCCACCTGCCTAGGTCTCAGCACGTCTGAGCAGAAACCTCAAGTGTTCACAGCAGCCAGCAGCCGCAGCTCCAAAGCAGCTGTGTTGGTGCTGAGCTGAAGGGGTGGGTGGAAGACAGTTGCGGAAGTGCAGCTCAGCAGAGTTCCCGCCTTCTAAGTAGAGGGGCAACAGGAGGTGTTTCCCAGCCCAAATGAGAGGGAGGGGCCTGAGCTTCCCAGGGAACGGGCTGGGGCAGAGCAGCTGTCCTCATGCCCCCTCCTCTGGGCCGGTCACCTTAACACTCCTCCTCTTTGATGTGGTAGGTTGTGCCACCCCTGAGGCAGTGGGGCTTCCGGAGAGCCCTCTGGTGGGCCCTCCGAGAGCCAGCCTGGCTCTGATTCCGGGGCCTTTGGGAACCAGAACCACAGCTTCCTGCGCAGGGAGGGCAAGGAACAGAGCAGGAAACCAGGGAAGGAGTTGGGCCTTGGGGAGCGGGCATCTGAGAGCACTTGGAATCTCCTGAGATTGCCGCTTCTGCTGGGACATCGCCTGGCTAGCCCGTAGAAGCCTAGAGGAAGACGTGTGGACCACTTATCCCGGAGGAGTCTGGAGGCCTCTCATCTTGCACTTTTATGACCTAACCTTTTCCCCTCGAAAAAAGAAGTAATACCTTTGAACACCTCTGAGGTTTATGTGGTTCCATTTTGCTGGGAGTTTGTTGTTGACAGTTTTATTTTCTGTTTTCTTTCTGGGGCTGTAGAGGAACACCAAAGGGATAGAAAATGCCACTCTCACCTCTAAAGCAGGGTTCTACATTGTGCAGGAGGAAATAAGCCAGCCCTGGGCTCAGATGAATTTAACACAGGCATTTGGTGACAGAACGACAATCGTGTTGATTTGATTTTCTTTGGGGAGGCTCTTCACATTTTCCTGTATATAAGGACAAAGTGTCTCACTTGAACTTGGTTTTCCTAGGAGCTGGCACAGTGCCTGACATATAGAAAGTGATAGCCACTCACCAAGTATTTTGTGAAGGGGCAAATACATGAATATGTGATTGGATGAATGACGGTATGAAGGGTGTATGCATGACGCAGAAACTTACAGCTCAATCCCAAAGCTGGTCCGGCAGCTCACACACCCCTGTCGCCATGCAGGCCTCAGAGCCACATCGTTTCCCTTTCAATTACTTACCAGTCTTCATTGTTCTCTGGCTTATTTTGTGGCCATTGGTCTTGTCTTCCTAATAGATCCCGTTCACTGGGGACAAGAGCCCTCCCCTTGTCTTGTATTTCTGTTCCCCACATAGCATCTGACCCAGGGTGGAACACAAGCTGTGTTGTTCAGTACTTGGTTAAAAATGGCTTTTCCTCACTCCAGAGTCATGATGATTGAATAAATCCCAGAATAAAGGGATTATTCTTATTGTTATGTTAAGATGCTTGGTGGTGAATCCATACACAGCAAGTGGGTGAGTACAGAATATAGCGATTACCAGGAGAGGATCACTTCACAGCAGGTTTTACACACAGAGATGTTCACTGCAGTGTTGTTTAAACAGCAAAAAAAGTGGAGACACCTTAAGTGTCCCTCAGGGGAGGGTGGGTAAATTAAGGTACATCTATCACACAGGGAGATAGCAAGCAGCTATTTTAAACAATAAGGTAGAGCCAAATGTTCCAAAAAGATGTCCAAGAAAAGTTAGATGGTATGGTGCAATTTATGTAAAAAAGAACTAAAGGGATGCAGCCACGCGCGTGATACGTACATGTATAGAAACACTTTGGAAGGAAAAAAGATACTTCCTACTCATTAATGGGGGAATGGGCTGAGAATTCAGGAGTGGGAGCTTTTATCTGTTACTTAATTTTTCTGTGGTTGAATTTTTTTATGATGACTGTATTGGTTTTGTTTTTAAAAAGAACAGACACACAAGTTAGAAAAACAAGCTATCTTTGGATGGCAAGGAAAAATGTTAACTTTGAAAGATGTCCCTCCAGGGTAGAGGGAGGGGGCAAGTCCGGGTAGGGCAAAGTGGGGGGCCGTGGTGAGGTGAGCCGAAGGCCCACACTTTCGTTACTGCATGGTTCTTGGCTCTCTGCTTGTGGTCAAACCAAATAACTTTCCTGCTCTATCCCGTGAGGCGGAGACCAGACAGGGCATGAGGATGTTCTGAATCCCAGTCTGCCGAGTGACTTAAGTTAGAAATTCCAGGACAGTCACTCCCTGCTGCCACAGCTGCCACCAACCCCGCTCTGGAAGGGTGCTTGGTACACAGTACGTGCTACTTAAATGTTGCCTATGTCTACGGTGCTTTCCTGCCCTCACTCCATGGTTCTGGCTGAAATGCTTTGCCTGGTCAGTCCTGCCCATCTTTTAGAAACAGTATCTGGCAGCGCCCTACTGTGAGGCCTTCCCTAGTCCTCCAGTATCAGGGGTTCTTGGGCTTCCAGCATCACCTGGGAAACTCGGCAGAAAGCAGATTCCTGTTCCTGACTCCTAGAGATTCCACTGAAGTCTGCAGTGTGGCCCAGGAACCCGTGCCCCGGTGATACCCATGCGTGACCTGCTAGAAAGGAGTGCTCACCAGCTTTGCCTCCCCCATCCCCTCTCTGCTTCTCCTACCACTAGTGTAAGTGTGGGTGTACTCACGGATGGCTGTGGTGTGGCAGGTGCCGCTTGGACCATAGATCCCAAGCAGGCTCGTCGGCTTCTACCAGGCCTTTCTCCCAACAGTTTTGTAGGTAAAGCAGTCCACTTGGGTTTTCTTTCACTTTCCATTTGGAAAGGAGGTGAAGAGCCATCCTCAGCCAGGGGTGTCATCAGTCACTTGGGAGCGCTTTAGAAATAGAGCCTTACCTGGTTGCCATGTAGGTTCAAGGTGGGGTCTGGGCATTTGACCTAGCTCTCCATGGGATTCTGATGACACCCGTGATTACAAACAAACCAGTGCTGGCTGGTTTGATTACAAACCACGTTCTCAACCCAGGCTGTGCTTTTTTTTTTTGGTCATGCATCATGGCCTGCAGGATCTTAGTTCCTGAACGAGGGATTTAACCCGTGCCCCCCTGCAGTGGAAGTGCAGAGTACTAACCACTGGACTGCCAGGCTGTGCTTTGACAAGGCAGAGAGAGGGGTTGGGGCTTTTGAGGAGGAGGGGCCCTCATTCAACCTAACCGACCTTGTGGCTTCAGGCCAGGCCTGCTCACTTCACTTGTCAAGAGGTGCAGCAAAAGTCCTGGGGCATTTGGTATAGCAAGTGAGCAGATGCTGGGTCATGTCAAGCATCCTTGGGAAGGAAAGAGATCCCTCGGAGAAAGTTGTCCTTACTGGAAAGGCCTAAGTGACCTAAAGGTCTAGAACTCTTCTGTTTAAAAGACATTCTCTTTTCTTCAAGCCAAAAGCTTCACATTACTCCCAGGGCCCACATTCTTTGCACACATCAGCTCTGTGAAATAAGGTTTTGTGTTGGAATCCACCCTATATAGCCTGCTTTCAAAGGCCCTTTCTGGAACTCTGCAGGCTGCCTCAAAGATGGGCCAGAAATATTCTGTTTTGCTATTTTTTAAATTTCCTGAAAGCATAAGAATAAAAAGGGAGTGAAAGCTTCCGTGTGTCAATAGGAAATCCACCCCCTCCTCAGCTCTGCCCTTGGGAAGCTCACAGATTTCCTGAAGTTAAAAACAAACACTGTGACCAGTTTCTACTCCTTGCAAGAATTTAATTCTTCCTTTAACATAAATAAGGCAGCATGAAACACCAAGAGTCCCGCTGCTCTCTGCTTCAGATGCAGCTTTGGTGCATAAAAGATCCCCATTTCCCCGCTGAGTTGTTGTCTGTATAAACAAGAAGCCGGAAGGTAAGTTCTCAGTGAATTTTCTCCTGGAAGCAAAGGGGAAGCCGACGGAGACTCAGGCTTGGTCTTGGCTTCTAGAGGCTGCTCCTTGGTTGCTGGGGTCTCCTCAAAGCACATCAGATGAGGATGGGAAAGGAAAGGCATGGATGACAATAAATAAGGAAATTCCCCCAAACTGCAAATGGGGCTTTGGGGTTACTGTTGGAGACCATGTGGGCCTGGGGAGGGGCAGACCCAGGTGCTGCCCAGTCTAACCCCAGCTCACATGGAAGGAAGCTTCCTACAGCTTCCTATGGGCTTCGATGCCCCATAACAGCTGAGCCTCCTACTGTGAATTAACCCTGTCAGGCAAACTGTCCGTCTTCTAGAACACTCTGAGGCTAGGTGAGAGCACTCCTGGGGTAGAGACAGGATCCTTTCTTCAGTTCATGGTGAGCCCAACATCCCTGAGGAACTGGGTACGTGTCTGGGAGCCACGGCCAGTTTCAACCACGGAAGGAGAGTGCTGGGGAAGGAGAACTCATTCTTGCTTCACCTTGGCCCTCTGCAAAGGTTACTGAGGCAATGCCAAGAGGGGAGCTCCCAAAGGGCAAGTGAAGCCGTAATTGGAGGAGGGAGTGGCTTCCCAGTCCCTCTGAACCAGGCCTGGAGACCGAGGCCAGCTCTGACCGCCGGCTCTGGTGCCTGCCCAGGGATCGCAGCCCAGCAGTGCCAAGGTGGCCTCTCTGAGGTCTGAGGGCTGTGCCTGTAGTCTGTCCTTACGTGTCCCAGTCAGCCAAGCCTCTGTCAGGCTCTTAGGGTGTTGGTCATCTGTGTGGCCAGGAAGGCCCACCCAGAAGGGAGGGCTCTGTGCAGGGAGGGAGCCCCACTGGAAAGAACAGCCAAGGGGATTTGGGGGCCTGCATGTGGAGCTGGGTTTCCACAGCAATCTTGTTTCCAGGCACGCCCTGCCCTAGGATTGGAACGCTGAGGAAAACTCAGGGCTACGGCATCCCTCACCTCTCAGCTCTATGACCTTCTCTGAACTGGGCATCAGAGGCCAGACTGCAAACCAGACCCCAGGTAACAGGCTCTGCCCTTTGCCCCAGTGACCCTGTGCTCCTCTTTCTCTCTCATCGTCTATCTTCAGTGCCCCCCACCTCTCAACATACTGGTGGCCAGAGAGACCAGCTGTGGAGAGAATAACAAGGGTGAGGGGCCCACATACCATGCTTGTACCCAGTGTAGTATGTGGCACCCACAGGGTTCAGGACATAGCATCCTGGGAGAAGGGGCAGAGAAAAGGGGGTGCACCCTGAGTGAGATGTGTAGCTGAAACAACGGCCAGCTTAAACTTCTGTCTGCCACCAAGTACCCACTTCTGTGTAACAGAGACATTAGCCACCTGGGCCCTTGAATATCTCTAGGGCTTTTCTCTAAATAGTATAAAAATGGCAGCCACAGCGGGGACCCCTACTGTGCAGGCTGGGGATGGAACACTGCAAATTCCCACGCTGGTGCCCACTGCTTGGCTGCAGATGCCTGGGGGCAAGGGTTACTGGAAATCAGGGTGCAAGGTCTTAACACGGGTCCCTGTTAGCATTCCTGTAGATCTTTTGTTGATATTCAAGTAACGACTGGACCTGGGATATAAAAAGAATCACACCCAAATCGATGTTTGCATTGTGTGTAACTCAGCATCCACAGAGTTCTGTCATCATCTTGGCCATTGGTGGTGATCCAAAAGTAAGCTGCGAAGGATCAGTCCCCAAACCCAGACTACAGCTTCACCAGCAAGCCCCAACGGCATGAAAGCAAACCAGCTTTGGCTTGGAATTCTGTTTCCTCTGTGCTCTAGGGTCTGGCTCCCCCGGCAGGCTGAGCCACGGCGCCCTACAAAGCCTGTCGTTTTCCCAGGACAGGGCCTGCACATGCCCCCAGGGGTGTGGACATGTAGGATGCCTTGTGTCCTGGCCCTCTGGGTCGTGGATGCTCTACAAGATGACAGCTTTTGAGGGCAGGCTGCCATGGTCTGAGGGAATATGGAGGGAATACTCGCTAATGAGCGCTGGGGCATTCTTGAGCATCTCATAGAAGGAGTCCACTGTCTTCCGGTAGAGACTTCGCTGCAGGACGAAGGGCCGGAAGAGGTTGAGAGGCTCAGCCCTGCGTATGGCCTCAGGGAGCCCCATGGCCTCAGGCACCTTGCAGTTGCCGATGAAAAAGTGATGGAGCTTCTTCTCCAGCAGGCTCTTCTCCAGGAAGCAGAGCAGCTCGTGCAGACGAGCATCGAGCTGCTCAGCCTTCCAGGCGGCTGGCCGCCGGGCAAGCAGGAGGTGTAGCAGGGCGGTCTTCAGGTGGTAGTTGCTGAGCCTGCTGGGGCCGGTCAGGCGGCTCTGTTTGGAGAGCAGGAAGGAGGCAATCTGCAAGCAGCTGAGGTGGCAGGCGCCCTCGGGCAGCGCCTTCGAGGTCATCCTAAGGAAGTGGCGCTCATAGACAGCGAAGGACAGGAGCCAATCTGTGCTGGATGGTGGGGTCCCCCCACAGGGCTCCCTGGTAAGATGGGAGACCAAGTACAGGTCGGAGTCATCATACTGGATCACAGGAATCAGGTTGAAGGGCATGAACTTCCCCGAGCGGAACCTGATCTTGAGGGACCCCGGGGTGTCCAGCTGGCCAAAGGCCAGGTCGAACTCGTACTTGTGGTTGATGCGGTGCCAGGCTCTGGTGAGGGCCGTCTGGAACCACTTCAGGACTCGCATCGTGTCCAGGTATGGGGAGTCTCCGACGCACAGCGGGTCTTTCGCCTCACTGCCTGGCCGCACCACGTTGTTCTTGCCGTGGAGGAGACACAGCATGTCTTCCCCGAGTTTGGTCTTGCCGCAGATACAGCCCAGTGTCTCGTCGTCGGCCCGGACCACCTTGATCTGGCCGTAGCCCTGGCGATCCAAGGGCACCGAGCGGCTGGAGCACCAGAGCTCTGGGTGGAAGCGGTAGGGCTCCGGCGGCATGAAGGGCACAAAGAGGTCGCACAGCAGCGGCTTGTTCACCTGCCAGTTCTCATACATGCTGTCCACGCCGATGAAGTCCTCCACCTCCATGTCCGTGTCCCGGCTGCAAAGGCTCCTCAGGGCTTCCAGCAAATCATCCACGAAGCCTTCCACAAACTCCCGGGTGCGGGGGGCGTCGGCCGGGGCCCCCCGGATGCAGCGTTCATAAAAGTGGTCGAGCGTGGCCTTGCTGGGCAGGGTGAGACCCCGGAGGGGGGCGCCCTCCAGGCCGGGCAGCTCGTCCTCGTCGGCACCCAGGCACTCGGGCGAGGGCGCGTCCTGGTGGTCCTGCCGCCACACCTCGATCACCAGGAAGAGGATCATGCAGAGGGTGCTCCACAGGTCCCAGGCGGCGCGGCTCTCGTTCTGCTGCTGGCCCTCCTCCTCTAAGCGCTCCAGCGCCTCCTTCTCGGCCTCCTTCTCGGCCGCCAGCCGCGCCACCTCCTCCTCCAGGCGCAGCTGCTCCAGCTGCAGCTTCTCCTGGTGCGCCTGCATCTGACGGATGATCTCCTCCTCGTTCTCGGGGACCGTGGCGTTCTCTCGCGGGAACAGCAGCGGGTGGTTGATGATGGCCGTCACCACCACCAGGCACACCCGGAAGAGCCCCAGTGCCATGGCTGCAGCTTTCCTGGGAACAGGGAGAGAGAGGCCGACGGTCACACTGGGCTCCCCTCGGTGCCGCTTCTTCCCTCGTGGTTCCCTCCCACTAACCTCCGCCCCGCCGAGCTGGTGGATGGACGCCTTACGGTTCTTCCCCGTCCCCACGCCCAGCCTAGCCTCGGGAACAAGAACCCCGAAGTCGCACAGCAGCGATCCTGGCTACGCAGCCGCAGTGGTGGACCTGTTTCGGTCCGCCCAGACAGCCCTCTTTCTGACAGCAGCTCCCCACTTTCCCTGGGAACCAAACCTTTTCTACTCCCAGTCATTATGGTCTGGGTGGGGATGAACCCACCCCCTGCTCAAGGGCTGAGCATGTAACCCAGGCCCACGGCTACTTCATGGTCCTCCTCACCAGCCACAGTGGTTGTGTCAGGGTGAGCTTATGACCCTATGCTGGCCACTGGGAGACAGAGGTAGGATTTGTTGGGACCGGTGGGGAGAAAGACTCACCCAGTTGCCTAGGGTTGCTAAGGGAACAGGAGTACACCTGCTGGGGGCTCTCTGGCTGCCTCAAAGAGGGGATGAGTAAGATGCCAACATGGAGGAAAGCATATGCCCTGGACCCAGCTGTGCCTGAAGCCATTACCTCTGGACTTCGTAGTCATATAAATCAATACATTCTCTCTCTCTCTTTTTTTTTTTTGGTAGCACCACGTGGCTTGTGGGATCTCGGTTCCCCAACCAGGGATTGAACCTGAGCCGTGGCACTGAAAGCCCACCAGGTCGGTCACCAGAGAACTCCCGATACATTCCCTTTTTATTTAAGTCAGCTTGAGTTGTTTTCCAACACTTGAAACCAAAATAGTCCTGTATAAGACATCCCCTACCGCCCCCCCCACACAGTGAATGCCTTCCAGTGAATGCTTGTTTCCCCAGTACAGTATACCCTAGTGGTTAAGAACAGGAGGGTTGGGTTCCAAAGCCAGCCCTGTCACTCACTGGGTAGCTGTGTGACCTCGGGCTTGTTAACTCACCCCTCTGAGCCCCAGTTTCCTTACTGTACAAAAGTAAAGCCAGAGCACCCAGAGGGTCATCGTGTTGATGGATGTGTTGATCCATGCAAACTGCCTACACAGCACAGTGAATGGTGCACAGCATACGTTCATTGAACAGTAAGTGAAGCAGTCTTGAGCCCTTATCTTTCCCCACTGTAAACCTCTCCTTCTGATCTGGAAGGCTCCACCCCAAATTCAGACACTGATCTCCTGGCTACTCCTGGGTCTTTTCCCAGAACAGTCTAGGAGACAACCAGAGTGACTGAATCATTGGCCTTCCTCTCGCGAGTCATCTGAACTTTAAATCTGACTTCTTAATTGTGAAAGGAGACACACCATTCCTCCGGGATAAATGGAGTTTTAGCTCTCAGGTGACTTTTGGGGAAGGACTAACCTCTTACAACACAGTACTTGCTATTCAGACTGCAGCTGCAGCATCTTCTGGGAGTTGGTTGGAAGTGCAGAATCTCAGGGCTTCCCTGGTGGCACAGCGGTTAAGAATCCGCCTGCCAGTGCAGGGGACACGGGTTCAAGCCCTAATCCGGGAAGATCCCACATGCCGTGGAGCAACTAAGCCCGTGCGCCACAACTACTGAGCCTGCGCTCTACAGTCTGTGTGCCACAACTACTGAGGCCGCATGCCACAACTACTGAAGCCCGTGTGCCTAGAGCCCGTGCTCCGCAACAAGAGAAGCCACCGCAATGAGAAACCCGCGCGCCGCAACAAAGAGTAGTCCCTGCTCACCACAACTAGAGAAAGCCAGCGCGCAGCAACAAAGACCCAACGCAGCCAAAACAGATAGATAAATAAATAAATTTATTAAAAAAAAGAAGTGCAGAATCTGCCCCACCCCAGACCTATTGAACCAGAATCTGCATTTTAATACCATCCACATTAAAGTCTGAGAAGCAGACTCACATGGTAAGTCTTATATTATACCCTCTTCTCCCTGGCTGGAATCCTGGGAAGTAACAACTGGCCTTTTCCACATTTGCCCCACTTGCTTCCTGCCGGGGACCTCAGCTAGGAGAGCAAATGGCCAAAGGAGGTCATTGTTGGAGAACCAAGAGCCCACCCCCCCAATATATGCCAATACACCCCATTCCCTGACCTTGAATTTGCACCCTGAAAGCCATCTGTTCTGGTTCTTACCCTAATGGTGCCAAGAGGCAGGTATCTGTCATTAGGTAAGAGCACCTCTGTGGGTTCTACCCAGCAGTGCCAGGATGTACTGGTTTGGCCAGAAAGTTTGTTCAGGTTTTTCCAACGTTACGGAAAAACCCGAACGAACTCTCTGGCCAACCCAATAGATGTTGCCACACTTGGGCAAAGCCTGCTGCTCAGATGTGATCCCACCCTGTCAGTGAGAACCAAAAGGCTTGGCAGGGAGGAGGGAGGTCCAGCAGCAGCAGAGTTCAGTGTGCAGACACATTCAGGCCTCTGAGGTGAACTCTGAAGCCCTTATGTATTTCTACTAGAGGAGGAAATGGAGGACAGGAGAAAGTGGAGGAAGTCTCAGAGTGGAAGGGAGGTGGGGTGAGGAAAAAGAACAGGGGCAGCCAGCCAGCTTCTCTTCCCCAAGACAAGAAGCGGCTTGCTGGATAATTGAAGAAACAGGTCAGCCCCAGATTCTACATTAGACAAATATCAGTGGACAGTTTGGCCAGGGTGGTCCAAGATAAAACTGTAAGGCCGGCTGATAAACGTGGATCAGAGTTTTAGGATAAAGGTATGGAGTACTAATAGTAGAATAGTAGGCAGCAGCCAGTTAGGAGATAATTTGGGGGTTTTGAGGCCCTTCCAGGCCTCTGTACTATAGGCAGCCACATTTGGGCACAGCGGGCCCTGACAAGTCACAGCAAAAGTCTTTGGCAGCACCTGATTCCAGAGGTCAGTTTCCACGCCAGCTCAGGGTAGGATGCTACCAGCTGGGGAGGGGTGCTGTCACCACGTCCTGTGACTGGGAAGTCCCCCTCCTCTCTACCCAACAGCTTCCACAGGGCTACCTGTATATGTCCTCATGTCTGCTGGAAGATGATGGGCTGTACTGGGGCAGGCAAGATTCAAAACTCCTAACCAACTGGAGCAACTGACACAGTGCATGAGGGGCTAAGAGGATGGACTCTGGAGGAGACAGACCGACTTAGCACCCAGCATGTGTACCTACTGGATATGTGACCTTGGACAAATCATTCAACTTCTCAGAACCTCAGTCTCATCATCTGTAAAATGGGAATAATTATACCTGCTGTTGTAAAGGAGATAATGCATAGAAAGCACTCAGCAAAATGCTTGCCCCTGAGCAAGTTTTCTTATAAAAGGGTAGCTGTGATGGGATGGGAATAGCAGATGAACTTGCCTGCAGGGGTTTGCGATGCAGTGGGCCACAGAGATGCCCCTACAAGGGACTCAGGCAGGAAGCAGGCAGCCACAGGAACACTGCAGCAGCAGGGTTACCAACAAGACTCAACAGGAGCACAAGGGAAACAGGAAGGAGCCCAGGCTGTAGAAGCAGACAGGTCCAGGTTTGAAACGCGACCGCTCCTTGCTGAGGGGTCTTGGGTGAGTCACTTGGCTTCCCTGGGGCTCCACTGCTGTACCTGTGAGATGGCGCTAACAGCAGGCCCTCCTTCACAGGAAGGGGAGGCTAAGCGAGACCATCCATCTCAGGTGCTGAGCACAGTGCCCGGCATAGGGTCAGCACCTTACAATACCAGCTCCTTCCTCCTTGGCGTCCATGGGCCTATGTTCTCACCTGTCAAGCACACCAGCCCTGCCCAACTCCCATGGGCCTGGAGGAACACATGCTCAAAAGTGCTCTGAAAGCACAAATGTTCCCCTGGGACCGCTGTTCCTTGGCACGCCACTCCTTCCACCCTGCCCCCAAGCAAATGGGGAGAAGCCTTCGGAGCCTTGGGTCCTCCTGGAGGTGGAGTTCTCTCTGACTCACTCCCAGCTTGAACCGCCTCCACCCTCCCATGGATGGGATGGGATCCCAGCTGTCATTTTGCTCCTGGTACCCTCTGTGCAGGCTGGCTCTGCCTGCGGCACCTAAGTGATGGTGAACAGGGCAGCAGCTGCTCAGTGCCCACGATGTGGGGCTGGGTTAGAAGCCTCCACTACTTCCCCTCCCCAAACCAAGTCACAAGAACCCTGCCCTAGGGGCTGCGGGGGTCAGAAGAATGAGGGGAGAGAATCTGGACGTTTGGACTTTTGGAGACCACAGGGACAGCACAGTAGCTGAGAGCCTCTCACAAAACCGTGGATAGATGCATGCACGCGTACACACGCGCACACACACGCACACACACTACTCACCAAAGGGCCCCTTTCCCCCAATTTCAAGTATGTCCACCTCTGCCTTGGCCCAAAGCTCTCACCTCTACAAGGCTGCCCCATACATACATGCGGTCTGAGACATCCAGTTGGGTTTGGCTTTGAAAACAAACCTGGGCCACTTGGAGGGCTTTTGTTGGTCTGCTTGGCCGGAAGCAGGCAGGAAACCTTCTGAGTTCCTCTCCACCCCTGCCCCGGCTCACAGAGCGTAGTGGCCCATGCAAGTCACGGCTAAACTTAGCCTGGCAAAGGGCCAGGGTCACAGGGCTGCAGGTGGTGGGCCCAGACCAATGGGTTACTCAGGCCCTTACTCTGAGCTTGGCCGGAAGCCCCAGACCCTGGGGGAGAAATCCAAGATGGCCCCTCCCTTCCACGGGTCCCTCATTCCCACGGCCCCCAGACCCCTATAGCACACCCACCACAGTTTAATCCAATAAATGCCACTGAGAGCTGGCTAACAGTGGGACTTCTCTGGCGGTTCAGTGGTTAAGACCCTGCGCTCTCAGTGCAGAGGGCACAGGTTCCATCCCTGGTCAGGGAACTAAAATCCCACATGCCACACAGCGCGGCCGGAAAAAAAAAAAAAAAAAGTTGGCTAATAGTGATACACTAACGTTTATCAAGCCCTCACTAGGATGTGCTGGGTGCTGCACACAGCGAGCCCTGTAACCTTCTAGGTGGTGGGTGTCACTCCTGTTTCACAGGTGGGTTAACCATAACCCAGGAGAAGTAATTTTCTAGCCCCACAACTAGAAAAGGCAAAGCTGGGCTGAGAAAGCCTGCTCTGACTGCCTCCGCCAAAGCCCAAGTTCTGTCCACTGTGTTATGTCTACAGAGCACCTACAGTGTGCATGGAACATGCTGGGTGCCACAGGCCCACGAAGATGAGCTGCCATGATCCTCAGCAGTAGAAACACCACAATCCACGTGGGAGGCAGACGGCCACCAAGTACCCTCACAGGACAGAATGAGCAATAGGCTACAACATCGCAGAGTTTCATTGCTGTTCTTTTGGGGACCCCTCCTTGTCTGTAGACCTTCCCTGTGCCCATCTGCTTGGCTCCACATCCATGCCCCTTCCTTCCAGACAATTCTTACAACAAACTGAGACCAGTAGGAGCCTGTGTCCAGGCCCACAACGTGTTCATCAACACCCCTCTGCCCTGTCACCCACCAGCCCCCTCCCGGGGCTGGCTGACCATGGCCTCAGCAGCAGAGGCGCCCTTCCCAGCAGCCCGGCAGCCCCCCTGGGACAGTAGTTCTCCAAATGTGGTCGCGGTTCAGCATCACCAATATCACCTGGGGACTTGTTAGACAAGCAAATTTTCAGGTGCCGTCCCAGACCTGCTGATCAGAAATTCCAGGGGCGGGGCCAGCACCTCCAGGTGGTTCTAATGCCCACTCCAGCTTGCAAAACACCCCTTCCCACACCAGGCAGGCCTCCAGGGAGGAGTGGGGGTGGGGCTCCAGTGACACTGCAGCCCAGATCCTGGAGCTCGCCAAGGGTTTGCCCCATGCCCAGACTGTCAGATGCAATTAGCTCTGCTAATTACCACAGCTAAAGTAGCTCAGGCCCTGGCGTCATCTTCAGAGCCGAAAGGAGAGGTGATGTGTCCTTACGAAATGGAATAAGGAGGTGCGCTGATGGCAGGGGAGGGCACTTGTAGCCCAGACCCCGTTGGGTGACTTGAGTCCCTTTCTCATTGCTTAGGTTCTGGGCCTCCTGAGAAAGAAGGGGCTAAGGGAGACCCAAACCGTTGATAAGTTTGGGCTGAACTTGTGCTTGGCCTTGTGCTGGAGTTTCACAGTCCTGGCTAATGACATACATGTTGTTTGGGGGAAATAAATCTACAAATTTAAGAAAGTCAGAGTTTACAGTGGTACTAATCTAAGCCCCATTTTACCGAGGCGTAACGAGGAGACACACTTGACTGAGAGATGGGTGAAGGTGGAAGTGGTCCAGGCAGGCTGGACATCACGCTGTAGACCCTCACAGACAGGAGAGGTTTAGTGAAAGGTGATGATGTTTTCATTAACAGCTGATAGGAAGCTAATTACTCTGCGTGTGTTTTGTCATTTAATTTTCAGAACACCGGTTAGGTAGTTGCAACACCCCTACCTTGTGAAGAGACTGATGGTCAGGGAGGTGCACTGGGTGGCCTCTAAGATTCCCTGGACTGCAGTTTGAGATGGAGTCTGCCCCCCTCTCCGTTCCACCTCCATCCCCCAGGGGCTGATGGGAAACTGAGTGAGCCCTGCCACCTCCCTGGCATCACTGTCAGTGGCAACCACCAAAATCATCAGGTTGACTGTCCCCCAAGTCTCTCAGGCCTTGGAGACACAGCACTGTAAGAAAAGAGAGATTGAGGGGACTTCCTGGAGGTCCAGGGGTTAAGACTCCGCACTTCCAACGCAGGGGGCGTGGTTTCCATCCCTGGTTGGGGAACTAAGATCCCACATGCCACGCAGACAAAAAAAAAAGAAGAAGGAAAAGAAAAGAGAGGTTGAATGCAGAGCACAGAGTTTGACCCTGAGTCTTGGTTTGGAGTGTGGGCCCCAGGAGCAGTTCGTCTGAGCCCTGGTGAGGCTCCCCTCCTGTGGTCCCGCCTGTCTCATCCCCGATTCCACACTTCTCTCTGGCAGAGCCCAGGCCGCGTGCTGGAGTCTGACCAGCTTTCCTGCTGTTCAACAACACCCGCTGTTCAGGCCCAGCTCAAGGACCCCCTCCTCCAGGGGACCTGCCCTTCTCCAAACTCCTGCGGGTCAGGCCGCCTTCCTGCTCTTTACTGCGTTGGTTTACCCATGGGTCCCTGCCTTCCCACCCACGGTGCCAGCAGGGGCCCCCTCTAGGCACCAGGCATGAGGCTGGACACCTGCAGGTGCCCAGTGTGTCAGTGGGAGTTGGCTTATCCCATACTTGGGAGGAGACGGCCGGCTGTGCGAGTGATGGGTCTCCACACACTCCTTCCTCGTAGCCTCAGGGCCAGGGGACAGACAGGCTCGGCACAGACAGTTCCAGAAGGGCAGCTCTGCAGCCACTGTCTGCCACCCTTACAGGATGGGGCTTCCCTGCTGGAGACGAGAGAGGCCCAGCAGGGGCAAGGCCAGAGAGCCACTCTCTTCATCTGCATCCCACACAGTGATGGGGGAGGCAGTTTAGGGGGGTGGGAGCGGGACGGCCTCAGGCGTGGGCAGAGAGGGAGGGGTGGGCAAGGAGAGGAAGTGAGGAAGGAGGAAGGAAGGGGACCAACAAAAATTAATTGAGCAAGTGGGTAGAAAGGGTGTGGTTCTGGGTCCCCAGGGCCTCCTCTTCTCAGTGCCTTTGCAGTGACCTCCTCCATCACCTTCCACCCCTCCCACTGGGCAGGACCTCTGTCATGGCCTCCAGCCTGTGTCACCTTCCTGGGACCTGCCACCCTCAGGGCCACTGGGCTCCTTCCCTTATCTCCTTTCCCTTTCCTGGGGGCAGGAGTGGTGGTGGGAGACGTGCCTGGAGTAGGGGCGTGGAGAGGGGACACTTCCCCACCACAGATGAGCTTGGCTGCCGACGCCAGACAACTGGGCCGAACAGCCCTTCTCTAGGGGGAGCTACCGTACTGTGGTTCTGTGCACCCAAAATGGCATAATCTTTTTTGTTTCCCCCAAGAGAAGCCAGAAATCTGGATTTTATCAAAAATCCCAAGTTTACAATGTCTTCTACTCTTTCAAAAATTCTTTAAAACTCATGTGAGCCAAATAAAATATGTCAGTGGGCCACCCAGAGCCTGCTGCCCCTCACCCGCCTCCTCTCCCTGCCCACTGCTGCCCGCCACTCCCCACCAAGCATCCCTCAAGGAGGCCCGTGACCCCGGGGCTCGCCTCACTCTTCCCCCTCATACCACCACCTGCTAGCACCCCTGCATCCAGGACTCCCCAAAATACCCCCCTGGCTTGACTTTTTACCCCAAGTCCAGGGCTGACTCTAACCCAGTGTCTCCCAGTCGGCCCTGGCAGCCACCCTCAGAATAATCCTAACCAGCCTGTGCTAGGGGCTTATACGTGCCTTCCCCACAGCCTCTCTAGGGACTAGAAGGAAAGAGAGAGACTGTGTGGCCTAATGGGTGTGCATCAAGGCCTGTGGTCCCTAGGACTGAGAGTTGGACCCCCACCAGTCCTCCCTAACCTGGGGAAACCCCAAGGGTCAAGACTGGGCCCTGATGGAGCTTGGGGAGCAGGGAAGAATGAGGGGGAGAGCAGAGACCCCGCCCCCATGCCAGAGAGGTGGACCTACTGATGGGCCCGTGGGAAAGTGCACACTGCGAGGAGAGTGGCCTTTCCACTGACAAGAGCTCTGCTGTCGCCGCACGTGGCCACACTGGCCAGACTCACAGAGGATACCCAGTCATACCCGCCAAAGTGTGAAGTTTCCTCGAGGCCCACTCTCGGAAGAGGGAGGCGTTTCCAAAAAAGTCACCAGGATGCCAAACCCATCCTCTGGACTGGGGTCATGCAGCCAGCCAGCCCAGGTGCAGGAAGGACAGTGGGCTGGACTCCAGCCACGTGGGTGGGAGAGCCCACATCCTTCCTGTTTCCGCTCCTCTATCATAGCCCATGCATGTCCCTTGGTGGGCAAGGGATGGAAAAGGCAGGGAAGCCATCAATCTCCCAGGAAGGACAGGGCATCCTTCCTCCAAGCCATGCTGCCTGACTTCCCCACAGCAGAGGCCCTGACCCACAGGGAGTCATGGAAAATCACAGCATCTTAGGACAGACAGACAGACTGCGGCCTGGGGTCTCAGAGGCTAAGGGATGACAAGGAGGCCTGCAGGTCACAGAGATAAGGAAAGGCTCCCCTGGCAGCCCTGAGTCAGGGCCCACACCTCCCCCCCCCCATCCATATTCCCCAGGGCTCCTCTGGCAGTCACTGCAGTGGGTTGAATGGCAGCCCTCAAAAAGACAAGTCCACGTGCTAATACCTGGACCCTGCGGATGGGACTTTATTTGGAAGAAGGATCTTTACGGATGTAGTTAAATGAAGGCTCTTGAGATGAGACAGTTCTGGATTACCCTAAATTCAAAGACAAGTGTCCTTATAAAGAGACAGAAAAGGAGAGAACAGACAAAGAGGAGAAGGTGATGGAAGACAGAGGCAGAGGATGGAGTGATACTCCACAGCCCAGGAAGGTCTGGAGCCACAAGAAGCTGGGACAGGCAAGAGAGGATTCTTCCTTAGAGCGTTTGGAGGGAGTGTGGTCCTTTGAGTACCCTGATTTCGGACTTTTGGCCTCCCGAGCTATGAGATAGTACATTCCTGTTGTTTTAAGCCACCGCGTTTATGGTCTTTGGTTATGGCAGCCCCAGGAGGCCAATGCAGTCTCAAAGCACAATGCACCCCCCTCCCCTCCCAGTTTGGCCACTGACATTCCCATTTCTGCTGGGCACCTCCAACCTCCCCAGCTGCCGCAGCCATCGCTGTGCACCAAAGCCTGGGGCTTCCACACCAATGGGACTCTCCCTTCTGGCCTGGTGTGGTCCTTTGGAATCAGTTCCTCTAAGCTCTCCCTAATTCCCAGACACCTCAGGTAGCCCTGGCCCTGGAGGTCTCCCTGCCCCACTTCAGGGAGTTCTTGTGTCCATGAGACACAGGCCTGAGCTTTAGTTCAGTCTGATGTTCAGGGCCTGGTCTCAACCAGCCTCAGGGGACCTCTCAGGTCACTCCCCTCCTGCCCAGGCCGCTTCAGATTATCTACTGTCTTCTGAACACCTCCTGGACTTACTTTCCCACCATTCCCTGCAATGTCCACGCCTAACCCTACCCAATGGTCCTCACAGCCAGCCCATTTCAGAAACTGCTTCCAAGATTCTTCCAGATCCCTCCTGAGGGATCCCTTCTGAGACAAATCCTTTCTTGAAAGGGATAGAAGAACAAGGGGAGGGAGACGGCCTATTTATTAAGCCCCTCCGAGTGCAGGCTAGTGTCTGGTGCCTCGTGTAGATGGTGTCTCCATAGATGCGCCCCTAGCAGGGACCCAACAAACACTTGCTCCTCAAGCCTTTATTCTTAGCTCATTTCACCTGTGCAGCCCCATTTCCCAGGCAGGAGCCCAAGGTGATGAGAGGTTGAGCAATTGCTCAAGGTCACACATGTAGGAAGAGAGCAGAGGAGAGCCAGACACCATGCCAGGCCCAAGGCTCCAGACCCTGCTGTCTGCCCGGTGGACCCCAGGCTATTCTTTCATCACAGCAAGCTGCTTGCCTGAGATCTGGTGTTATCCCACTGCCTTCCTTGGTTGGGCTCCTCTTGGGTCAAGGTGGGCCTGTTTGCCTTGACGCTCTGCAGAGCGCCTGGCAGAGACCAAATGCAGGGCTGCCTGCTTAGTGTGCTAAGGACAGGGCGGGTGACCTTGGGGACCCACCAGCTCACACACTGCACGTGGGAGACACCCGCTTTCTAAAGACGGCCTCTATAAACGCCTCCATTCTTAGGAAGGATGCATTTCCTACAGCAAGCGTGCACCCAAGGGCCTCCCTTGAACCCCAATTCCCTCATCAGGTTTCTAGACCTGAAATCACAGGGTGAGTTTTAACAATACGAGCGCAGTGCTAACCATTTCCCACAGCGAAGCCGCCCTCACGACTGTCAGACGTTGGCGTGGCTTGAACTAGTATTTCTTGTAAGTTCCCCTCTGCCCATGGGCCCCATGTCACTCACAAGAGCGGCTGCCCAGAGGGAAGAGGCACACCCACCTCAGGGCAGCCAGGCCAGGGCTCCCACACTTGTCCGCTGTCTCGCCCTTCACCCTGCGTTTTCTACACCCCAGGCCTCCAAGCACAGCAGCAAACACTCAGGACAAACCCCACTTTTGCTGCAGCAGGGGGCGGGGGAAGCAGGCTCCCAACGATGCCGCCAGCAAACTCGGCAAACTCGCGGGCTTAGGGGAGGGGACTTAGGGGGTGGAGCAGGAAGCCGAGAGTAAATACGAAGGACAACAAAGGGAAGACAGGGCCCTCGCTCGGCCACCCGCTCAGAGCTCAGCTGGGGATGCATGGGATCAAATAGCCTGTCAGTGGCCAGCAGCCCCCTTCCCTGTGAGCCCTGGATGGGAACAAAGAGAGCCCAGCTCAGGAAAACACCCCGGCGTCTCCGGCATGGGCGTGGGGGATGGGCCCCGGGGGCTTTTCTGTGGCCACAGAACAGCCGGGCCCCCCACTCCCTCCCTCCCCACCCAGCGCCTCTTACTCCTGTTACTCACGTGCCGGCTTAGAGGGATGCTGGCCCCTACACGGTGAAGTCCCAGGCTGCGTTCCCACCCTGGTCCCTGAGGCTTGGGTGTACCTGACACAATGCCTGGGCCCCAGCTGGGCTGGGAGAGGGGGAGAGAGATGGGGAAGAAGGGAAGTGCTCTGGGCCTCCTGCACACACACACACACACACACACACACACACACACACGCACACGAGTCATGCTCTGTGACTGCAAAGATCTAAAGACCCCTTTCATCTTAATAAAGGGGAACAGCAAGAGACACAAAGGCAAGTGGGAGGCCAACACAGCTGTAAAAAACTTAAGAGTTGTGTTTGGCCTCCTGGCTGTGCTCTCTGCTGCAGGGACCTGGGCTGAAAACAAAGCAGGCAGTCGGCCTGTCCTCCCTCACCAGAGCTGCATCGTCAGAGCAAACCAGTTCTCTTCCACCAGGGGAAGCTGGGGGCCTAGGCTGTAAGGCCAGGAACTGTTAGAAAAATGACCCCCAGAATCATCTATGAACACAGTCACCCGCCCTGTGAATTACACAAAACAACGACCTACAACCACATGGTTTTCCAGCCACAGGGATGGAGTGATGATGAGGTTGTGAGGATGCCCATGCTCTGTCCTGGCTTCTGCTCGAGGCTGCACATGGCACACAGTAGGTGTCCCAGAACCAACACACAGGTCAGGCTGGCGTAAGGTGCAAGCAGCCACCGATACTGCTGAGTTCACCTGGACATATTATACTCCCCTCCCAAGGCCGCCCAGAATGAAATAGCTCAAAGCTCTTCAGCCCAGAAGAGCCTAACACTTCGTAGAGGCTTAGCAGCAAAGGGGCCAAACTCTGGAATCAGAGGCCCAGAATTGAATCCTGGTTCTCCCACTTGCTGTGACAATAGCACCTACTTCATGGCATGGCAGTCACATGGTCGTGCTCTGGAAAGGACATTGTTATTGCCATTGGTATTGGTGACAAGGCCAGGTCTCCGTTTTGATTTGTTAAATCCTGCCGGGTGCATCTTAGGGACTCCTCTGGGCAGAGGAGGGTGGCCTGTATCCCTGCAGCAACTCCAGAAGCCTGGGGACAGGGTGAAGTTGTCTCCTCTACCTCCCCGTTTTCTTCTAAAGGCCCCCAGGGGCTGCCACAGAGGGAGAGCAGGAAGTTTGGCACCTGGGAAGTTCACAGCTCCCTCCTGCCCATCTGGCAGCGACACTGAAAGCTCCTCTACTGCACGTAGAAGGAGAAACCAGTGTTGGTCTCTGCTGGCTGGCATTAAAGGTGCAGGCGCTCCATGGATGCTTGCTTGCTGAATGAATGAATGAAGTCAGGACTGGGAAAAGAACCTCACTGCCTTTACTCCCAGGAGCAGGAATTTGAGATGGGAATGGAGCAGGGCAACCTGGATGAAGTAACTTCTAAGTTTTTTTTCTGGGAGGCACCCTGCCGTTAGAAAAGCAAAGCAAAGCACTAACAGTGGTAAATGACTCGGGAAATGTGGGCAAAAACCCAGACACACCCCTGGAGACAGACCACAGCCGCTTTAGCTCTGGACAGCCTTCAGCTAATTGCAGGCTGACTGATTCACCACCAGCGCTGACCATGATAATGACCCAGGAATGAACTCTGACACAAGTTATCTGACCCCCAGCTGCGTCTCTCCTTGACACCCACATCCTCGCTTGAGACCCTTGTAGAAATGGACGATAAATGGAGGATGACAGGGTTTGATGCAAAGCAGGTGAGAGAAGAAGCAGAGGAGCAACCCTTGGTAGAGTGACGATCAACTCCCCCTTTCTGGAGAATACCAGATGAGCCGCATGGCCCTGACACCCAGGGGAAGGTTTAGTAAATAGCAACCAATGCACTACATTTATTGAGATTTAAACATTGTGCAAAATGCTTTACATTGCTATATCATCCTCACAATAAACCTCTGAAGGAGTCACTATCCTCATAAGGAAACTGAGGCACAGAGAGGGGAGGCCATCCACTCAACATCACAGAGCCAGGATCTGAACCCAGGACTGCCCAACTTTCAAGCCTCCGATCTTCCCATGACACCATGTTGCTCAGTGACCCGTGAAACATCAGTCATGCACCTGTGGGCTTTCCTTCCCTGCACTGTTTAGGGAAAAGCAGGTGACAATTTAGGTGAAATATGGGCATGAAGCAGGGAGTCAGACTTAATGAACCTATGATGTTCCTTCCACCCAGAGATTCTGGGAGTGTGGCCTGGGATATTGGAGATGGCTTTTCCTGGGGAAGCCTCCTCTGCAATGGATTAGGAAAAAGGAGTGAGGTCTCTTCTAACCCTGGGCGGTGGGTTTGAGGGTGAGGCATCAGGAGGAAGAGGCATGGATGCATGGGGGCCTCCAGGGCAGCACACGGGGGTGGGA
The DNA here is from genome assembly GCF_003676395.1 of Aethalodelphis obliquidens. Lineage (NCBI taxonomy): Eukaryota > Metazoa > Chordata > Mammalia > Artiodactyla > Delphinidae > Aethalodelphis > Aethalodelphis obliquidens. The sequence goes on from NW_020837955.1 coordinate 21,332,871, forward strand.
CCCAGGCACCCCCACTCTCTTCCCCTCCAGCCCAGGCATGCCTGCCTCCTCAGTGACTCTGAAACAAAGTCTCAGCAAACAAAGGACCTTTTCATGAACTCCAGGCAGGTCCCCTGACTGCTACTAAGAAGGCTATTGAAACAGGTTCCCAGGAGAACAGTTAGGAGCACGTGGCTTTGCACCAACCAGCAGGGCCAAAATGATAACGCCCTCCCTTTGGTTTGATGCAGGTTGGTAGGAGACTCTCCTGCATCTGCTGCAGGAAAATAACCTGGAGGGAGAAAGTCCAGTTGGGCTTCAAGCGGAGCCCCTCCTCCTGGGCAGCAGAGTGCCCCACTGTGTTATTCACCTGGAAGTGAGCCAGTTAAACGTTGTGGGCTTTGAATTTTTTTCTTGGGACTTCCATCAGAGGATCTCAAAGTGCTCTGAATATGACCTGGTACTGGCCATTACTGTCCCCATTAAACAGACAGGGAAACTGAGCCCTGTCTGTCAATATCACAGAGCAGGAGGGGACCTGGGGTTGGTGGTCTGCCTGTTGTCTTCTCACCTTTGACACTCAGAGTTTGTGGGATTCTGTCCTTAGGCAGGACACTGTGAACACGGCTGTCCTCTCTAACACCACTCACCAAATCTCTGGTACATCTCAGACACCCTCAAATTCCTGCATAAACTGCTGGGGAGGAAGGGATTCCACAGGTCTCATTTAGCCCACCTAGAATCCCATAGGGAATGCCAGAGCTGGGTGAGAGGTGAACTCTGAGACTTTGCTTCTATTTCCAGCTGGTACCTATGCCTGGGGCAGTGGATTCCGGACATTCCTCCTCTGAGTGCATTTGATCCGCAAGCTCTGAGGCCACAGGAGCCCCAGCAAGGGCCCTGGCACATCGTAGGTGCACAATAAGTACATACTCGCTCCATCAATGAATGAAGGTTCTCTCTTAAGTCAGCCCCCACAGGAAGGACGTGGGCAGCCTCGTTTCTCACTTTCCTTTGGGGGAGCGGGGGTTGGTGAAGAAGGGAAAGCACTTCTCTGATCTCCCCATCACTGCTCTGGCCCGCTCTTGCCCTACACCCTTCACGGATTGATTCAGGCTGTAGAAGGGAGACCCAGAGCCATGGAAGCCACCAGAAGCCCCTTAGGAGTCATGCTTTTGCCCCAGTTGCAGTTCAGAGAACTAAACAAGATAGCATGCTGACAGCGGTGCTGTGCTCCCTCGGGGCAAATCCAAGGCCTTCCACCAACTGGCTCATAGCCCAGACCTGTGGCCTGCAGCCCCGCCCTCTTCCCCTGGCCCATCCTCTAAGAAACATACCTGTGGATGTAATGCCTTCTGAGCTCCTTCCCTCATCAACGTGCCTTACAGTTGGGTGGTTCCTGTTCCCCACCCCCCCCAGCCTGACTTAAGGTGGAGGTGTTGCCTTGGGCAACAGCGACATCACCTGTGTGGTGTTCCATTCTGCTGACGTCATGGCTGACGTCATGGGGTAGGCCATGTGGGTGGAGGGGGATGCGCTATCTACAGGAAAACGTCACAGGTCCCAAACTGCTCGGGAGGATCCTATACACCTCTCGGGCACAACCAACTGATGCTCTTCTTGTCCCAGAAAACGTTCTCCCCTTTCTCTCCCCTCTGGATGCCTGTTTAGGCCGTGCCTCAAACCTGACTTTCCCTCTTCAAGTGTCAGTCAAAAGGTCGGGATGGGCAGCATTATCCTCAGCTCTGAATGAACCCCACGCAAGGGCACCAACGATCTCCTTCTCACCATCTGGGATAATCTGGGTCCCTGTGGCCTTGCCGTTTGCCCAGACCTCCGAGGAAGGAGCAGTGGCACTAATGGGGGAAGTGAGGGTCCCAATCTGGCAGAGAATGTAGATCCTCCATTGACCTCTACTGTCTTTAAAAGCTCATACTAGCTAGATACTGGTCTGCACCAGGCACTGTGCTCAGTGTTTCATAAGCAGGCCCTATGAGGGGTTATCCACATTTTACCCGTGACAGAGCTGAGGCTTGGAGTAGTCAACACACTTGCCCAACTGCTGAGAACGCCCAACTCCTGAGCAGTGGAGCCAGGACTGAACCCAAGCCTTCCCTACTCCAAAGCCCATGTGAGTCCTACCTCCTTGGCTCTGCGGCACCTGGAGGCTGTGGCTTTCTAAAGATGAGCCATGAGGGGGCCTGGACAGAGACCAAGGAGAGCCCTTTAAATCCAGAGAGGCCAGCCGGGCAGGCCAGGTGGCTAAGGCAGCCAAAGCAAAGCACTCAGGACTGCTTCACCACGCCCATGCCCACACGGGGGCTGCAGTAAGTGGCCAGCCCTGGAGCATCCGTGTTGACTGGGGACCATGTTTCTTTGCTCTGCTTGACTTCCTGTTGACCCATCCAGGTCACCTGACCACCCCCTTGATTTGAAATGCGTGCAGCATTTGCCCCTGTGGCCTGAACCTACAACCCTGAAATTTTATAGTAGTTATTTAACTTATGCAAAAGCAACTCAGTGTAGTCGGGAGCTAATGCTTAGAAAGCACTAAATGAAATAAGTAAATAAAATAAAAACTGCTAAATTATGAAAGAGGACAGGGAGAAATCCTACCGGTACACTGCCTTTGAGGGACTGGCCAAGGAGATACACATAGCATACAGGAGTGCTAGTCTACCTGACAGGTATCTCTCCACTGGTGAGGGAACCACAGAAGTGAACAGAGCCCATGCTATTGGACCATCACTCCCCCTGCCCTCTCCCTCCCCTGATCTGAATCCAGCTTTGCCAAGCAGAAGCTGCCTTCTGATCTTTGGTTTCCCATGTGCCTTGCCCAGGACGCAAGAAGCAGGTATCACTCAGGCTGCACGATAGTCACAAAGTCTCCTTGCAAGTTAATACACTAGCAATTTTATTTGTACACTCACTTTGGGGAGCTCTCTTGAGATGACGCAGCAGCCCAAGTCCAAACCGTTCTGAAAACTGTGGAGATGGGGTTTCTAGAGGGCACAGCTAAGAGCCAGATTCTGGGACAGGTGACATGACTGCAGGTAAACACCACCCTTCTGGGAAATCAGCTAGGCACCAGCCGACCCTTTCCAGGAGACATCGTGACTTTCCCATTAGTTGAGAAGGCTATTTTGTTTAAAATATAGACAGTACGTAGTAAAACCCTCTGTTGCACCTAATTAAGTGCTGAAATGTATAGTGTGAAAAATAAATGACCATATATATGGAGCTGTGAAATGGAGTTTTGGAAAGTCTTCCTGGACGAGCCTGGGAAGGGCATTTGCACGTGAACGGTACTGGACAGGGATGGGCCCTGTGGGGCTTGGAAGTGTCAGGACAGCGTGTTCAGATACTTCTCCCATCGTCCACTCCGACAGGCGTTCTCTGCCTAGCTCAGGGGACCTGCGTGGTGCCTTTCCTCTGCACCACACCCAGGCAGCACTTACTCATCACCCTCATGCCAGGCCCCAAACTGGATTTGCGACCTCATACTGCCTAGCGATTAAGAAGGAAAGCCATCTGAGGCTTGGGCCAGGCCACTCCATCAGCCCCCGAGGCCAGGCCTGCCTCTTTCTTTCCTTTCTTTTGGCTGCCAGGTGAGTTTTACGGGTCTTTTTCCATCTGAGCTGAGAGCAGGTACTACTTCCTTTGACAAAGAAAAAGAGCAACCGCCCTTCTCTCTTTTTCATGAGGGCCCCCCAACCAAACTAGCTTTTGAAGCTTAACCTGCTTCTTGCTCCATGAATGCTCAGTGACTGGAACATTCTGAATACTTTACTTCTCTGTGCCTTAGTTTCCTTGACTATAAAATGGGGATACCAATACCTATGTCACTGGGCTACTGAGAAGATTAAATGAGTTAAGAGAGACAAAGTGGTTTTGGAAAAAAAAAAAGCCTGACAAATGTTAAGCCCTCACTAATTGTTGGTTATCAGGGCTGCTGTGTACAGTTGTATGGGTGGTACACTGCTCAAGAACACCCGGCTGCGGGGTGGTGAGGATGAACCCAGCTCGCGTGCTGCTTGCCCAGCTATGTGCCTTGGCTCTGTGCACCCAGATGAGGCCCCTTTTTCTAAATGGCACCAGGGTGCCATCCTCTTGCCAAGAGGAAGCACCTTATTCTAATTCATGCAAAGGATGGAGCAGGCTTGCAGCAGCCTTGGAGGTTATTATCAGCTCTCGGCACTCTCACAGCTATGTCCCCCTCCGCAGCAAGACAAGATTAGCCCCAGCCACAAGTACGGTTCTGCTCCTCAGGTGCCCAGCACACCTGGAGCACTTGCCCCTCCCTTAGGATGCTCGGGGGGGTAAAGCCTTCCCCAGGATCCCCCAGAGGCTGCCCTCCTATTGAGGGGACTCTGCACCCCAAACATGGAGCCACAGCGTCTTGGACTCTGAAGGGACCTTCTTCGTAATTGTTGATGGCCACCTGTCTGCTGACAGTGATGGCAGCGCTTTACCTACTGAGGAGCTCTAGTTGTCGGCAAGTTCCCCCTTACTTCTAAGTAAATAAGATCTGCCTCCTGCTTCTCCCACCCAGTGAGTCTCTGAGGCCAGAAAGAGCAAGTCTCCTCTTCTCAAGGGACAATGTTGGAGATTCCTGAAGGCCAGAGCCCAGTCCCCCTAGGCTTCTCAAACCTGGGGGAAATATTGCCAGTTCATTCCCTTCTCCCTCACAAGAAGCACCTTCCAGACCCTCCATGGCATTCCATCCTCTCTCCTGTGGACAAGTGACAACAGGGCTGTGCACTCCAGACCCCCACCCAGATGTGCACCCTTTCCCTCAGTCAGAATCCCCCATCTTCTTTCTCTTTATTGACCCCAGGGGGTCCAAGAAGGAAAAAATACAAAACCAGGTTCCTCCCAGATGATACCTTCTCAGGTGGGCAATTTTGCCAGAGGTCTCTACCAGAAGTTCCTCCCCTTTCTTGCCCTCAGATAAAAAATTCACCCACACACCCTCATCTTCGTTTCCCTCATGGGCACTGCAGGAGCCAGGAGGCGTTCTTGGTAAGGTGACAACTTCTGGGCTGACGGCATGAGGATAAAAGTTCAGATCCTTTGCCACCCGAAAGCTGGAGCTTGAAACTGCTGCATCTTTGAAGATTGCGGAGCTAGAGGATGGCGCTTGGACAAAAGCCTTTCCAGTGGAGAGTAAGTCTAACCACTTTATGGTACCCACAGTGGAAAATATGAGGGCAGGATGGCCAAGAGCAGCACACACAGGGAATTAGCAAACAATGAAAGCCACTTAGGCACGTAGGCTGGAATGAGGATTCAAATGCACAGCCTATTGCGTTATTAATAAGAGATGAACGGCAGCTATTCTACCTGTCTACCAGGCCATTGTCCAGGCTGACTTGGACCTGTGACTGCATCCAGCACAGATGTACTTTACCTGGCAGCCTCTCCGGGGTAGAACTGGTTTGTAAAAGGGAAGGGCCCTGGGTCAAACCCAAAAGAGGAACAAAGAAAAAAAGAACAGGACTCTGAAACTGATTTAGATCCAAAAGGATAGGGTCCAGGATCTGCCAGTGGCTGGTACTCTTCTAGTTTTTTGGGGGGGGGGGGGAGGGGGGGGAGGGGTGGTGCTCAAGCCAGTCAGAGGAGCAAAAGGCAAAGCGTGGTCCCTGAGAGGTTCAGTAAAATATTTTCCCTTCCTGGGAGGCAGCATTTTTGTTTTTAAAGAGAAAGAGCATTTTGAATGGGAAGCCCAGCCCTGGGGAGTCTGAGTCCCTCCACCCGGCAGCCAGGAAGTTGGAAACTCTGGGAAGGGGTCTGGGGATGCTATCAGAGGTCAGGTGGCAGACTAGCTGCAGCACCAAGAGAAAGTTCTGCACGGCGTGGGGTCTCTTCCACTAATAGGCCCGAAAGAGGAAGCGGCGGGGGCTTTAATCGGCTCCAGCAACCTCATAGCTTCACTACGTTAAACCGAGAAAAAACAGGCTTCACACCTACTCTTCCAGGAAGGGAAGGAAGGAGGGAAGGGAGCGAAGGAGCAGGACGACTCGACCACTCTTTCAGCTCTAGCACTCTGCTCGCAAGGTCGAAAGTAACGGATCTTCGTGGCGGTAGACACAGCAACTTGGTCCCGCTTCCGGCACCGCGGCTCGGTGCGCGCGAAGGAGGAGCTGCCAGCCGCGCGGGGCTGCAACGAAGCGCCCACTGGGGTCTCCGCGGCCCGGGAGAGGCCCGAGCGGAGAGGCTGGGACGCAGGACCCCGCGCGGCGCGAGGAGGGAGAGGACAACATCCCCTCTTTTGCTCGTAACCGGGTTCCCCAAGTCAGCCCAGACCTGGGAGGGCCGGGCGGGAACCCCGCTCCAATCCTCCTCCATCTCCGGCGCAGCTCCGCCTGGTCCCTCTTCTTCCTTCCAGCACTCGAGATGCCCGGGGAAGACGCAGAGCCTCGCGGCCGCGGGCCCAGTACTTACGTTCAGCTTTGGTCCCCGCTCTCCGGCTCCGGAGAGACCGCGCGAGACCCGGCTGCGTTCGCGGGTCCCGGGAGCCCCGAATCCGCTGTCTGGCGGCGGCTGCGGCTGAGCGTCCGGCCCGGTAATTAGAGGCACGGGGACGGCGATACCCCGGCCGGCTCCCGCCTTCTGGCCCCCATCAACAGGCTCTAAAGGGCTTCAGACTTACTCATTTCCTGGATGTCAAAGAAACTTTTCCTCCTTATAAGAACAAAACACCCGCCTCTACTCCCGACCGCGGAGGCTCCTTAAGGTGGACCATGAGGGTTAGGAGGGGCTGGACCCAGGGTCCGCCGCAGGGGTCTGCCCATCGACCACCCCAGAAACTGCAGAGGGGACAGCAGAACTGGAGGGTGATCGGGCGAGACGGAATCTGGCTACTGGAGTAATCTAGGGCGAATGGACAGGGAGTCGGGGGAAGGCGCCCTTAAAATTCGTTCTGGGCCGGCGGAAAGGAAGGGGTTAAGTTCCAGCACGCCTACAAGCGTTTTCCGCGGCGCGTTTTACAAGCTGTGGAATTCCAGGGGCCACCTATTTTGTTCTCTGGAGGGAAATATAAATCGAGACACAACGCCGGCCCTTTTCTCTTTTGCCGCTTGAGTGGATTAAAATAACTCACCAAATGCTATGATAAATGAATGCATCGTTGTCTTTTCCTTAGTAACCAGGCACAAAGGAGAGTCATGACTAAATGCTTTTATCTGTAGAGGGCGCTTTACTGTCTGAAGCCTGTTTACAGTTGGGATGTTAGACCCCTATTTTAGACCCGAGGAACAAGGCCAGGAGGGACAGCAGCACCCTGGTCATACTTGATGGGTTATGAAATCCATAACCTATTATCTTCTCTTTGTGACCTGGCCAAATTCCACAGCCAGTAAAAGTGGCTGGGAAGGGCTTGAATAAATCCTACCTAGCGGGAATCAAACGGCATTGAGGGTACATTGGGGGCAATTACGAGAACACACTGTCCGAATGAGTATCACCATTGCCACTGCAGTTTGGTTTTAGATCACCTTCTTCCTCTCCTCGGCAAGCCAGCCAAATAGCTTTAACAGTCGCCTGGAAGACATTAGGCTGGGTCTGAAAGATAAACAGGCAATGAGAACAAGTTCTAAAAATAGACCCCCTGGCCCTTGGCCCAGGTTACTCTTGTTTTCAAGCTTCTGCAGCTGCGCACAGCTCTTTCCTTACATCAGGGACAGTTATGGCAGAGTTTTGGGGGCTGGTGGGGAAGGGTGGGGAATAGGGTGATCTGGGCAAACATTCTTGAAAGGGCGATGTATTTCCAAAACGTCTGCTAGTTGGATAGGTGGGGTATTCACCCACCTACCCCAAAGCAGGTGGGGGAAATACCTGGGATGTGGGGACCCTGGACTGAGCACCACTAGCATGCCTTGTACTCCTTGGGGTAAGAAGTCAGGGTTATGCATGGTGGAACGCCAAGGTTCGTGCTTGAATGCCCTCTGGGATTGTCCCGTGTGCAAAGTTGTTTTAGCATTTTCTAACTGGCTGTGTATATTTGCTTATACAAGCAGCATCTATTACTTTTGTTTTTCTTTCAAACCTGGTGATTTCACTCTCCATGACCTGATGGTCAGCTTCAGCTCCACTCTGTTCTCAGCACAAGGTCCACTGTTCTAACCAGGCCCATGGTCGTTCATGAACTGGCCCCTACTTATCTCCTCAAGCGCGTATCTCGTTCCATTTTCCACGCCAAACTTCTTGTAGTTCTTGGAACTTGTGCTTCTCAGAATGTGATATGAGGTTTGTTTTCCCCCCTTGGATGTTCACATGGGCTCTATCTTCCTGCCTGCAGCCTTCACCCCACCTCTTCATCCAACCTGTCACCCCTGATGCACACACATTTTCTTTGCCTGGCTAATGTGTGCTCAGTCTTAAGGTCTGCTGAACAGGTGATTTCTCCTCTAGGAAGTCTTCCTTGAACCCGCACTCCTGATTTAGACACCCCCCCCCCCACCTGCCATGTAGTTTCCAGCACCCTGTGCTTATTCTAGAAAGGGTTTTTTTTGTTTGTTTGTTTTTGTTTTGTTTTGTTTTTGCGGTACGCAGGCCTCTCACTGTTGTGGCCTCTCCCATTGCGGAGCACAGGCTCCAGACGCGCAGGCTCAGCGGCCATGGCTCACGGGCCCAGCCGCTCCGCGGCACGTGGGATCTTCCCAGACCAGGGTATGAACCCATGTCCCCTGCATTGGCAGGCAGACTCTCACCCACTGCGCCACCAGGGAAGCCCTAGAAATGGTTTTTAAAAGATAGGAAAGTACAAAGATTCAACTTCTGGGAACATGAAGGGAATTCAGGGAACCTCTGCTGAACACAAAAATGCTGAAAAAAAAATCAACAATTGAAAGAAAGAAAGGGGGATAACTAGGTGTGAGACAGGAAGAAGGAACTCAAAGACAAATAGGGGTATTTGACATGAATATAAACACAAATGGCTGAGGACTGGGGTTGGTACCAACTCAAGCCCTGTATTCTAGAAAAGCAGAGATCTGAACTTGAGACCCCTGCCTAAAGCCGACACCCTGGGAAGGATCTTAGGAGTGCCACAGCAAGGAAGTCTGTGGTTTGTCTGGGGGCTCTGAATGAATTAAAAAATGTGTGCTGTAGGAACCGAAACCACTAGTCTGCCTCTGTCATGCTTAGGTGTGAGGTCCCAATCTATATTACCCATCCTGAAGTCAAGAAAGAATATAAAAGCTGGTTCCAAAGTGAGGAATCCCCTCAGTCCTGTCAGAAGTAGATGCAAAGCACAGTTGTTTTTTCTGATCTCTAACAGATAAAACAAATTCCATTGGAGATGAGTTTATAATAAGAATTAAAAACCCAACTAGGCAATGAACCACATGCGGGACTGGATCAGTAATAAACAGGAAATTAGCCCCTTAAGAACTTGAGGCAGTAGAACAATTTGAAAAAGACTGTAAAATAGTTACCTTCAACATAATTACAGAGACAGAATGATAGAACATAGCACTATGAAAAAATAGGCAAATTTGAAAAAGTACGAATACAATATGTAGAAATAAAAAGTTTAGTGATTTACATTTAAAAAACCCTCAATGGGTGGAATTCTTTTTTTTCTTAAGTCAGTAGTAATATATCAGTCAAAAATACAATAAAAATAACTCATTAAAAAGGGGAAAATAAAGTAACACACTAATCTCATTTATGAATACAGTTTTCGCAATCCTAAATAAAATATTGACACAGAATCTCAGTAGCACATCAGAAGAATATTACATCACAAATAGATCAAAAAAGAAAAACTGAGATATCATCACCATAGATTAGAGCTATTAGAAAAAATTCATCATACAAATATAGATCAACACTTCTGTAGTATGATCAAAGTGAAGAGTGAAATTCAGTTCCAAAGCCAATATCATGCTCAATAGGAAAATACTAGAAGGCTTCATGTTAAAATTAGTGCAAGATAAGAATGTCCTCTTTTACCCCCACCCCCCTTCTTTTCAGATTTATCAATCAGGAATGTGTTAGGTTGCAAGGAATAGAATACCTGACTATAATTTTATGTGTGTCTAAGCCTACAAGAAATTAAACAAATAGGACTTTATTTTCCTCCGAGGAGAAGTCTATATATAGGCTGCTTTAGTTCAATGCCTTCATAGTTTCAGGGCTGGTCAAAGGTTATGCACATTTACTCTTTTGCTATTTATGGCAAAATTGTCCTCCAGAGAAGTTTCACCAATTTAGACTCTCATAAGTGCATGAGAATGTTTATTTCCCCACATCCTTTTCTCCACATCCTTTCTAACTTTAATTAGTTTGCTTCTTTTATAGGTGAAAAAAGATATCTCAATGTCTTGATGTGCATTTCTTTAATTATCAATACAAATGAGGCTGAACAGAACATTATTACTGACCATTTTTATTTATTTGTAAATAATCAGTAATAACTTCACCTATTTTTCTGTTGGCTTCTTGTGTGTGTGTGTGTGTGTGTGTGAAAGTAAATGGAATTTTTTTTCATGATCTTTGGTGCTAGACGTGACTTCAAATTCCACAGTGAAAGGTGACTTGTGACCAACGCCGGACCAACTGCGGGACAGCCTCACACTGTACTTCACGGCCAGGAATGTTGGAAACAAAAAAACCAAACAAACATGGGGACAGATTTCCTGCTCACCCCAGCTGTGGTTATCCCAGTATATGGAATAAAATACATGGCAATGGGAGAGACAGGAAGCCAATGCTGGTCATGAAGGGTCTGATGGATGGAAAAAAAGAGCATTTTCCTTAATTTGGTCAATCCCTCACCATCCTGAATTCACCTTTGCATGTAATTTAGAGAGATAATAACAAGTTGGCTTATGGGGTTTTTTCTTTGGAACAGGCTGCTTTGCTGAGACCTCAAAGGTGTCCATTTTACAGGATGGATGATTTGCATTTGGCTATTTCTTTCCTCCAGGTTTGTGTAGGGAAACCACCTCCCAACCCTTCTTGGAATGTTGGTGCCAGCAGGGCCTTTGGAGACTTTTTACCAACAAAAATGAAACCCACAGAAGTTAGGTCACATACTCAAGTTCACATTATTGGTTAGTGACAGCATAATAATAGCTAAAACCTGTACTACGTGTTAGGTATTGCTCTAAGCGCTTTACATATAACAATTTGTTTAATTCTCATAATAACCCCATGTAATAGGATCATTAGCATTCCCATTTAACAGGTAAAGAAACTGAGGCCCAGAGAGGTGAAGTAACTTGCCCAAGGTCACACAGCTAATAAGCGGCAGAGTCAGGATTTGAACCAGGAACTTTGGCTCCAGAATCTTGCCTTCAACTACTATGCTATGTTGAAGTAAATCCCCTTCAAATGTACAAATACATTGAATTTCCCCAACAATGAGATTATAATAGTTAGAACATTTTTCAAACTTTTTTGAAAATACGTTCTACCCCAGAACCCAATATACTCTCACATACCAGTACATTGTAAGTGAAAGACAGTTTCCTTAGAAACAATCCTTATGCTTACTACATGTGATAGACCTTGGTGTATTCCCTCTTCTTTTTCTCTTTGCATCTCTTATCCTTTTTTGAAAACAAAACGCAGGCCACAACTTACTCATGAGTCATGATCCACAATTTGAAAAATATTCTTCTTTAAACTACTCTTCTAGTTCACATCTCTGTTATGAACGCTGTTAGTGGTTTGTACTTGCTAAGTTTCCATTCATACACACTACTTGGAGAATGGGAAAGACTGTTAGATAATTCCTATCAAGCTTATTTCTGTTCAGGAGGTATTCATTTCTCTCCTTGTACTTAATGTCTAATGATGGTACACAGGGGGCTTTAAGACAAATCACTATGCCATTACCTTAGGAAAATCTTCATTCCCTCATTTGTTCATTCACTCATTCATTCATTCAATATATGAGCACCTACTATATGCCAGGCATTGTGCTAAATCAGGAGTTGGCAACTCTGGCTGGCAGGCCAACTCCAGAGCGCCACCTGTTTCTGTAAATAAGGTTTCCTTGGATCACAACCAAGCCCATTCATTTATGTGGCTGCTTTGTGCTTATGGCAGAGTCAAATAGCTGCTACAGAGACTGTGTGGCCTGTGAAGCCCAAAATGTCTCTTAATCTGGTCCTTTATAGAAATAGTTTGCATATTACGGTGCTAGATTCTAAAATACAATGGTATTTTAGGCTGGTCTCTACCATCCTGGATGTTTGAATTGTCCCGTTTATCTTAAACTGGGTTTCAAGCTTGTTTGGCGGGCTTGGAGGGGGAGGCTTCGAGGCTTTTTGCCTCCTTTGCATTGCCTCAGAGAACACCTGTTCACAGTAGATGCTCAGCAGACATTTTTTTCTTATTGAAAATAACAAATTATAACAAAAATAACTTTTTTGTTTTTCGGTAGACCTGGCAGCAGATATGGAAATAAAGCAACCTATCTACAGGGTAGAAAAGAGTTTATTCCTTTAAGATAGCAAAGAGTTTCACTTTACAGATGCTTATCTTTGCTGTTATGAGAAGCAAATCGTAATTTTTATTGAGTACCTACTGTGCACGCAACCCTGTGGGTAAAAAAAAAAGACTTGGTTCTTTGGCACTTGCATCAAAGATGGAAAGAGAAATGAGATACATGCACTTTATAGTAATACTTAATACTTCTGTTTGAGGACCTAGTGTATACTTGGAGATGATTTCATTTAACTACCTTAGAATCTTAAATGTTTGTGTTCCGATAGCTTTTAGCTAGTCACTAATCAATCCCAAGAGTAATTGCTGTGTGCCTGAGTGCATAAACTAATTGTATTTTTCCTTCCTTCCTCCCTCCCTCTCTTCCTTCCTTCCTTCTTTCTTTCCATTTTCCTTCCTCCCTTCCTTTACCAAACTTCCTGTTTTGAGTGTCTCTTATGGCTCAGCACCATAGATGTATTAAAGAAAAGAGTGGTCTTTCCAGTCTGGTGGGGGAGACATAGAAATAAACACATGATTATAATACAGTGCATTGGTAGAGGGATGCTCAGATTGTCTAGTAATACAGAGGAGGTGTGCCAAACAGGGGAAGACTTCCTGGAGGAGGTGACATTGAGTTGAGTCTTAAAAAAGCTCACTGGAAAAAGGAGATATAGGATATTCCAGACAAGGCACCAGCATATGTAAAGACTAGAGGTATTTGACAATATGGTGTTTTCAGCAGATAGAACTCAATAGAAACAAGAGCATTGGCCCATCATCGAAAGGATTTGTGCTTTGATTTTTTGTGTGTGTGTGCCTACAATTCCCTCTCTTAACGTGACTATTAAAAATTCTATTTATTCACTTATTTACTTCTTCACTCATTTATTTAGTCAATTTATTTATTTGTTTGTTTGTTTATTTGTAGTAGGAACAGGTTGTGTGGATCTATTCAGTCTTTTTAACCAAGCTAACCGGTTAGTTGGTTGGTTTGTAGGACATCAGACTGCAACCTTGGCCTGGCCTCTTGGGCAAGAAGCACCCACTGAATAAGCTAGCCTATCCAGTCATACCCAGAAGGAATCTGACCAACGGGGAGAGGTGCAGTTGCTGTTAAGCCAATAAAATTCAAGGCAGTTAAGATGACTGGGTTGTGACACTGTCTCCTTCTAGTAAGATCGATTGCCTGCAGTGGCAGATTGCCCGCTGCTTCCACCTCATGCCTGACCTTTCAATCTGCCTAATAAATCTGCCCGAGCTTTGTTGCCTCCTCTGGTATCAAGAGGGGAGTTTGTATGGAGACCCTTTGGGAATCAATGTCAAATGCTCAGCAAATGTTCTGCTAAGTTAGGTCTGCAGCAGGCTGGAAAAGGAGCAGATTAAAGGAATAAAATATGGCCCAAACAGTTTTGGAGAGCACTAGGCAGCTGGGACTTTGTTCTGTCATTTAAGGTGAGCGTGGGGTCGGCTGATGAATGATAACAATTTTCTGCAGCACGTGGTCTTTTAATCTTCCCAACAGCCTGTAGGAGAAGTGTTAGCTATGATGACTGGAGCAGTTTTTCCCATGTTGTTTTGGGGTCCCAAATGCAGTGTTTAGATTTCATGGATACTAAATCCAATGATATCACAATGCCTATGCAAACAGGACCTGTGTTTGTCTTATTTTGTCTTTGGGTTTTTTTTTTTTTGCGGGGTGGGCGTGGGGGGGATAAAGAGTGCAAACTTGCTGCTTAAACAAATACGGTGAATTTGTTAGGAGGATGCAAAATATCTGGCAGAACCCAAGAGAGCAGGTGTTACTGGACCCGCTCACGGACTGCAACCAGGATGTGAAGAGGCATCAACACCCAAGGGAGCCCCTCCCCCAACCCTCTCTTCCTCTCTTGAGCCTGTGGATTCCCCTCCTTGTTCATTTATTCGACTCCCCCCAAATTCCTTCTAGAACCTCTCTGATCCATTAGAGGCATAGGTTTCTTTTAGGGCACAGTTGTTTTGCATTGCAGGCTGGAATTTCCATGTAGAGCCGCATGTCAGCGTTTCTGCTTTTCTGGAGTTTCACTTCACAGCCTCACTGGATGCTGTTGAAGAGGGGAGCACTGTGTACAGAAAATGCTGTTTTTATTACTGAGTCACAGCACATAGCTTATAAGTCCTAAGGAAGCTAAAAAAGAGGCACTTATATCCAGGTTTAAACCAGGAGCTTTGCATATGTATTACAGATCATGATCATATATTAAAGTTATCTGGCAGAACGAATGGGTGTGTCCTTGGCTCTCCCTGGTCCTTGAGTTTGTAGCTACTTCTCTGTCATTCTTCCAAAGGCTCCACCATTCACCCAGACCCTCATATCAACACGTGTCCACCGGTCCCTGATAGGGACCCCACCCTCCCTGTAGCAGGATTTTTGCATTCTTGCCTTGGTATCTGCCCAGTGCTGTTTCCCACACTTGAGATTCCTTCTCTTTTCTTCCATGTATCTAACTCATGTATCATTTAAGGTCAAGTTCAAGACCCTCGTCTACCATGTACCTTTCCCTTCTAATACCATCCTTCACAGGTCTTCCTTATTTCAGAACTCGTTCAGTAGCCACTCACTTAATAGTTATGTACTGTAGAGGAGTGATGGCCGTTTGTATTAGTTTGCTGGGGCTGCCATAATAAAGAACCATAGACTGAGTAGCTTAAACAACAGACCTTTATTTGCTTACAGCTCTGGAGGCTGGACATCCCAGAGCAAGGTGTCGGAGGGTTTGGTTTCTCCTCTCCGCTTGGCTTGCAGATGGCCTTCTTCTCCCTGTGTCTTTCATCTGTGTGCCCACATCTCTGGTATCTCTTTGTGTGTCCAAATTTCCTTTTCTTATAAGAACAGGAGTCAGATTTGGATTAGGGCCCACCCTAATGGCCTCATTTGTACTTATTTACCTCTTTAAAGGCCTTATTTCCAAATACAGTCACATTCTGAGGTACTGAGGGTTTGGGCTTCAACATAAGAATTTTAGGAGGACCCAGTTCAGCCTGTAACACCAGTGGAGACAGGGCTGAACTAGAGAAAAAGTGATCCTTGTTCTCTTGTTGTTTGGCAGCCTGGTAGAAAAGATGAAACTGAGCAGGATGCAATGGGGCCCTCCTGGGTACAAAAGCCTTTCCTGTCTCCTGTTTCTTATTTGTAGGAAAAAGGCTTCAGCCTCCTAGACCTTCCCTGAGTTCCAAAGGGCAGATTCAAACAGTTCCTAAGTAGGGGATGGAGGGAATGCAGAAACAAAGAAGAAACAATAATGTATATCCCAACAAAGGATGTACATACAGTGTATCTCCGAGTTCTTCTATATGAACTAGGGCCTCCAACCAGGCGGAGGCTGGTAACTTCTGGCTGAACGTAAGCAGGAGGAACCCAGACTGGTTGGAACCTGAAGGCTGATGACTGAGATTCCAGGAACACCACCTTTGTTACCTCACCACCAACCAATCAGAAGATGGTCACACCCTGTAGCCCACACCCCAAATTTTGCCTATACTTTTCCTCCCCCCCCCCCCCCCCCCCCGGCCCCCTTCCGGCTTTTTGAGCATAAGCTGGCGGTTCTCTTTGCTGGACCCTTGCAATAAACCTTTCTCTACTCCAAACTCCGACGTTTCAGTTTGTTTGGCTTCACTGTGCATCGGGCACACAAACTTGGGTTCGACAACAAGGACAGATATGAAACCACCATTTCCGTGAATACATAATTAATTACCATGTGGGATGATCCAAGAAGCAGAATTCGTGGTACTTGAAAAGGTAGTCTGGTGTTGGGGGCAGGTCAGGAAGGTCACCTGAGGAAGTGAGATCTGAAGGGTGGATGGATGGGAGTTAGTCAGGTGAAGAGGGAGGGTCGAGAATTCCAGACAGAGAGATCAGCCTTTGTGAATGCCAAGCAGCAGGGAAGAACATGACATATACAAGGAATTGAAAGAAGCCATTGTGGCAAGGAGTGAGTGGTGGGAGAAGGCACCAGAAAGCTAACGGGGCCAGATTACACAAGATACTATGTCTTAACATCCTCATTTCAGTGCTCAGGCATCCTGCCTCGGACTGTTTAAAATGTGTTTGTGTGTGGAGGAGGGGTGGCAAGTATCTTTTGCTTCTCTTTATGATCCTTTAGTGGGGAGAGCCTTTTGACTCTGATGCCAAAAGCTCAGCTCCTCTGTACCACCAGCGCAGAATCAAATCTTGGAGACAGAGTTTTGGGTGAAGTAGAAAAGGAGAGCTATATTACTTTGCCAGGCAAGGGGAGACACAGCGGGTTCCTGCCTCGAAAAACTATATGTCCCAACCCAGGAGGATTTGATGAGGAGTTTTATGACAATACTTCCCAAGGGTGGGGTTGCTGACAAGATTAGGGTGTGTGCAGGGTCTCAGATGGTCGGGTCTCCTAATCTTGATGAGCGTTTTTGGTCCCTTTAATCTTGCCACAGGTGGTTTCCTGGCTGCTCCTCCCTTGATTAGCAACTGTTCAAATCTGCCCTTTGGAACACAGGGAAGGTCATGGAGGCTAGAGTCTTGCCTACTAGAAATGGGGGACAAAAAGGCCTCCATGCCCGGGAGCCCCACAGGGCCCCGATCGGTTTCAAATCCTTTATAGTCTCCACAGCGTGCAGGAGAGGGCTGGGCATATAGTAGGTGCTCAGTAAATAAATTAAGTGGGTGTAATGAGAAATGAGATAGAAGCACTCTTATTTGTCGAAATAGGGGCTGACCCAATCTGGAGAGTGTTTCTCCCAAAGGCTCTAGAAGGTGAGGACTTTTGGTAGTATGATGCCACCTAGTGCTCCTTTTTATTACAACAACAAAGGGGAGCAGGGTGATGGGCAGTCTTCTTCCATAATCTAGAAAACTGGAAATGAAGCATTTTCTTGCATCAGCATAAACTAATTTGTCCAGGCGCCCATCCTCTCACTCACTCATCTAGCCTTGTTGATGTCCACGTGCATCTCTTTCCTGTGAGTCGAACATGTCACGTTCCTTTCTACCTCCAATGGTTCCCTGATTTCCCATGTTCCGTCTTTCTGTCCCCACATCATAAGTAATACTCTCAGGAATCAGAGTCTAGATTCCCTGAGCCACCCGTAGTGCTTGCTGTCAAGAGGGCCTGTTGTAAATAATACTATCACATCATGTTAGAATTAATTGTAGATTCTCCTTTCTCTCTTTTCCCCAAAGCCAGATTGTGAACGCAAAGGGGAGTGACTCTGCTTTAGTCACCTTTGTGGGTCCTGTGGCCAACCTTGTGCCTGCTGAAGTGTTTTCCGGACTGAACTGCTGTCACCCTGGCAGTCATCCACTTGTGAAACGTCCCTTAGGAAATGGGGAGACACATAGCCCCACAATTGACACCAGGAGAAGATATGCGTGGCCAGGGCCCTCTAGGTCTTTCTTTATGGCCACGTACCTTCAGGAGTGTTATGGAGTCTCTCTGGATCATGCTGGTCCCACAAGCTGGTCCCGGTGTATAATCAAATTTTCTGTAAACACACAGAGCAGCCTGAGTCGTGTTTCCTGCTCCATCTTCGCCTCGTTTCTATTAGCTTGGCTTAAAGTTTGGTTCAACCTGCTTCTCCAGCTTCATCTGCCATCTCTTTCACCATTTTCCTGCACATTATGCCTCAGTCATATTTTTATTCTGTTTGTCCCAGATATACAGTCTCTGTTCATGAATGAGATATTGTACAAATGTTAATTTTCCCCAAATTAATTCATAAATGCAATGAAGTTCCAATTAATATTTCTCATGAGGAACCTGGAAAACATCCTGAAAATTATATGGGATAATAAAGATTTATGAAGAGCCAATGCAATTTTGACAGCGCAGGGATGAGAGTTCTGCCCTTTAACCATGATGACTGGCTACAAAGCCATAGTAATAAAACCCTGTGGAACTGGCACAGGACTAAACCTGAGAGCTTGCAACAGATCCATTTATATTTGGGAACAGAGATGTTGAAAAATGGGCTCACTCCATTGAGAAAAATAAAATTGGATCCTTATCTCACACCACATACAAAGGTGAACTCCAGAAGGATTACAGAACCAAATGTGAAAATGTACAATTATTAAGCTAACAGAAGAAAATGATAGAGAATACCTTTATGACCTTGGGGTTGAGAGGAACTTAATAAATTATACTAAAAAAGCATAAAAAGATGAAGGGCTATAAAGTTAAAGATTATCGTTCTACAAAGGACATCACAAGCAACGTGTCCAGTCTTTGAAAGCAGATTAATATCTAGGCTTTACAAAGACCTTTTGCAAACCAAACAGAAAAAGACAATAGAGAAATAGACAAAGGCTATAAATAGACAATTCACAGAAGGGGACCCCAAGTGTCTTATGAATGTATGAAGAAATGCTCAATTTCACTCATAGTCAGAGAAATGCAAATTAAAACAAAAATGTGTCCACACGACTTCCATGATACCGACAGAAATTTAAAAATTGGCTAATCAGATGAGTCAGTATTTGTAGGGCACTGAGAACAGTATCTGGCACTTAGTAAACACTACCTGACTGTTTATGAATACATAAACTACCACATGCTGGCAAGGATGGGAGCTGGGGACAGAAACCCTTATACTACATGCTGGAGCGTGGTGTAGTGCAGCAGTTCTGGTGTGCCATCTGGCAGTACTTGGTGAAGTCAAGTACCCAGGGCTTCCACCAGGCTACTAGGTAACTTTATGCCATGGGAAAATACCGTCCACCACAGTGTGAATTTGAAGAATGCATACCCTCTGGATGGTCACAGCCTGTAGGTTCATGGCTTGACTAAGGGACAAAGCTTTTGTGGGAACGAAAGGACATGTCTTCCTCCAGCAGGGCACATGACGTGGGCAAGGGGGTAGGGTGTGTTTTTCTGCCCCCACTGGCCCTCTGGCTGGATGTCATTGTGCAGGACAAGTTGAATTTGATGGCCCTGTGCATCCCCTATGGTTTTAACAATTTCACTCATAGGCATATATTTCAGAGGAGTTTGTACACAGGCCCATGAAGGACCACTGCCAAGGATGACCATGGCTGCATTGTTTGTGGTATTGGAGAGGTGGAGTCAGCCTTGGTATCCAGCACTTGGAGGCTGGAAGTAAAAGGTGTGGATGTTCCACACGGAAAGCTATGCAGCAATAATTAGCTGGGATTACTGGGATTACAACTGAAACAGGGGTAGAGCCTTAAAAAGAATGTTGAGTGAAAACAGTAGAAAACAAGATGATCCCTGAAGTCCAATACCATTATTACAATTTTAAAAAATGCATTTATGGAAAATGCTATATATTTTTCAAAAATATATATCCAAGCACAGTAGCATGAATTCCTATGGGGGCTGAGGATGAAGCATGGGAGTAGGGGTGAGGAAAATGAGAAAAAAGAATACCAGAGAGGCATCTTTAAAGACTTTAATTACTCCAACTCTGCACCTGAAGTCTAAACGGGGTGGAGGAGGAGGGAGAGGGAGGAGGCAAGGGAGGAGAAAGGGTCTTTAGACATGACCCCCAGATACAGGCAGATTTTCACGATGTGGCTCCACATACGACCTCTGCACCCTATTTCCCTCACCACTAGTGGCTGAACCCTTTGGGGGCAGGGTCTGTGTTTTCTCTACCTTAGTTTTCCTCGTGTCCTGCACACAGTAGCTGCGTCGTAAGGGTTGGAATTGACTCGAACTGGGATTATTTCCTGTTCCCGTGGCCGAGTCACTCTGTGACAGAGGGCAGAGGGAGGCTGCCAGTCTTTCCTTCATCCAGAACCCTCTGATCCACATCTCCTTCTAAGCGTCAGTCCTTGGTACTCCGTTATCTGCTTCCGGGTCGTGCCTTGCCTCTCCTTTCTCGGGTGTTTCTAACTTCTGCGAACACCCTGGGACTCCTCCCAGCGGCCCAGAGGCACCGCCCCTCATCTCCCTGGCCCCACCCTTTACGGGATATTTGCGTGCGACTCTGAGGAACACCGCCCCGGCGCCGGCCTCGGAGGCTCCACCCCTTTCGAACATTCGCTAGTGCCTCCAGAGGGCATGGCGGTTGCTCGGAGACCGGAGGACGCGCCGAGCGGCGGGTTTCCGCCCCCTGCAGGAGATAGAAATAACGTGGCGCCGTTTTAGACTCTGGGGGCGGTGCATAGCCCCTTCCTCAGACTCCGGCCCAGCTTGCGCGACCTCCACAGCGGCTTCTGAGGCGACCCGCAGAGCGCGTCAGGATGGCCGAGGTCAGAAGTCAGCGCCCCTCTTTCTGTCGCGTCTCGTTCGACCCCTCCCCGTCGTCTCACTTCTACTATCCCTTGTCACATCCAATGATTCCGAATATTCCCCCAGTCAACGTCCTGTCCCCAGCCGCAGCCTCACCCCCCTCCCCCTTTCCTGTTGGCTCTGGCTCCATTATCTCTTGCCCTTCCTTCCATTGGGTGGAAACTGCCTCCTGCACACACACACCACTCTTAAACTGGCGCGGTGCTAAGTGCCGTAGGAAATTCGTAAGTTTCCACACTCACACATGACAGGCCCCCACCCCTAGATTTTGAGCCATAAGGTGATACCACAAGAGAGATACACACAGAAATATTGATGTCTAGCTGACTGGGAGGACCTGAAGAAGGCTTCATAAATACCCAATGTCACTCCTGTTCACTGACCCCTGACCACCGGTCATGCCACGATTCCCTATCATCTGATCGCCTGCTATGACACATCTTCATGAAGCTTTTCAGCCCATCGCCACTGCCCTGTGTTGTCACTGACCACTCTTTTACTATCTTAAATCCTCCATTCACTTCCCCACTTTGTAGCACACCCCAACTTGAGTCTCACTGATGAGAGGTTATTTCTGCAACCCTTTAGTGACCCCTTGCCTGTCCATTAGCACCCTCATTTACAACCTGGACAACCTCAGGCCCCTGTCATCACTTGCCAGTCACGGTCCTCCTCCATTATGGCCCTAATGCAAATCCTTCATCACCCCATCAGAGTCCTTCCCCATATTATCTTTCACATGGTCAGTCCCAGCTACAGAGTTTGTGGGGCTCAAGGAAAGATGAAAATGCAGAGCCTCTTGTTAAAAAAATTATTAAGAATTTCAGCAGAGCATTAAACCAAGGCTAGGGCACTTCTGAGCAAGGAGCCCCGTGCAACTGAATAGTTCACACACCCATGAAGCCAGCCCTGGTGCCAGCTTCTCTCACCACCATCATGCCCCCACCCCTGTTGCAGTTCCTTCTCTGGTCTCCTGTACACCATTCACATCCCCTCATCATTCCATCTCCTCCACATCTAGTCCCCCCCTTGCAAACTCCATCTTCCTGTGGTCAACCACTCTCTCCTTATCATACAGTCCCTCTCATACTCTCCATCTTCCTCCCTCCCCAGGCTCCATCACTGGCATCTCTCTCTTGCGTCCATCCTGCAGCCACACTTCTTATTTACGGTGCCCACACTCATTCATGTCTCTTTTCTTCCCATTTCCTCCTCCTGTTCCTTCTAGTTCTCCTTGAATTTTTCCGTTGTTTCCTTTTGAGTATTTTCTCCTTTTCTCCCCCACTAGTCATCTTTGTGTATTTCATTCTTCTTCATTTACCCTATGTAAGCCCCAGATACAAATACTATAAACTAGTTATTTCCCAGTCTCTCTTCCCTTTCACAATCTCCTGTCATTCCTTCATTTCTTTTATTTTTATTTTCAATTGACCTCAGCCAAGTTTTCCTCACTTCTGCTTTCATAAGTTGGCATTTCCACTTTGGTCTCATTTTTCACTGCAGCTCTCTTTT
This sequence comes from Aethalodelphis obliquidens, assembly GCF_003676395.1. Classification (NCBI taxonomy): domain Eukaryota; kingdom Metazoa; phylum Chordata; class Mammalia; order Artiodactyla; family Delphinidae; genus Aethalodelphis; species Aethalodelphis obliquidens. The sequence continues at coordinate 21,355,076 of NW_020837955.1, forward strand.
CCTTTTTCCTTTTCCTTCCCTTCACTAATTGGTACTCCCAGCACCTAGAACATTGCCTGGCTAATCGTAAACACTCAGTAGATAGGTATCGTATGAAGGAGCATCACAGTTCCTTTCTGATCAATTCATGTTGAAATCATGCTTCTGAATTAAATAGCATTATATGCTGTAACAGTGTAGATACCAACTGGTTATTGGTCACAGCTAAGAGATTATTTTTGCTTTGCTTTTAATAGCAGTATATTTTAAAATGGCAACATAAACAAATCTCTTCTGTTCATAAAAGTTTCTTTCAAACTTTTCTTTCTTTGATATTTTTCCATTCCTGTGCTAAGTGCCAAGTGTACAGGGAAAACCTTTCCTGTGAACAAATCATTAGGCTAGTGATCAAGTGTTGACATTAATACCGTTTACAGGGATGGAACCTAGAACATTGCTGTGATAAATGTTTGTGTGTGTTTATGTTTAGCATCAACAAGGGGAAAGTACAGAGCAGCAGCACCATTCCTTAATATGATTTTTCCTCCTTTGTGGAATCGCTGTATCGTGATCTTTGCGATAATCTGCTTTTTAGTCAGGAAGAAAACCTGTGTTGAGTTTAACGTTAGTACTAATGCTGTTATACAAAATGTTATATAGATATGCTTGTGACTCCACATCTGTTTTAAGATGTGGACTCTGTTTTGTTTGCATATCATATTTAGAAGTGTAATCAAGAGTACAAGTGTTTTATTTTTTTAATAAATTTATTGTATTTATTTATTTTGGCTGCATTGGGTCTTCCTTGCTGCACGCGGGCTTTCTCTAGTTGTGGCGAGCGCGAGCTACTCTTCCTTGCGGTCCACGGGCTTCTTATTGCCATGGCTTCTCTTGTTGCAGAGCATGGGCTCTAGCCACATGGGCTTCAGTAGCTGCAGCACGTGGGCTCAGTAGTTGTGGCTCTTGGGCTCTAGAGCGCAGGCTCAGTAGTTGTGGTACACGGGCTCAGTTGCTCTGCGGCATGTGGGATCTTCCCGGACCAGGGATTGAACCTGTGTCCCCTGCATTGGCAGGCGGATTCTTAAGCTCTGTGCCACCAGGGAAGCCCCAGTACAAGTGTTTTTGAAAAGCAAGAATATGTAGACTTTCTCCATGTTGGGCAAGGCAGGCTTGACAAAGCAGAAGGTAAACTAGACTACTTACCCAAAATCTTCAGGGTGAGTTTGAATTTTACTTTATTATTGGGATTAGAGATTGTCTCAGTTAATTTCTTTGATTAGCAGTAGAGGTTTTGTTTGCTTTTTGTTTTTGTTTTAATTAATTTTTATTGGAGTATAGTTGATTTACAATGTTGTGTTAGTTTTGGGTGTACAGCAAAGTGAGTCGTTATACATATACATATATCCACTCTTTTTAGTTTCTTTTCCATTATAGGTCACTACAGAGTATTGAGTAGAGTTCCCTGTGCTATACAGTAGGTCCTTATTAGTTATCTATTTTATATATAGTAGTGTGTATATGTCAATCCCAACCTCCCAATTTATCCCTCCTCACCCTCTTTACCCCCCTGGTAACCATAAGTTTGTTTTCTACATCTGTGACTCTATTTCTGTTTTGTAAATAGGTTCATTTGTACCATTTTTTTAGATTCCACATGTAAGTGCTATCATATGCTATTTGTCTTTCTCTGTCTGACTTAACTCAATATGATAATCTCCAGGTACCTCCATGTTGTTGCAAATGCCATCATTTCATTCTTTTTTATGGCTGAGTAGTATTCCATTGTATATATGTACCACATCTTGTTTATCCATTCCTCTGTTCATGGACATTTAGGTTGTGGAAGCATGTCCTGGCTGTTGTAATTGGTGCTGCAGTGAACACTGGGGTGCATGTATCTTTTCAAATTCTGGTTTTCTTCAGATATATGCCCAGGAGTGGAATTGCTGGATCATATGGTAGCTCTATTTTTAGTTTTTTTAAGAAACCTCCATACTGTTCTCCATAGTGGCTGTATCAATTTACATTCCCACCAACAGTGTTAGCAATAGAGTTTTTATGTTAAAGTCCTTTTTAGTGTAGAATATCAAAGCATAATGTTGCAAACAAAAATAAGACCTTTCAAACCTTATCAGTTCTTTGCTCAAAAGGCTAAGTGATTACCTGTGGCTTCCAGAATAATTCTCTCTGTATTCCCTAGAATGCCATTCGAGGCCTCCAGTCTGTCCCTAACTCCCTGTCTAGTCTCCTTCCTTCTCCCTGTCATATTTCTTGTACTTTAAGCTAACTTGAGCTTCTTAATCAATCTCAAATCCTAGATACCTGCTTGTCCCTGAGCCTTTGATGAAGCTTTGCCATGGGACAGGAATGCCCTTTCTCTTTACATCTACCTGTGAAAACTCCAGTCTCCCTTTTGTGCCTTCTTAAATGCCACTTCCTTTATGAAATTTGCTTTAATTCTTGCTGCTGGGAGTAATTCCATCTTCCTATAGGTTCTTGTAGAACTCTGAATCCATTTTATGGCAGGTATCAAATTCTATACTTCCATTTTCTGCCCACATACCGCATCAGCTCTTCATGTATATATTTCCTATGGGAAGGCCGTGTAGTCCTTACTTTGATATCTCCTCCAGCCTCCATCATTCCAACTTACATACAGCAGATGTTCAATCAATATTTTCTGAGTAAATATATTAACCATACTCATTCTTTTTTAAATTATTATTGTGCTGTATGTAGTTTGAAGTAGGGCATCTGTAACATAGTGCCACAAACTGGATGGCTTAACAGCAGAAATTTATTATTTCACAGTTCTGGAGGCCACGAAGTCTGAAATCAAGGTGTCCACAGAGCCATGCTCTGAGACTGAGTAAAATGTTTCCTTGCTTCTTCCTAGCTTTTGGTGGTAGCCCGCAACCCTTAGCTTTCCTTGGCTTGCAGCTATACCAGCCTAATGTCTCCCTTCACTGGTCACATGGAGTTCTCGTGTGGGGGGTAGGGTGTGTCTGTATCCAAATGCCACACCCTTTTTTTTTTTTTACACCCTTTCTTAATTGAGTTATAATTGACATGTAACATTGTATTAGTTTTAGGTGTACGACGTAATGATTTGATATATGTATACATTTCTCTTTCTCTTTTTCTTTTTTTTTGGCTGCGCAGCATGTGGGATCTTAATTCCCTGACCAGGGATTGAACCTGTGCCCCCTGCATTGGGAGCTTGGAGTCTTAACCACTGGACCGCCAGAAGAGTTACATATATGTGTACATTTCGAAGTGATTACCACAATAAGTTTAGTTAACATCCATCACACCACATAGTTACAAATTTTCCCCCTTTTTATAAAGACACCAGTCACATGGTATTAGGACCCACCCTACTCCAGTATGACCTTAACTTAACTAATTGTATATGTAATGACTCTATTTCTAAATAAGGTCACATTCACAGTTACTGGGGGTTAGGACTTCAACATATCTTTCTAGGTGACACAGTTCAACCATAACACTAGGGAAATAAGAATTCATATATAACCATATAGTCCTGGGTTATCATCTAAGTCATAGTCAGACTTGCTTGAATTACATCTGTATGTTTGGGCTTACATTTTAAATAATTTGCTGCCCAGCTAATCATGGAAAGCAAATGTGAAGGCCCATGACCATTGCCCAGGGGACATTTCAAAATTCCTGTGGAGATAACCTAGGCTAATTTTTTAAGGGGTAAAAATGATGGGATATTTTTAAAGAGAATATTCCATGTTCTGGATGGGTTCCACTGTAAGTGTGGTTTCATGGTATCTATATTATGTCTGACCTCAACATACCGTGGCTTCCATCTGCAGTCCTGGGGGCAGTAAGAAGCAGGCTTGGAATAATCATAATAGCTCTCGAAATTTATTGAGTACCTGCTGTTTGCCGGGCACTTGGCTAAGTGTTTAACATGAATTATCCCATTTAATCTAATCCTTAACACTATGTGGTAGAAAATATTACTGTCCCAGTGCTACGTATACATATATACAGGTATCGGGATGAACAAGGAGCCTTCCCATCATATAGCTTTAAATCGTCTGCTTGTCAGTGGCTTTTATTTTGCTTGTACGAAGGTCTTTTATTCACGAATAATAAGTCAGTCCTGAATAGTGATGGGGTAAATATTTCAATCTTTGCTTGTATGGAGGTCTTTTATTCACGAATAATAAGTCATTCCTGAATAGTGATGGGGTAAATATTTCAATCTTCATTCCCGTCTTTGCCCTTTTGAACAGGAAAAGAGTGAAAAACTAGTGCTGGAGGAAACTGCGTATGAAGAAATAGAAAGGGATTTTCAGGAGGTTCTCAGCGAACTTACAGGGGACAAAAGTTTGGAGAGATTTAGGGTTGAATATGAGAAGCTTCATGCTGTCATGAAAAAGTCTTATGACAATGAAAAGCGTTTGATGGCCAAGTGCAGAGAGCTGAATGCGGAGATCGTGGTTAATTCCGCGAAGGTCGCCACTGCCCTGAAGCTCTCTCAGGATGATCAGATCACCATCACATCCCTGAAGAAGGTCAGTGATCTTCTAGAAATGGAACCAATGGCGAGCTTTCATAAATGCATCCTGTACTTAAAACATCATCCTTTCATTATACTGGCAGCTCTAGGCTGGTAGTAAAAGAGTTATTAAGTAAAAATTTACATGATTTATATATTCATTAAGCCTAGGGAATAATGTTAATTTTCAAAGAACTTAATTAGCTTGAGTGAATTTCACAATGCAGAAAATAAGGTAGAACCTTACTGGCTTGGTTTCTAAGAAATACTGTGTTCACAAAAACAGTTGGCCATAAGTAAGTATAGTATTAGGAATATCAGTATGTCTTGTTTGACCCAAGATAAGTAATTAAATATCTTATGATGATAGCTTGTAAAAGATCTTTTCATGTTTCTACGTTTTCCAGTGTTTTAGGAGAGGTTACCTTGAGAATTTCCAGATGGTAGTTTTCATGATCTTTCCTCTTATCGCCCCTTTGCTTCTGCCTTGATCGTCCCATTTCCTCATAATGCGAGAACAGGGATTCAGTCTGGGAGGGATATTGAGGAAGTATGGCTTTTATTTACACTTTATTTTTTCATCCTCAAGTGTGTTGCATTATTTTGAAGGTAAAACACAAATGTTCCTTGTAGATTGCAGGGTGTTAAGAGGTTAAGATATTTTAATTTATAATTGAAACCCTAGTGCTGAGAAATAATTCGCAGTTTTTTTTAGATAATTCCCTTGATATCATGCAATTAAACATACCCCAATTCTAATGAAGTTCCAAGCCTAGTGCAAAATGTAACTTACCTGTTTTCTTAGGAACCACTATTTTTAGTGTCTTTTTCTCTCTATTGTTATTTTCTTCTTCTCCTTGCAAAATACCAATATAAGAAGGCTTTAAATCATGTTATGATGAGAAAAGACCCCACTTTTTATTGTAAATTAAAAAACTGGAAATGGAAGTCATGAATAGATTAAAATATAATTGGTGAATTTGCTTTGGACAAGATTTCATATAATCATATTTCATTTAAATATCCTTCATTTGTTTTGCCAAAAATAGTACATATGGTTGCTACAGAAAAACATACCCCTTAAACTGACATTTTGTTTTGAATCACTAAATTATGTGCTGCAGTTACCCAAGAATCATCTCTCTCTCTCTCTAATGTAATAGCATGAATTTATTTAATTAAATAATTTCTTCCACTCATTTTATTCCTTGTCAACATAAAATAATATTTTCACCTTAAGCATATAGATTCTTACCTGTATAAAAGGACTCACATTGCACTTGATGAAAATTTGCAAGAAAATTAAGTGGCAGGGCAAAACTCAAGGCTGTTGCAACATTTACTGTCCTTCGTCCGTGTACTCGAATGGCTGTAATTCACTTTTAAGTATTTCTGTTAATATTCCACTTTGTATTCAGAATAGTTTTGTTTTTCCCCTATAAGCATTTGATGAGAAGGCCTGGGCTTGGGTTTCTGGAAATGGGAATTATCAAGGCTGTTGTGTACAATTAGGTGACAGCCAAGACCTCATTTCTATGGATGGCTCTAAAGTTCACCTTGCCATCCAGGAGCTCACTTGGGGCCTGAGGGCAAAATATATTTTTAATATGGAACCTATCAAGAGCTTCAAATTTAGGACTTGGATCCAAGACCATTCCTTATGTGATAAAGCTTTTTTTTTTTTCCTATAAAATATCTGGACTTGGAAAGCACATAAGCTTTCATTTTCAATTTTGTAAACCTATCTTAACATCTTTACTAGAAATAATACCATTAGTTATAGCAGCCCCTGTAGTATGTAGCAACCCTGTGGCCACATTTACCTACACAAGAGAAAATATCCTTTGCCAGTATCCCCTTTAAAACTGCTTTTCAGTATTGACTAACTCATGTTGAACAATGCAGTAAATCAATATACATTTAATACATAGTGTATAACATGTAATCTTCTTTCCCCATAAATAGCTTCTATAATGTAGTTGTTTTATTATTCTATTTATTCAATTTAGCTTGCATCTGGAACCTAGTTTGGTTTTTCTCACTGATATCCCATGACCCACCTAGGAAATTGAAAAGGCTTGGAAGATGGTGGACTCAGCCTATGACAAAGAGCAGAAGGCAAAGGAGACGATTCTTGCCCTGAAAGAGGAAATAGTGAACCTAAGCAAACTAGTCGAGCAAGGGTCTGGACTCTCCATGGACCAGGATAGCAAGTAGGTCATAGCCGTCTTGATTCATGTTGAACTTGCTTTTGCAGAGGCCTCCTTCTTCAACAGACAGCCTGGGGCTTGCCGGTACCATCTTGAATGTTCTTTGTGAATACAAGACTCTACTTTGTTGGGTTCTATCTATTGCCATTTTTTTCTTTTTAATACTCCCTTTCTCCATGCCCAAGAGCTTCTAATTCATGGTTATATCAAACTTCTGGCTCTATAAAATCCGTGCTACAGTTTTAAAATGAGTAAAGATTTTAACCTTATTTCTCTCAAACTTGTGTGGAATGGCTGACTTTCTACCCAGATTCCCAGCCCCTCCCATACACCCCCTGCCCCATGATTAGCCATATCACTGTCCTTCCTACCACCTCAGATTCTAGGCCAGAAAACAGTTGCTCTTCACACTTGTTACTCCTTCATCCCTTAACGTTTCGTCTTGTTGACTCAGTCTTCTAAACATCACTTCATTCTTCCCCTCCTCCTATCAGCAGCGGCTCCCCTGTTCTCTGCTGGATTTGGCAGTAGACTTCTAACTGTTCTCCCTGCCTTTGAGGAGACATCTCCCCTCTTTACCATCTTCCATACCAGACTTACTCTTCTAAAACATGTAGCTACATGCTTCCATCTCCAGCATATGCACCTTCGACAGCTACCCATTTCCTAAGGATAAAGCCCAAAGTCTTGAACGTGTCTTGCAGAGCCCTTTGTAGATCTGCCCCAGTCAGCCTTGCTAGACTCACGCCCAGCAGCACCATGCTTGCTCATGCCTCCATGTCTTTGGACATACTGTTTTATATGCCAGGGATCCTTTTTCTTCCCTCTCCACCCAGTAAACAACTATTCATCCTTCAAGACCTATCTTAAACACCATCTTAACTTTATCACCGTCAGCATCTCTGTTCCAAACTCCTCCCAAGCCTCAGACCCAGTGACCAGGCAGAAGAGTCATTGTGTTCCCTGTTTCCATAGGACCCAACATCTCCCTCAAGTATGGCACTGATCACATGGTACTGAAATTATTTGAGCTTCTCTGCCCATTAAGCTGTAAACTCCTTGAGGGAAGACATCTATCTTTACCTTTCCTCCAGGAATCTAGCACTCTGTAGGGCATGCAAAACCTTGCATAAATTAATGAGCCAGGAATGAGCATACACTTCCTTAGGCATCCTTAACTAAATCTACCTGCTGTCTAGATTTCTTATACTTTCTAGATACGTTTATCAAATGTTGAATAGGTAAAATAAACAGTAGATGTGGTGTTCATAATAATGGACTCTATTTTCTTATTAAAAGAAGTCATGCACAATCAGAGCAACTATTGAAGAACAACTGTTGAAGAGCATCATGAGGGAACTGATTTGGTTAGGAGGAGTTTTAATGAAAATCAGAACATGAGGAGGAGAACTGATGAAACAATCCAACTCAGAATTTTATCTTCAGCAGTGCGCTTAGGTGTAACTGTCTGTCTTTACAGTAACCTTAGAATTTAAGGTCTTGTTTATGGAGAAGAGTTTGCGGTTTTGAAGGTTCTTAATTAAACAATTATATCAAAAGTGTTGGTCGATACATATTATCGAATTACTGTGTTTCCAACAGTCATTTGATGTCTGTCAGCTGCAAGTGTCTCAAATGCAAGTTCTCTGCTTTCTCAGCTCTAAAGTAGCTGCCTTGTTCTAGATGAATTCTGCTGCACAGGTCTTATCAGACATAGTTTTTCTACTTTCAGAATGAATACTACAGGGGTGTGGAAAGCAAGGAGTAGAAATCAGCCCCCCCAACTCTTGCACCCTAAATTTCACTCCTCAGAGATAACCAGTTATCAATTTGATGCCTATTTTTCTGGACTTCTATAAAAATGCCTATAGTACACACACACACACACACACACACACACACACACACACACACACAGACTGTAATTGCTTAAAAATAAGAAAAGGGGTCATATTATGCATATTATTATTGGAACATCCTCTTTTTCAGTTAAAAACTCAGAAACAGGGCTTCCCTGGTGGCGCAGTGGTTGGGAGTCCGCCTGCCGATGCAGGGGACGCGGGTCCGTGCCCCGGTCCGGGAAGATCCCACATGCCGCGGAGCGGCTGGGCCCGTGAGCCATGGCCGCTGAGCCTGCACGTCCGGAGCCTGTGCTCCGCAACAGGAGAGGCCACAGCAGTGAGAGGCCTGCGTACCGCAAAAAAAACAACAAAAAAAACAACAAAAAACCCTCAGAAACAGCTCCCACATCAGGGCATAAAGATCTTTCTCTCACACCTGAATAGTGTTGATCCTTGACCATAAGTCTTTCCCATGAAAACGAGCTCAGAGGATGATAAGAAGGCTCCCTGAGCAGATGGCCATTTCGTCTGACTCCCATGTTCTTCTATTTTAGTATCCGAGATTTGCTGAAGTTCAAAGAAGAAGTGACAAAGGAGCGAGACCAACTCTTCTCAGAAGTGGTGAAATTACGAGAGGCCTTAGCTCAGACCACTGAACAGCAACAAGAAATGGAGCGGTCCAGGGAAGAGGCCGAGCAGACCATCAGTCAGGTCTGCTCTGACACGGAGAGCAAGACAAGGACCATTACCTTCTAGGAGGAGGTTTTGTCCTTCTCCAGGCTCCCTTCCGGTCTTGTTCCTTTCTCAGATTTATGACCCTCCCTCCCCCCCACCCCCCCCTTGCCCCTGGCCCGGTCACCAAATGAAGCATCCATTGTTTTGCTTATTTCTCTGGTTTGTTTTTGCAAGAGCAGTTTTACCTGAGTCATTCTCTGTCTGAGAAGTCACCAAGATAGGGCACTGCTTACATTTCTGGCCCAAGAAGGTGTCCCCTGTGACAGCCAGGGCGCCCTGCATCTGGGGATGGTGAAAGCAGTTCCCCTGGCCTTTCTCCTGTGTAAGGAAGTCATCTAGCTGAATCCTTCTGAATACTTTTCTATAAAGCCAGAAGTCAAATAGATGGTATACAAGCGCAGGCTTGAGGAGAAAAACAGGAGACTCCTTTGATCATGAGATAGGAGAAGGACTTTTCATAGAATTTGGCTGTCATGATAAAACTGTAGTACTTTGTTTAGCAATATCCAGGACTCATGGAAAATACACTTTCCTATTTAGGGTAGCTGGCTACATTTTATTTAGTTTCTGTTGATGGAGAGTTAGATGAATTCTTTCCATGTTTGACTTCCCTAGAATTCTGGGCTTCCAGTATTTAACTGGATTTTATACCTTTCTTTGTGGATTTGTTCCCACCTTCAGGGTGGCTGTTTGGTGCCAAGGCTCTGAAAAATAATACAGAATATTCTTGAAAAGTTTGAACATTGAAGTTCAAAGATGACTCTCCTGCAGGAGAAATACTACTTCAGAGTCATTGCCCTGAAAATATCTGAGAGCGGGAAAAGTTCAGCTGGTTGAGACCCGTCCTGAGGGGCTCATCTCCCGCTCCCCAACCCCCATCGTCCTTTCCGTGCCTGTAGTTCCAACAAGAAATCCAGCAACATCAGAACGAAGCTTTGCGGGAGACTCGGAAGAAGGAAAAACTAGAGAAAGAGCTCAAGCAGATTCAGACGGACATGGACACCAGGCAGACAGAAATCAAGGCCCTGCAGCAGTACGTGCAGAAGAGCAAGGAGGAGCTTCAGAAGCTGGAGCAGCAGCTGAAGGAACAGAAGGTAGGCTGGGCAGGGCTGCACCACGGGGCCTGGCCAGACAAGAACGGGGATTTTTGAATTTTCTTTGGAAAGCAGCAAACTCCCTTCACTGCAGATGTTGGTGGATGTTGGTAACACAGCACGTAGCACTGTACTGTGTTTGGTCTTTGAATGGCTCTTATAGGTAGATATGCTCTACCTATACTCTACCCCCAGCCCCCTCCTGCCATGCTCCAACAGGTTAATCTCTTTTTATCCTTTTATTGATGTGTAACATACACATAGAAAAGTGTATAAGTCACAAGTATACAGCTTGATGAATTTTCTCCCCTTGAACACGTCTTGGTTACCCGCGCCCAGCCTGAGAAATAGCACCCCGGGAGACTCCTTGTGCCCCTTCCCAGTCACTCTCTCCCCAGAGGTCAGCGCTCTTCTGAATTCTAAGCAGAGGTTAGTTTTGCCTGCTTTTGTACTTTACAGAAATTAAATTATATAGGATGTACTCTTTTGTGTCTAATATCTTTCTCCTCATATCCTGTTTTTGAGATTCACTTATGTTGTTGCCACATAGTTATAGAACCACAGTATCCAATATGGTAGCCACTAGCCACATACAGCTATTTACATTTAAATTATTTGAAATTAAATAAAATTAAAAATTCAGTCCCTCAATTGCACCAGCACCATTTCAAGTGCTCCATAGCTACATGGGGCTAGTAGATACCGTATTGGACAGTGCACATAGAGAACATTTAGTTCATTGCAGGAAGTTCTATTGGACAGAGCTCAGAAGACCATTCACTCTCATTGCTCTAAGCATTCCAGCCTGTGAATATAGCGTGATTTATATTTAACAGGTTTAATTTTCAAGTTTGGGAAACCACACACTGTCTTTATGCGTTTTAAATATTTAAAAAACATTTCCTCTGTAATAACAGTTTAAGGTAACACAAATGCTAGTCTGTCTTTTCTAATTTCTTAAAGAAGAACCATTTCATCTAATTGAAAAAAGTCATTTCTTGAAAACATGTTCTCTGAGGAAGTTTCCAAAGTATTTTTAAGCCATACATCATTTTTCTACTTAAAAAATTAGATAGTAGAACACATTTGTCAATTGCTTTATTAATTTTATATAAAGCCAGAAATCAAATAGATAATATGCAGTGTGCAACATCCATGAAAAAAACATGTGGCTTTCTTTGAGCCTGAAATTTGAGAGGTTTTTGGTTATCACGTTAAAACTATAGTACTTTGTTTAGCAACATCCAGGACCCATGGAAAATTTTATTTAGTCCCTATTGATGGGAAGTTGGATAGATTCTTTCTGTGTTTAACTTTTGCTTGAGTGGAAGTTATATATTGGAGTAAGTGTCTTCTAAGCCATCTTCTCTCTTTTTTTTGATATCCCTCCATCTCCCTAATATTTTCCCAATAGAAATGACTTCCCAAAATATAATCCTCTGTTTTTATAAAACCTTGTCTTCTCTGAATAGTCAAGTTGGGAAGGGGAAAATCCAACTGACACTGAAGTCAGGGAGGTAGAAATCATTCCACTACTACTCCACAGTTTTGACTTAAGTTGGATGAAGGGGAATTGTTTTGTGTTGGTGTTAGTGAATGGTTCTGTTCATGAAAATGTTGTAGGCATGCTAATGCAGGATTTGCTTCTGAAGATATAGCTTCTGAGCCCCACAGCCGATAAAGCTCGTTTGGATCTCTAGCTCATTTGCAATGATTATAGCAATTGTTGTGTACGCTAAGCCTGCCAAATGGCAAACAGGCATTAAAATATTTATCCACCACCTGTGAACAAGACTTCCCAAGGTGCCCAGAAAAAAAAATATGTTCTCTGTGTTATTCATTAGAAGGCATCATTTCCCCCAGCCATTTAACATTCATCATATTTGAGTGCCTTCATGCTTTCACTGGGGAGAAAGAACAATTTCTGCGAAGACAAAAAAAGTGTGGTTGCCGTGCTTGTCCCAGGAGGTCTGCATGGCCTCCTGCGTGGATGTGCAGCTACTGTAATCAGATTCAAAAGCGTTAACCAGCTCGTTCTGCATCTTTCAGATACTGAATGAGAGAGCTGCAAAGGAGCTGGAGCAGTTTCAGATGAGAAATGCTAAACTTCAGCAAGAAAACGAACAGCATAGTTTGATCTGTGAGCAGCTATCCCAGGAAAACCAGCAGAAGGCGTTGGAGCTCAAAGTAAACACCAAGTGACATATCTGTTCCCTAGCATGCCCTCCTTCATTCCCTATTAATATGAATTGGCTGATGCTGTTCTAGCCTTTGGTTGGATAACGTGGATTAGCCTTGGTCCTTCAGAGGCAGGTGTAAACCTACAGTGATTGCTTTATGCCCGGAAGCAGTTTGATAACTTCCATTCTTATAACATTGCTAAGCTGATTATTAATCATATGACTATGCAAATACTTTCCAAAGTGAGCTCAGATGTTCACCTCTGTAATTTAGCCTTGCAAGTAACCAGTTTCCCAGAGCTAGAAACCATTTACACATGTGAGTGGCAAAGAAGTGAGATTGTATTTCACTACTTGTATGGAGTGAGAGGGGTGGGGGACGGACTGGTACTATTTGATATCTACGCTTAGGACTGCAGAATCATGATTTTTCACTTCTGTCCAATGTAAATTTCAAGATAGGTCTCCTATTCTCCCTGCCCTGATTAAAGAGTGCTTGCAAATTAAGTTTGGATAACCGTTTTATACTTGGATACATATTGTCTGCCTACATGCTTAGCAGCGCGGCTTTATGTTTATCACCAATTCTGAAAAATCCATAAGCCCTACTCTAGTCATGTTAGAATACTGGGCATAAAATGAGTGACTAATCAGGAAAATACATTGATTCGAGTAGTAAATCTTAACAGTTTTTGCATCACAGCACCTTTTGAGAATCTGATGAAAGCGTGTGTGTGCGTGCACATACACACGCACGCACACTTATTTGCACATCTTGTGTCTTGTTTTGCCTGCAGTCTTAGAGGTTTACAGGATTTTTCTGAAGTCTAACCATGGGGTCTGGATTAATTTTTCTAACCATGGGGTCTGGATTAATAACTACTGAATTAGAACATCTTATTGTTTTAATTGAAAGGGGCCTTAGATGAACTAATTTGGACCTGGTAGGATCTGAGGCTGAGGAACATTTAAGCAGTCCAGAAATGTTTGACTCAAAACCGTTCTTTATGAGAATGCTCCAAGTTAAAGCAGAAATGAAACGACTACTGAAGGCAAAATAATGTATTAGCCCCTAAGGTGAAATTAAAGGAAAAATACTTATGCCAATAATTCTCTCCTTTGATGACATGCATGGGGCACCTTGAAAGATGGAATATTTTTGTTATCAGATCCTAAACCTATGGGATTCTGCTTCTAGCAGTGATCTGAGGATAACGTGCCCAGCTAAGTGAAGCCTCTTCATTGTCAAGAACTAGGAATAATTGCTACTCTTTATTTGCAATAGGATCACTAGTTGCTTTCCCAGTCATTTCTAAGAATGGCACATTTTTTTAAAAATGAATTTAAAAAAAATTCATAAAACTTGAAATCCATAGACAAAAATCTGGTGCTTTACTTTGCTGGAATTGCTGTTTTGATACCTTTTGACATCGTGTAGACTTGCTTATTAATGCTACCCTGTCCACCTGTCCATATATACAGTCATTGACTAACATACTCTGAGGAAGGAGGGCCCCTTTTCTAACGTTATGTAATTGCACTACAGTGGACATGTGGATCCGAAAGACTCAATATTTTATAGCATGTTAATAACCTCTAAGAGAGATCACTTTGTGAGTCTATGAAAGTTGCTAATCACTACAGCATTTGTACACAAATTTCACACATTTATGATACAACTCAGCGTTCTTATCTTGTTTGATTCAACAGTTCCATGGTATCTTGAGGTATCAGGTTTAATCAGTCTTTTCATTGTTTTTAGCTCATACAGCCATATATTTTATTATGGCTTATATAGACTTTTTCAGTTTCTCTCAAAAACCAAACTGTGTGTTTTGATTTAATCCCACAGAACAGCTTTACACTGACATAGGAACAGTGTCCTTTTATTGGTTGTGAGTTTACCATCATCCAGTCACCGGCTCTTTATTGACTGAGTGTCCCTGGTTAATCCTCTCTCAATAATCATAGGCCAAAGAGGAAGAAGTCCATCAGTTGCGCCTTGAGATTGGGAAGCTCAACAAAATCAGAGAACAAATCCATAAGAAATTGCACCAGATTGAAAGTCAAAAGGGAGAAGTGGAACAGCACAAGGAAACCCTGAAAATTCAGATCTTGGGATTAGAGAGAGGTAAGCCAAGAATCATTTTGTGCTTTGTTTTATTAGTTTATGAGCGTTTCATTGGTAACCAATGTCATCTGGCAACTCCATGCATGCAAACACAAACCATGCCAAATGAATTCAGTAAAATAACATTCAAAACGGTAAGTAGATAATATGGAGGAGACATGGTTTTGAATACCTTGAACTTTCTTACCTTAAAAAACTCTTCAACAGGTTATACTGAGCCCAAAGTATTTTTCAGTATTTGTCAATGGAGTAAATAGCATCTATAACCTTAGGTCTGGGTTCTACATGTCTTTTCCTTCAGTCTTCTTTTTTCACCGAAGATGCGGGATAAATTCAAATGAATATTCCACATGAGCAGTATTTGAGACAATAGTATACCCAGAATCAGTGAGACAAAAATTAATGGCTTCTAACTCCTTTCCTCTGTTAGTACTTTACCATATGGGAAACACTTGTTTTAGCCAACTATCACATTGACCTGTGAAGGGAAAATTTAAGTGCCACAGGAGGCTGTGTAGTACAGAAACATCATTAAGGATACAAACTCTCGAGTCAAATCTACCTGGGTTCAGATCCCACCTCTATCACATTTAGCTGTTGGGGATGAAATGGCTAACATATAGAAAGCTCTTGGGACAGTGCCTAGCACACAGTAAGTGCTTACTAAATGTCATCTATTGGGACTTTCCTGGCGGTCCAGTGGTTAAGACTCTGTGCATCCACTGCAGGGGGTGTGGGTTCGATCCCTGGTCGGGGATGCATGCCGTGCAGTGCGACCAAAAAAAAAAAAAAGTCATCTATTGTTATCCAGATATATTACCACCTATAAAAGTAGTAAGAGAATACTATCTCATTCTGAAAAAGAATATAATTAAAAATAGGATATGTTAGTTAAATATGGTGTGGTAGAAACAGCTCAGAGACTTGGAGACAGAGGATCAGGGTTTGAATTCTGACTGCACCAGAAAATGTGGGGTAGGAACACCTCATTGACCTCAGCTGTAAATTACTGACTGAGATAACATACATAGAAGCAAAAAATGTACAGTGCCTCCCTAAAAGTTAAGTAAAATCTAAATGTCTAGATAAGATTATTAGAAATATTTGTCACGTCTTTGAGAAGTGCAGATATTTTTCCTCCTAAGACATTGGAAATAATCTTTTACTGAGGCACAGTTGCAGCTGATATTGATAATTTCTCCATTTATTTATTCATTCAATAAATTGAGTACACACTATGTGCAGGCATTATGCTATGCATTGGGTGCATGGAGGTTCCTGCCCTCAGGATGCTTACAGTCTAGCATGAGTTTACAATCTAATGTCTTCAATGACAGATATGAAAAAAAAAATAGAACTAGTAGAGCATGTTTTGTAACTGGCTTAGTGAATTTCAGAAAACACTCCATATTAAAATTTCTGTATTTTTGCTGGTGATAGTTCTAAGCTTTGAAAAAAAATTTTATCCATTAAGTATTGAACCCAATCCTTCATCCCTAAATCATGTTTACAGAAGTCATCGTGCTTTCTCTTCTGGTTATTTTACAGATATCGTTAACATCATTATTTCTTCTTACGGAGCACTTCCTTTTGTTGTGCCCTATCAAAGAGTGACATAATGGTTAGGAGCATGATTTCCTACCACATATGTTATGATTTCCTACCACAAAATCCAAGAAATGAACTGAAAAATTGCCAGAACTAACAAGAGTTCAACAGGGTGCAGGTTATAAAATAAATATATGGATATCAATAGCTTTCTTTCCTACAAAGAACCAGTTACAATATATGATGGAAAACCCCCCTTTCACAATAGCAACTAAAGTAATAAAATATCTATGAATAAAGTTACCAAGATATCTGTAAGACATATATATATAAAACACTACAGAATTCTTTTCAGGGATATAAAAGAAGACTTGAAAAATGGACAGATACACCAAGTTTCTGGATGAGAAAACTCGATATGATAAAGATATAAATCTGTCCAAATTAATCTACACGTTTAATATTTCCAAAAAAAATTTCAGTGAGTTATGTTGCTTGGGACTTGAAAACTGATTCTAAGTTTCCTCCAGAAGAATAAACTTGTGACAATAGCTATAAAATTCTGGAAAAGAAGAGTGAGAAGGGAACATTTGCCTTACCAGGTGTTTAAATGTATTATAACACTTCAGTAATCAAATAGTTTAGTGAAAATGCCTGAATAAACAGATCAATGGAGATCAGAAAGGCCACAAAAAGACCCACGGTTATCATCTAAGATAAAGGTGTCATTTCATACCAGTGTGCAGTATGGATTATTAAGAAAATGGTAGTATGACAATAAACTACTTTTTGGGAAAAAAGTTAAGGTCAAATATAGGAACAATAAAGCCAAAATGCAGAGATTTAATGAAATTAAAGGTAATTTTTTTTTTTTAGCAGCAAAAGACTATATGTGAAGGCAAATTGTCTAAAATATTGCCAAAGAGTTAGTATCCTTATTATATATAAGGAGCTCTTACAAATTCATAAAAAGGTAAACAATTCATGAGAAAAATGAGCAAAGAGCCAGTGTGGACAATTTGAAAAACAGAAAAACAAATAAATGATTATTAAACAGGAAAAGTAGTCTACTTCACTACTAATCAAAGAAATGTAAATTAAATATGGACATACTGGTTTAGAAAAATCTATCAGGTTGTCAAAGATCAAAGAGAGTGATAATAACAGTGGTGGTTTGGGTGTGGATTTAAACTGCTATTAATTTTTGGAGAGAATTCGGCAGTAGGGGAGAAATGTTTTTAAAAAGAAAATCACTTTTGATCCAGGACTTCCTCTCCTAGAGGAACAAATGAACAGGAACTTTCATAGGATTATTGCTTATAATTGCAAAAAAATTAAAAAAGAAGAAGCAACTTAAATGTTAAGATGGGGATTGGCTAAATAAATTATACATTTTTATACAGTGAAATATGAAGTCATTAGAAATTCTGATGTAGATATACATTTACAATATAGAGAGGTATTTATTTTATGTTTGTTAATTATAAAACAAGTTACAAAACTGTATGTGTGGTATGATTCCCTCTTGGTGTATGTGGTGTATAAATATTCATATTTATATACACATGTATATTTGCATAGGAAAAAGTCAGAAAAGAGACACATCAAAATCCTAAGTAGATTCTGATTTAGAAAATTTTCCCTTCTGTTTATTTTTATTTCCAATTTCTTCCTGTATTTCTAATTACTTGTATAATAAAAAAGATTTAAAAAGCAAGGACTTATTGAAGTCAGAGAGACCAAACTCCCAATCTCAGCCCTGCCACCTCTTGGCTGTGCACCCTTGGCATATAGGCCTTTAAGCCTCAGGGACAGGAAGACCTACCTCACTGAGTTATAATGAAGATCACGGAACACTCAACGAAAAGTAGTTTTATAGCTACAGAGGCACGAACCTGTGTCCCCTGCATCGGCAGGCAGACCCTCAGCCACTGCGCCACCAGGGAAGCCCCTATAAAGCAGTTTTATGTCACTTTGGCTTTGGCAGATTCTTTCTTAGGTTTTCTTTATATTTATTATTGTTTTTCTCCCTGGTGATGTAGAGGTGGAGGCTTCCAAGAAACAAGCAGAACTTGATAAGAAAGCAGTAGATGAGCTTCTGAGAGAAAGGGACCTATTGAATAAGGTGAGTTTGTTACACTAACACTGGTAAATAAATGTCTTTCTTTAGTGCTATAATATCTGCCTATAACTGGTTGCAGGGGAGAGAAAACTCTGAGGCAAACAAAAGTAGATTAGAATTAATAATAGTGCTCAATTTTCCTCTAAGCAGCTATCCACATTCCACCATTCACTGGCTGTGAATTGAAACCGCATTATCACCTATGAGCACAAAGGGACTTCGGAGAATTATCATATAAACCAGCAGGGGATTTCAGAGTGTCTTGTGGTTTCTGTTTTTATTGCTGGTGTGTTATTTGGCATCTTAGCAGTTGATCAGAATTTCTGATTTTAATAAATCTATTTATTGCTTGATTTTTGGCTGCGTTGGGTCTTCGTTGCTGCGCGCAGGCTTTTCTCTAGTTGCGGCGAGTGGGGGGCTGCTCTTGGTTGCGGTGCGCGGGCTTCTCATTGCGGTGGCTTCTCTTGTTGCGGAGCACAGGCTCTAGGCACACGGGCTTCAGTAGTTGTGGCACGTAGGCTCAGTAGTCGTGGCTCGCAGGCTCTAGAGTACAGGCTCAGTAGTTGTGGCGCACGGGCTTAGTTGCTCCGCGGCATGTGGGATTTTCCTGGACCAGGGCTCGAACTTGTGTCCCCTGCATTGGCAGGCGGATTCTTAACCACTGCATCACCAGGGAAGTCCAAAATTTCTGATTTTAATATCTATAATCTGCAACTTGTGCTAATCCAGAAAATACAAGTGAGTGCTAATAAAATTTAACTTCTAGGTGTTTGAAGGATGGCTGGTTGGCCATATAAAGAGTCTCTAACCTTTCCACCATCTTTTCAGGAGTGTTGTAGGTTTTCGTTTCTGTCTTTGGCCCTTATTTCTCCTAGTCTTTGAGCTCAATGTGGTCCAAAGCTGAGGGAGGGGTTGGGGGAGCTTGAGGCCTGGAAATCCTCCATTCAAGGCAGACCACTCCCCCTTTCCCCTCCTTGCCCCTTCCAGAGGATTCCTTTGATTGACAGTCACTCTTAGGAGATTAACTACTTTCAAGGATTTAGGGTAAACATTCCTGCTCAAGGATTTCCTCCAGGGAGGAAAAAGCGATGGGCCAGGTGTAGAGTGGGCAGGCTGCTTCCGGAGCAGACAGCCTGATGGCTTTTGGCCAAGATAGCTTCATCTCATCAAAGTAGATACAGCCTATATTTGTTCATTCCGAATTTTTATTACTTCTTTAAGTTTCCCAGAATTGAATAAATGTTAACAAAGTATTGAATAGATTACTCTCTAGCTTAAAGTAGACTATTTAGGGAATCTCAGGAAATAGTATAAGATTAGATATCTTTACATGCTGAGCACTCCTTAAGAAAGTCATCAATTTTTTTTGCATGATCCTAGTAACTGTTTCTTTATTCTATAAATTTATATGTGTAAATTATGTTGGATTTAGATTTTTAAATTTATTTGTAACCCATACAATATTTAATCCATTTATATTTTATATATTCTGATAAACAACCTATAGGTTTTCTGCCACAATAGGACACCTAACACATTAATTTTATACTTATTTTGTTTGATCTGACTACGTCAACTCCTTCTTTAGGGCAGGGTACTTTTTTAACTTTTTTTTTCCCGGGCCGTTGCATCCTAATGCCTGGCACAGCACCTGCCCCTCTGCAGGTATGCAGTCAGCCTTTACTGATAATACATTCTTTCCCCACTGACTTGAAATGCCACCATTGAGTGAGTGAGTGACATAGTTTTGACAGGCGGCAATGTTAATATATTTGGTTCTTTCAGTGTCATGTTGAAGTGGCTTTATCTTTCATAGAGCAAATGTTTAATTCAATACTTGAAAGTAAAGTTGACCTTTTCCATTTTCTACATTGTCATCCGACCAAGGTTTAATGTTCATTTTTTTTTAACCTGTTTATGCCAGTGGCTTTCAGACCTGGCTGAAGGTCTGTATTGGTTAGAGATTTGTGAAGGAATTATGAGGCACCTCATGGAACCCAAGGATACAGCTGGGCCTCAGGAACAGATAGGAACCTGGCCTAACACTCTTGGGATGCACAGAAAGCTCTCTACTTCCACCACTAGACTTCCAGCTGAGTTTTTGCTTCATTTCTGTCTTTTAGTGAGGATCGTCTCTCTCTGTTTCCCTGTCCATATGGCAGAAAAAAGCTATCACCAGCAGCTCTCAAGTTTACATCTTCTACTGAGTTACAAAAATCTGGAGGCCCTATTTCAAAAGTCACTGGATCCATTCAGCTGTGGCTAGAGAAACAGACAAGCTCTGCTCCATCATGAGCATGGCTGCCAGAGTTGCACTCTATTAACTCTGTGTTTCAGAGGAACAACCTGGCTCCTTGGGCAGCCAACCCAAGGCATTTCTATTATAGCATCAGAAACCAGCAGGGCAGCTTTTTAAAAAAATTTAGGTGCATAACAGCTCCACTGAACCAGAGTCTCTGGAGTTGGAACATCTGTGTTTTTTAAAAAAACAGGTTAATTCTTTTTTACTGTTGTAAAATACATACAAAACAAAGTTTGCCATTAGTGACATTTAGTACATTCACAGTGTTGTGCAAACATCATGAGTCTAGTTCCACAATATTTCCATCACCCCAAAAGGAAACCCTGTACCTGTGAGTACCTGTGAGGTGGTCACTCCCCACTTCCCCTCCTCCCACCCTTGGAAATTATGAATCTGGTTTCTGTTTCTGTGGATTTGACCATTCTGCATATTTATATAACTGGAATCATATAATATGTGACTTTTTATGTCTGGCATCTTTCACTCAGAATAATGTCTTCAAGCTACAACCATGTTGTATCGTGTACTTCATTCCTTTTTTTTTTTAATTTTTATTTATTTATTTTTGGCTGCATTGGGTCTTTCTTGCTGTGCACAGGCTTTCTCTAGTTGCAGCGAGCAGGGGCTACTCTTCGTTGCAGTGCACGGGCTTCTCATCGTGGTGGCTTCTCTTGTTGCAGAGCATGGGCTCTAGGCGCGCGGGCTTCAGTAGTCGTAGCATGCGGGATTCAGTAGTTGTGGCTCACAGGCTTAGTTCCTCCGCGGCATGTGGGATCTTCCTGGACCAGGGCTTGAACCCGTGTCCCCTGCATTGGCAGGAGGATTCTTAACCACTGTGCCACCAGGGAAGCCCTTCATTCCTTTTTATGGTTGAATAATATTCCACTGTGTGGATATAACACATGTTGTTTATTTAGTCATCAATCGATGGACATTTGGGTTATTTTCCCCTTTTGGCTTTTGTGAATAGTGATACTATGAACATTCACATACAAGTTTTTGTTTGAACACCTGTTTTCTATTCTTCTGAGTGATATTGTTGGAGTGTATGTTAATTCTGGGTATCTGTATTTTTAATAAGTTGGTTTTATTTTATTTTGTAGTCAAAGCCTGTGTTACATGATTAGATTCAGCTGTTCTAACTTCACAAGAAAAAGACAAGAGCTGGGACAGAGGTTGGCTTTGGGGTCAGCTAGCTCTGGATTCAAATCCTAACTCCACTGTTGTATGAACTTGTAGGCAAGTAGCTTAACTTCTCATTCTCAGTTTCCTACCCCTAATATGCGAGCGATATAGTGCCCACTTCCTGAGGATGTTGTCTCTTAGTGCATTTATAGGTATGTCTATAGTGCTCTGTGCAGAATTAACATAACAAGCTCTAAATAAGCTGTAAAAAATATGATTATTTTTATTCATCTCCCAAACAATGCATCTAATTATTTTAGGATTAAGACAGGGAGTAAATTTAACCAAAAATCTCCCAACATTTTGAGTAATGGGGCTGATGTGTTGTCCTTATTTTTAGAATATGCTTAAGGCAGTCAGTGCAACCCAGAAACAGATAGACCTGGTGAAGCTCCACGAACAAGCCAGGAGAAACCTGGAGGAAGAAATCCAGAACTATAAAGAAGAGGCTCAGAAGCAGAGAAAGATTATCTTTCAACTGGAAAAGGAGCGAGATCGGTACATCAGTGAAGCCAGTGACCTTACCCAAAAGGTAAGCCACTCCTCCATGGTGTGGGTCAAGCACCGGCACATTCTTTCTGACTGTCACATTTCTGATTGCCACACACTGTTGCAAAGATGAATTATTCAGATTTCAGCTTGTGGTTCACATGCAGATTTAAGATAGTGGGAAATAAGCTTTGCTAGGAAATCAGCTACTTCCCATTTAGAGTAAATAAATGCTGAGCAGATATTTGCAGAATGTAAGCTCGGAGGAGCACAAATGCATATGGTCAGTCCAGCCCTGGCAGGACATATCTTCCTTGTAAAAGACCCCCAGGGATCCTCGTACCCCTGATTGGGAGCCATTGTAAAACAGCATATTTCTATTGCGACTTTATCATTTAAGAACCTCCACTGATTGATTTACTGACTCTGAGGGGACCAGCTGTCAGTTCAGGCACTCATATTCTCTATCTTGGCTGGCCTTGTTAGCCTCTGTATCAGTCAGATTAAGTTGTAACAAATAATCCTCAAGTCTCAGTAGTTTATAGCAACAGAGATCTATGTTTTACTCACATTATTGGTCTTTGAGAGTCAGCTGTAGGCCTGCTTCACGTCCTGTTTATTTCAGACTGACTCTGTTGGGATGTGCTGGCCTCTTACAGAGGGAAAACAGTGTAATAGTGGACCTTTGATATGCTCTCAGAACTTCTGCTGGCAAAGGAAGGGTACAGGGTCTGTCCACTCATATTTCATTGATCAAAGCAAGTTACATGATTAAGCCTGATATCCCCAAGCAGGAGTGTGATCCTACTAAGGGAGGGACCCTACCTGGTGAGACAGCCAGTATATCTGAACATATAATCTGTTGCAGCCTCCTACTTCTCCTTCCCAAGAGTCAGTTTTTCTCCACTCCTGTCTGCCATCAAGTTGTTAAAAATTCCAACCTGATCTTATTATTACTCCCAGCCTTACAAACCTCTGTCATCTCTCAGCAACCTGGGGCAGTGCTTCCTAACATTCTTTGCATCACAGTATCATAGAAAATTCTATATCTACAGTATGTGGGAATGAGAGAGATGAGAATGTGCAGGGCTGGAGGGGACTAACCCAGGGATGCTAGCTACCCAGGGATGCTAGCTGCCCAGGTCCCACCTGGCCATCCTGTGGGTGGTACATACCTGTATTTTGGTACATACCTGTAACCCATGCAAGACACAGCCATTGGTATATTCTGACTTATGCAACAGAGTCTAAGCTCTTCGTTCTCCCTGGAAAGACCTTTCTTCCCTTCTCTGCATAGAAAATTCTTATTCAATACCCAGCTCACATGCTCATTTCTGGGGTCAAGCCTGTTTTGACTCCCTAGGCAGAACTAGTCACTTCCTACTTTATTGGTTTGTTGATGTCTCTGGAATGGTACTTATCATCTTCTAGTGTAATTATTTGTACCTTTGTCTTCCCTACTTTATAGTGAGTTCTTGGGAGCAAGGACTTTATCTCATTCTTTTTTTCATTTCCAGCATGCTGGTAAATAGTAGGTGCTGAAAAAGTGTTTGTTGAACAAATAGATGATGATGAGTGATAAAAAGAATACTGCCACTGATTTTAACATAGGATTGTATATTTCTCTCTGTTTCATTGTAAAGGAGAGATACTGGTACCAAGTTTTGCTGGTAACAGTTTTTCACAGTTTCTGATGTTTAACTGCACAAGGTTACATAATGTCTTACCTAAACAATTTAAGCACGAGTTCTTAAAATGTTCTTTATCGACTATAATTTTTCTCTCTTACTTAACCCCTGACAGCATATATCAGTTGCTACAGCAACTTGTGTCACCTCTGGACTTCTTATTAGAAACATATATGTCTTTTTAACACCTTCCCATATTTCTTTCTTTCTTTACTGCCACACACACACACACACACACACACACACACACACACACACACACCTCATTCCCAGAAACAGAAAGTTCCCTTTCGTGCATTCTGTTTATAGGGAGTTGAGGAATGATACCAGGGGTGGGGAAGATGTCATGAAACTGATATTTTGATCTACTTCTTAAGTGAGTTGTTCCAAGTTTATCCTTTTGACCCAGCAATTTCTTTTGTAAAAACTGAATATATGAAAAAACAATAATGCAAAGATTTTTATAAAAGAATATTCTTCAAAATAAATTGTGCAAATTTGCTATGTAACATTAAAATCATGTTTTTGAAAAATATTTTTTAAATGGGGAACATGGTCACAGTATGAATCTGATAAAAACAAAATGCAAAATAACAAAAGTTATTAATATGGTTTGACCTAACTTTCATCTGTGTGCAGATGGGGTGGTGGTGAGGATTAGATGAGGTAATATCTATAAAGCATTTAGAATGATCTCTGGCAGATAGTAAATGCTATGAAACATCTCATAAATAAGCAAGTAAATAAATAAATAAATTTGTTGATGAACAGCCCAGAATTTTTGTTCAAAGTGGCATTTGAATGTAGCTATTTTCAACTTCTTGTTAAATGTCAATAAGGTACAGACATAGATGAAAAGTTTTAACAGTCTCAAACACTAAGGCCAAAATAAAGCCTGATGCTAAAATAGAAGAAAGAGACTGGATGAGAACTTTAAAGCCAATAGAGGTGAATTGAGGAAAATCTACCTGGACCTCAACTCACAGTCCCTTGAATTTGCTTGCAATTGGGAAGGGGAGGAGTGGTGGTGAGCAGGAAATGGGGGGAGATAGGAGAGGATGAGAGAGGAGAGCAGACAACACCAACAGCGAGGCAGTAGGCTGGGCTCTTCTGGAAGAGATGACCAGTTCTCAGAGCAGGAATGACCAAGGAATTGCTAAGAATGGGATGTCCGAAGGTTGGTTTTAAGTTCTTTACTGTGCTCTGTACCTGAAACCTTTGGTGACAGTCTGCTGCATCAACCCAGTGGCTGGATTGTGCTTTGTGGGGTCAGGGATGGGGTGGTGAGGGATGTGAGGTAACACATCTCAGAAAAGGGACAGTATGTGCCAGAGAAAAGTGCCAATTGAGAATCCGGAATTCTATGGAAACAGGAAATCAAAGCCACAGTGAATAGGAGAAATATAATTCCTCTAAGAATTTTTGGAGATACTAGGTGGGATGTTGGTCTTCCTAGCACACAGAATGAAGATTCTAGATGTTCTGTTGTGGTTAAGAACACAGTGACCCTGACAGGACAGAGGACTATCATCTGGGTTATAAGTCCAAGATGACATTACCTCTATGATAAAGCAGAGATGAAACAGAAAAGAAGTGATGGATAAAATAAGGAACAGTTGTAAAGAGACTAAAATACACACAAACCCCAAACCAAACAAAAGCAAGCAATAGCAGATTTAAAATCCACATTGAAGTTAGTAAAGAACAGAATTGATGTGGAAAATAGTCAGTGAAGTGGAGTGCAAACTTGAGTAGTTCTCCTAGAATGCAGGTGGAAAGAAAAGATAAAAATGATTAAAGAGAAGATAAGAGATAAGAAGGACAGGGAATATAAACCAATCTACAGATTGTTGGCCTCTGATGGAGGAACTGAGCCCCAAGTCAAAGATGTCACGTAACATATTTTCTGGAAATGAAGAAAGAACTGTACATGCGGATTGAGCATGTGTCAGGCAAAATCAGTGACAGGAGAATCTTACAGAGACTTGCTCTGGGAGAAAGTTGTGTGTGTATTGTTTCACACACAGTGATGCAGAAAAGTACTCTCTGAGAATTAGGCAAAAAGAAAAAGCAGAAGCTTACTTGCCTTTTTTTTAAAAAAAGGAAAAAGAGTGGAAGGTAACACACCACCATGTGAATACTACTTATCGCTGAGTGGTAGGGATACAGATTGTTTTAATTTCCCTCTTTTGTGCTTTTTGTATTTTTCGAATTTTCTGAAGTGAATATGCATTACTTTAGTATCTTGACCAAAAGAAAGAAAAAATATTAAAAAAAACTTTGCCTTTCAGTCAGGGACCAATAAAATCCTACGTTTCCCAAGGAGCTTTATTAAAAATGTTTTCTAACCCATCTGTACTTGTCTCCCCTCTCTGGCAGTTGAAGAAATCTGATGTTATTACCGTCTTTGCATTTCTGTGTCTGCCTCATGCTACTTACAAGTTTCCTTAAGGGCAAGTCTCCTTCAATTTTGAGCTCTTCGTGTTACTTATTCACTAAATAGGTACTCAAATATATTTTGAAAGAGTGTATGGAAAGCATAATTAGACATCTGAATCAACTAGTCAAAGATTTAACTTTAGGTATCTATATTAAATTCTTCTTCAGTAATCTATTTATCACTATGGGTCTGCCTTCCTTTAAATTCATTTGAAATAGGTTGCCATAATGGACAATGCTATCTAAATTATCTTTGGCAATTTTAGCTGTGAGTGACTTCTGGCCTGATGTCCTCTTCCTTCTGGGCTGCAAAAACAGTGTCAACATTCGCTTTCTAGCTCTTTTCATTTAGAGAAAAAAAAGTGACATCTAAGATGCTGAAAGCCCTACATTACATTTTATTAATTTAACTTGGCATTTGCAAATGAGAAAGAAGATCCTGTTTTTGTGCCAGAATTGGATGGCTCAGAATCCCAAACCCTTTCTTTATGTGTTTGTCTCAGTCAACATGTGCCACAATATCGTTGCATAATAAATAAACACCAAATCTCACTGGCATGCAAAAACAAGCCCTTATTTCTCGCTTACACACCTGCAGTTGACTAGCGTCAGCTGTTGTAGGCTGAGCTTGCCTGGGCTTGGCCTGGGCTGTGGGTTGGGTCCAGATTTGCTCTACATGTTTCTCATCCTCCAGAATACATGGTATTCTCATGGAGAAAGAAAGGAACGCCAAGGACAGACCCAACCATGCAAGCACATTTCACGATTCTCTACTAGCCAAATGTCCTCTGACACCCCATTGGCTATGGCAAGTTACATGTCCAGGCCCACCCTCAACAGCAAGGGCAAGAGGTGCTGGGAGCGAATATTCACGGAACCGTAAAACAATCTACTACAATGTTGCAGCGCTTTTTTTTTTTTTTTACATCTTTATTGGAGTATAATTGCTTTACAACGGTGTGTTAGTTTCTGCTTTATAACAAAGTGAATAAGTTATACATATACATATGTTCCCATATCTCTTCCCTCTTGCGTCTGCCTCCCACCCTGTCTATCCCACCCCTCTAGGTGGTCACAAAGCACCAAGCTGATCTCCCTGTGCTATGCGGCTGCTTCCCACTAGCTCTCTATTTTGGTAGTGTATATATGTCCATGCCACTCTCTCGCTCTGTCACAGCTTACCCTTCCCCCTCCCCATATCTTCAAGTCCATTCTCTAGTAGGTCTGTGTCTTTATTCCTGTCTTATCTTCATGGTTTTTCCTCTGCTGCACTGTAAATTTTATTATTCAGGTAAATTGAGAGGCACCAGGAACGGCATCAGAAGTTGTGGTCCACCATATTTACTTCTTTTGTAGACTTTTATAAATTCTAGGTAAAATCATTTCCAGTTAATTATTAAATCCGGGGAACATTTTGCACATTATGCATTTGGCTCATTTTAGGACCCCTCCTTTTTCTTCTGGCTATCACCTCCATGCTGGAGCTTCCAAACCCGATGAGAACCCCACGATTAACCTGCAGTTTAAGATCCAGCAGCTGGCCATTTCTGGACTCAAAGTGAATCGTCTGGATATGTATGGAGAGAAGTACAAACCCTTTAAGGGCATAAAATACATGACCAAAGCTGGCAAGTTCCAAGTTCGAACCTGAAGGGAGAGTTCTGCAAAGGGAACAGTCATGAACACTTTTTCATTGCTTACTTGTCTAAAAGTAAAAACTGTCAGCCCTCTCCTAGGTCACTGCCCACTCTGGACCACCTGCTCCTGTTTGCCCGTAGTTTCAGTGCCCCGGAGCTAACGAAGGGAGGCCGGACCACCAGGGAGGCCTGTGCAGAACCCACACACCAGCAGCACCAAGTCAGTTCTCAAAGCAGAGGCGTGCGATGCAGGGGGAGGTACTTGATGCCGTATGTAACTACTTGTGACATGGTTACCACAGGAAAAGACCAGCATTTGTTACTTGCTTGCCTTTAATTATCTGTAAGCCAAGGAAAGACGTCTTTAGTTTTTTTTTAATTAATTTATTTTTGTTTATATGCCAAAATATAACAGCTTATATAACAGACAGCTTATATGCCAAAAAGCGTTTTTCACAATGAATCCCTAACTACAAGTTTCTTAGCTGTCTGTTTATTTGCCTATAACAGTGTCAGGCAAAGCTCTTCTAGACAGAGGTTCCAAGAAATGAATAATGATGTGCTTGCAAGGACTTGGAAGTAGGTGAGGATAGCAAAAGTTGATCAAAGAGATATTGTTCACTGAATACGTACTTCATCATAAAATGAAACTTCTGTTTCTTCAATATTAATTTGAAGTTTTTTATACAGAGCATCTTTAATAGGGTAGAACCCTGGAGAGAGCCTTCAAGGGGACATACACAAATTTTAACCTTTTTGTGTTATAATAAAAGAAGTATACTGTGGATCACTATTTCCCTGCAGGAGAACAGGATTTGATCCATAGAAAATATCAAATTGATTTGTTAAGTGCTCATATTATATAATATCACGTAATGTTAACCTATCATGATAATCTGTTAACATTTATTAAATGATTAAACTATGATATGCCTGGTACTTCTATGATGGCATAAATATATTTTTTCTCACTTATATCCTCATAATAGCCCTCCGAGGCAGATATTATATCCCTCATTTTGTACCATAACATGTTATTAAAAGCAGATAGAAAAATAGATATGCCTCTCTAAATTTGAGATAGAGGATAAAATAAGAAAGCAAGAAAAACAGAGAAGACTTAAAATTTCACATGCCTGGGCATATAGTTTTATTTCTTTGTTTTTTTTTGAGAGTGAGTTTTCCAGTTTCATTATGGAGGTGAAGGCGTTGTCAGCATTGAAACCATTGATATCAAGTCAGAAAAACTTACTTGAGTTTATTGTACTGATATTTCATCAAATGCAAGCTAGAGGATTCCGAATTCAATGGCCCGCTTTCTCATCCTGCCTAAGTCCATATGAGTATGGCTGCAGATTTCCAGCACGCGTTATTGATTTTTATCTCGCTCGTTTCTATTGGCAGCTTGTTTTAACAGAAAAAGAAAAGGTAGTAGGTTATAAACTGAGATTGTACCCTGATAGTGCACCGTAAGCACTTTCGGGGCTCCTCTGAAGCAGGCCTCCACGTGCTAGGATCTCCAACCCTCTGGCTATAATGAAACTTTCTATATTTGGTTGTGATTTAGCTCATGAGTTGGTTTGAGGTATCTAAAGTGTAATCAATTAATTAAGCTGCAGCCCCATAGCTGGCATTCTACATTCTCTGTTATATCCTTTTAAACTGGGGACATTATGCTGATTAAGGGTTTTGCCTCTATTTAACACTCCACATATTTTATGAATTTTCAGGATTTGAACCTCTATGTGACATTGGTTTGAATGATTTCCATCAAAACAAATTGAGCCCCAACACTTAGAACTGAATTGCTTTGTGAATTGTCTTTTCCCTTTGTTTCAATACTTTTACAATTTTCGTTGTCATTTAAATGAAATACCCTTGATCTTCTTGGTATCATGATGGGTTCCTATTACTCCCAGCTTTAAGAATCCGGAAGCAAGTTTGATTTTGTGCATTGTTGTCTGCAGAAAGATGGACCCTGCTAGCTGGGTGCCCAAAAAAGAAATGTCCTTGTCTGCATCCTTTCTCTGGAGCGTGATTCTGTCTGTGCGAAGGATTATTCTTGCTGTAATATCTCCCAAAGTGATTGAACAAGTAATTTTTTTTCTTTTCTCTGATGTGCTGCTTGATATTCTGAATGCTGATGATGCTCTTCAAAGTATTTTCAATCTATTCATTTCACCGACCCCAACGAGGGTGGTCATGTCCACAGAAAGGCTAAATTTTGGGCTGAGATAGTCCCTTTCTTTTAAAAAATCAAACAAGTAACAGATCCAGGAATGGATACCTTATTTAGGTTTCACATTTGTTCTTAACTTATACATTTTAGTTCCTAGTGGTAGTACATTAAAAGGCCACCTGCTACTCATTTTTAAGGATTCTAAAGGTACAGATCAAAAAAAATGATGGAGGAAGGAGTGGGATTTCTTTTCATTTCAGATCTGTCCATGTGCCTCTTCTCCAGACCTCCTCTTCTCAGATTTTCTAATTTTGTTCCTTCCAGCCCCCCAACCAATGATGCAAGCCATTCCTCACGGAGTCTGTATACATTCTTACCTTGGGCCATTTTCTTTCCACACAAAGTGAGTGATAGCAATTAATAATAATAAAACAGCAAAATCATATAAAAATACTTTGTACAACTCTGGTTGCATACATTTAAAAGATTGGTTGAAATAGATAATTTTCTTGAAAATATGTACACACATCGAGGCTTGACTCAAGGAGAAGTAGAAACCATAGAAAGATTAATAACCGTGGAAGCCACCAAAAAGGCTGAGAGAGAATTAGCTGCAGCATTGTCACTGGGGACCTAATTATTTTAGAATTGAGTTCCTTCATACTTTTAAGAATCAGATAATTCTCAGGCTATATAAATTTTTGTGTGTGTGTGAATTTAGAAAAATGTACTGTATATTCTTTGGGGTAATATTGATTGGCATTACTATACTGATGTAACTCCTGCCTTCTGCTGTGATAATGAACAAAGACTCCAGGCCGAGGAGAGAGCTTGGGGTGAGTCCTTGGCTGGGGTGATTGAGGAACAAGAAGGAAGAGGTGATTCTCACAAATTATGTAAATACCACATATTAACTTCTTAGATAAGATGTGAATGACCATCCTATTAACCTCCCAGTGTTTAATTCTGTCATAACACCCTATGCGTATCTCAGATTATTGGTTGTATCCGTTCCTTGATTATCCATTTTATGGTGGAGTCACTCACTAGAGGTGAACTTGAGGGTAGGGAATGCATCTTATTCTTCTTTACATCACTAGTGCTTTTACAGTGCCTGTCATAGATGGGTCCTCAATGCATGTTCAGTGAGTGAATGAATAAGTAGGTGAGTGGATGAATGAGTGAACAGAAGGGTACTCTGCTCACTTTATGAAACTAGCAGAAATCTTGATATTGAAATAGAAACAAAAAGAAAGCTATAGACTTAGGTCACTTATGAATAGGTATGCAGCATCCTAAATTCTAGCAAACCAAATTCAACGGTACATGAAAAGAATCATCCAGTATGACCAAAGAGGGTTTATCCTGCAACTGCAAGGATAGTTTTCTACTAAGAAAACTATTGCTGGCGGTATGGAAATGTAAAGTGTTACAGCCATTTTGGAAAGCAATCTAGCAATATCTATTAAAGTTAAAAATATATATGTCTTTTGAGCCAGGTAGTCCACTCCTGGGAATCCATCTCAATAGAAGTAAAAAGACAAGTGCATAGGGACACATGTATAAAATGTTTATTGCAGCATGGCTCAGAGTGGCAAAAAAGTGGAAACCAAGTGAATGCCCATCAGAGGGGAGGAGCTGAGTATATGATGGTTCATCCACACTGTAGGGCATTATGTCCCCTTCAAAGAGAATGAATTAGAGCTAATCCACCTGATTTCCACGAAGTATTACTAAGTGATAAAAATCAAGGTGCATAAAGGTATATAAGAGGATCCCATTTTGCTAAAAAATAAAGACCAAACTCAAAAAGCAAAAGGAAAACAAACAAATCCCTGTATCTGTATATTCACTAGTTGAACAGCTGTGAACTATATTACTTCTTTTGAGTTCAGTTTCCTTGTTTGTGAAAGTGGGGTGATGATAATGCACATCTCATAGGATTTTTGTGAAGATTAAATGAGTTAATACATGTAAAATTCTCGGTATATAGAAAGTACCTGAGAAATATTAGCTATTGTTATGATGATGTTATAATGATGACTTTAGTAGACCTAAATAGAATATGCAGAATTCAAAGAAAATTTGGAAGAACACATAGTAGATTATTAACCTGGTTACTTTATGTATCAATGAGGGATTGATGTGGGTTGAAGGAAGAAGGAAGGTCCAAGTAAATAAGGAAAAGGAAATAAAGGTATATTTTCCATTTATGCATTTATTTAGAACTGTGGCACATGGGACTATGTATAAAGAAATAAAATACTTGTAAAAGGAAATATTTATTACTAAGTATATCAAATCAGTAGACCCAATAATGCAGTGCAAAATAATATATGCTAAAAAGACATTTACTAAAATTTAATCCCATCCCTCCTTAAATATAAGCCTAAGAAAACTTTGAAAGGTGTTTATTTAAAGATATAAAGGAAAATATATTAAACACCAGCCATCATTAACTCTGATGGGAAAACATTAGAAGAGGGTTTCTTGAAGTATATTTTCTGGAATACTAACTCCACAAGTGGAGTAAAAGAATTCCCTCGTGCAGTGGTTTGGGAACATGACGCTCACAGATAGTCCACACCTGATTCACAGTATCGGCATGGCAAAAGGCCTAAGTCCTTTTTGACCTTTAGGTTCTAGGTAAAGTGCCTCTTCTTTAGAGGAAACCCTTCTTTCCTTCTCTGTCATATTGCTCTGCTTATTTCTTTCAACTGTAATCATTAATTAAGAGAACTCCACTGAAATGCAGTGAAATATTCTTAAGAATTTTCTCCTGTGTGTTCTAACTGTTGTCAGATCATAAGCTCCATTGATTTAATCAGTCTTCCTGCTAAATTTTTTTTTTCTTAAGGAATTTTTGAAGAAGTTTGTCCTTAGAAAATCAATTTCTGTGGCCATTGCAGCTGAGAGTCATGATTACCTTATTTCTACTATATGGATTGCTTGTTGAGAGGTATAGGCTCATGGTAGAATTTCAGGCCTCAGTTCTTCCTACTTGCAAAAAGGAGGCAGTTATTCTTTTTTTTTTTTTTAATTTTTGGCTGTGTTGGGTCTTCATTGCTGCACGTGGGCTTTCTCTAGTTGCAATGGGCAGGGGCTACTCTTCGTTGCGGTGCACGGGCTTCCTACTGCGGTGGCTTCTCTTGTTGCAGAGCACAGGCTCTAAGCACGTGGGCTTCAGTAATTGTGGCACACGTGCTCAGTAGTTGTGGCGCACGGGCTTAATTGCTCCGCGGCATGTGGGATCTTCCTGGACCAGGGATTGAACCCGTGTCCCCTGCATTGCCAGGCGGATTCTTAACCACTGCGCCACCAGGGAAGTCCCGAGGCAGTAATTCTTGCATCTCATCTTGCCTAGAAGTGTTTCATGCACAATAGAACACATATTTTTATGAAGTCCTTTGGGTTTCCCTGATGGAGTGAGTTTGACATTGGCAAGACAGTGTTATGACCGCTATCAGTGTTCAAAGGCCACTTTTCTTTCTCGTGGTCAACCTTATAAAGCCATGAGTATGGCCAAACAGCTAAGTTATCTCTTATCCTTCCTAGTGCTTTGTGTTAAGATCTGTTTAAGCCTGTGCTTCTTTTTTTTTCTTTCCTTTTTTGGTGGGTGGGGTGGTCAAGAGAGGTTTTCAGAATTGAAGGAATTTCTTTACTTTCTTTTCCCTCTTGTGATCACAGAATAGCTGCGCTAAGCCTTCATGCTTGAGCAGAACTCCGGCATAGATAAAGTATATGTTTGCCCCTCATCAGCTGGGCTGAATGTCTGTGTTGTACTGCAGTGATTATAGCCACAGTCACATTTTCTGATTGCTGGCATTTCTACGAGCTACCCTTCGATAAAAAAATCTCTGTTTGTCCTGAACCGATAACCACAGATGGGCTATTCAACCATCTTTATTACTTCTTTCTCCTCCAGGTCCTCATGAACATGGAAGGCATAAAAGTCCGTGAAATGCAGATTTTTGACTACAGGAAAAAAATCGCTGAATCAGAGACTAAATTAAAACAGCAACAGAACCTGTATGAAGTTGTGCGGTCAGACAGGAATCTGTATAGCAAAAATCTGGTTGAAGCTCAGGTAAAGAATATATTTATGTCTTTACATTTTGATTCTTCCCCATCCTGGGTTTAAAGCAGTTTCTGTTATCCTAATGGCAGGATTTAAAATAGATGCAGAAAGAAATATCGTGGAATTCACCTGAAAGAGAAGATCAGTTTATGCAGAACTGTCAGATTGTTTGAAATGGAAATAACGAAACTTGATTGGATGTGAAGATCATGGTGCTGGTTTTAATTATTATGTAGAATTGCCATTCTCCTCTTTCTAATTTTTAAAACTGCTAATAGCTACCATGACTCAGAGGGGAGCAGTATACACTTGTCATTTAATTGCAGAGCTTTGCTTTGTAATCTTTTAGTTAAAAATGCTTGTTGTGATTCCAATTCCTCTCTAGTACAGTGAAGAATAAAGTGTGTGTGTGTGTGTGTGTGTGTGTGTATGACATATTCATTATGTATACTTTATCTCATGAGAATATTTGGAGAGTTAATGCTATAAAGTACTTTGAGGTTGATGGGCACAAGATACAAAGGAATAGCCCAGTTGAGACCATTGTTTTGAGTGAGTCTCCCTTAAAAGCTCTTGAATGTGTTTTGAACTTCCATAGGCATGGTGATGTCTATTTAATTCACTTGCAAACATTTCTCCCTTTATTCTGTTAGGATGAAATAATGGAAATGAATAGAAAATTAAAGATTATGACTCATCAGGTAGATCAATTGAAAGAAGAAATCTCAGCCAAGGAGTCAGCACTTGCGAAGCTACATCTGGAACAACAGCACATAGAAAAGGAGAAGGAAACGTTGAAGGTACACACCTTATAATAAAAGCAATGAACCAATAGTCAATCGATTGGACCTATTGGGGCCAGGCTCCATGCTCATGGAGGGGAGTAAGGGGGCAGGAAAAACAACCAAAGCACCTGGAGGATGACCTCCACCACCTCCAGGTCAGTCTTCCCTAGAGGAGTGCTCTCAGGTAGAATGGGGAGGGGCCGGTGCAGATGCAGAGCACCTAGTTTACCTGTGATGGCTATCATGGCATCAGTGCAAGAGAACTTAGCAGGTCCCAGGAAGTCCTGGAACTTTCAGGCTGACCACAATCTCTTTGCATTTACAGCCCAAGTCCAGCACTTTGCCTGTACTCAACCCTCCCAAACTCCTCCCTGGGGCTTCTATAAGGCAATGCCGGCAGGACCCTTTGTCCCTCTGTCCTAATCCTTGTTTACTTCATGTGCATGTGCCTTTGCTGCCCTCAGCATCATTAACTACCAGGTGTCAAGCTTTGTCGTCACTTGATTTGCCCTCAACGAGGTTCATTGTTCACCTTACTTCTGTGAATCTAAGAACTTTGCAGCCACTCCTCTAGGGAATCACCTTTGTCTTCACACGTATTACTAAGATATATACTTTTAAATCTACTAATTTAGAACATTCTATGTCTACTAATATAATATAAAGACTCTTCCCCAAAATACATGCCAAATAATTATACCATATCAAATCCTTGAACTAAATGTTTTACTGTACACATTCACTAAACCTAATGTATTTTCCTTTTCCTATCAAATCCAGTAGATTTCCCTTCTAATCCATTTGACCAAAGAATTAAAAAAGGAACTTCTAAGAGAATAATGCCACTTTTATTTTTTGCATATGTTTATGAGCCACTTGCAGGAACTTTCTACAAACAATGAGACTGGTTACCTCAGTTTCTGCATATAATTAACTTCAGAGATAGTTCCTATCTTGAAAACGTGTATCTCGTGTTGGACAGGTTTAATGCCAAATTTCCTTGATTCCATGATGCCATAGATTGACCTATGCACTCTCAGTTTAATAATAGGTTTTGTCAACTTAATGATAGGTCTTCATGGAAACAGAACTACTACATTAAATTAAGATACGTGAGGTTTGAGAAAGATTAAAATGTAACAAAAGTGCCTTTACAATAGAGATATGTTAATTGATTTATTTACCTAAAACTGTCATCTCCCCACTCTAGTTCATGACAGAAAAAAACAGAAAATTCTGTACTAAAGTTTATTTACATATAAAGAAACATAAATATATTTTCTAAAATTTGAAAATATCCTGTGTCTTTGTCCTTATTTTCCTTGTTTGAAAACAGTTTTATAGAAGGCAGTATGTTTCTATACCACCCTGGAGTCTATAGTGGGATGGGGTTGGTTTATTATGGGCTGAATCAGAAGAATCTTATTGTAAACGTTGCTTCACCCACGGGCCTCATGGACCCACGTTAGCAAGGCTTCAGTGTAACTTGACTTGGTACATCATCTCTTCGTTTCAGAGGATGACATTGATCCTCATCTCTTACTTTCCCAAGTAATGCTCTTCTCAAAAGATTAACTATTGCTGCATAATGGGGTCCAAGTAGACAAAATCCTGCTTTAGAATAAGTAATGTCCTATGCAAAAAAGCAATTACTCCTGATTCCTTAGTTTGACTTTGGTTAATATTGGTTTCAATTACACCCTCCATCATTAGACATCTACACACATAGCTCCAAAGAAGCATCATAATAAAATAAAGGATAATAGGGTCCTGTTTTTTGGTCCTGGGCCAGCAGAGTTGGCAGCTTGTGAATAAGAGAGATGATTAAAGGGCTTCTGCTCTAGAGAGTCTGCTCTAAATGAGGAATCCTAGGTCTGGATAGCTTTGGGTCATCGATTATAGGAAGATGGTTGCTTTGGACTTGCTGTGAAACTAGGATGCCTTTTCCTCAGGTTTTCCCATTAAGGCAAGAATTAGGAACAGAGAAAGGCTGCCTCCTTTATTTATTATTTGAGGTTATCCAAGGGGAACTTGCAATGGTGCTTTGACTGGATAATTTTGGCCTATCATTAAGCCCATTTGACATTCTTTAGAAAAATGTGACAGCTTGAACGTTGAGTTTCATTCAGCCTCTTGACTTTTTTAGCCTCAAAGATGAATCACGTTTACAGAGGTCTCTGGATTTCATGCATCTGAGGTTCGCGAACCAAAACCCTGGAGGGGAGGGCAGATTTTCTAGTAACTTTGCTCCATGAGAGACATGTAGTTTATTATTATGAGTTCTACAAAGCTATGTGGCTACATAATCCCTCCCGGAAGGGCAAGCCCTAGCCTGTTTGGTAGCCCATGAGATGCCTTTTGACAGGACAACCCAATTTACTGCTTCTCCAACTCGACAGACAATCGTCCGTAATAGGTCATCCCCATCCTCATTCATCCCCCTCAAAAGAAAAGTCTTGCTTCTTCCATGTTTCTTTTTCCTTTTCAGTTGCTACCAGGCTCTCCTGACTCCTCAGGATTCTAGACATTGTCAGCACGTGATGGTTATGACAGAATGTCAGTAGATCTTTGTAGATGTTGCTGCATCTGCGTTCATCTGCCCATTGTGTCCCCGTCTTGTTTCATCAGCACTAAAGGGGCCGTCTCATGTGGAGTGTCTGCCTTCCAGTCCTAACAAGCTCTCGATTCTGTTTGTCACCTCCCAATCATCCCACGTCAATCTGACAGCACTTTGACTCTTGGTGAATAATTCAGCAGCAAATTCTCTATGTCCAGAGCTCAGCATCACATTAGCAACTGGCTTCAGGGCACCATATCCTTGTACTTAGTCGACTCTCTAGAGTGACATGGATGGGAACTGTCGGAGGGGAGTGGGGGAGACAGAGAGAAAGCCTAATTATTCTCATGGCCAGAAGACTTTAGGTGGTCCTATTTGTTCTGCTAGAAATAAACAGATGGTTTCTGTGAAACCCAGTGAATGTTGGGATCCTGTATGAATGGGTGAAACTCCCTCAAGTATGATTCTTGAGATATGACTTATGCCTGCAGCAAGATTGGATGATATATATTCTGTAAACACCTGTCACAAAACTGTAAAATTGTAGAGGCAGTGACTAAAGAGTGTGTCCTGACATTGTGTTACAACTTCATACCTTGGGTCCCACCTAGAACATTACTTGATGAGCTTTTGTGTGCACAGTAGTTGTTACCATCTTTCCTGGATGAGACAGCTCAGAGTTACAGCTGCTAAATGCATTAGACCTAAGGTATTTTGTTGATGTTAACATTTGCTGCCAATGTCTAATGGCGCATCTTGTTTACAGCCCATAAATTTATGACATAAGGAGACCACTCAGAATTTTGATATATTATGAAAAAAAACACCCAGCAATGCCAAACACATGAATGGTTTTACATTTCAGACAGATACTTTTACACACCATTGATTGCATTTTAATATAACAGCCATTTCATTTTGTTCTGCTGATGGATTCTGATCAGCTCTCGGCACTTAGGAACAGGGAAGTGAATGTCACACATCTGGGAAAATAAAAGTTTTATTAAAGAAAGCATGAGCCAAACGGGTATTTTATTGCTGTCTTTGCTGTCACCTTAAATGATTATAGAAGTAGAAAGGCTGGTTCTTCACTCTCTTTCCTAACAGGCAGTCCCCCAAAGTGGTAAACACTAGACCAGACCTTTTCTCACTAAGTATTTCCTTTTGCTTATCCCTGGACCAAAATATATTTCATGAATGAACAAACAAAACATCATAAAGGAAACTCTGGGTTTTATAGTAGCTAGCTGCATTTAGTTTGTGACATTACAGGTCTTTTGCTAGGTGCATAGTATCTTGTACTGTTTGGATAAGTCTGAGCTATTCAATTAATGACTCTTGGTCTTCATGGATTAGAGGCAGGCTGCAACTAGAGTTGGGTTGGTTCGCAGGCACTCACTTGGCAAATATTCGGTGTTCTGTCATCCCAATGACATTTCTGGGTGGATGGAGGTGGGGGACCCAATACATTCTTGAAGGAGAAAATTATTACTTTTTCATTTTCACTTGTTGACCTGCAGGCCATTGAAAAGTTGGAGCCTTTTTTTTTTAAAAAAATATTTATTTATTTGGCTGTGCCAGGTCTTAGTTGCGGCACATGGGATCTTTTAGTTATGGCATGTGAGATCTTTAGTTGCAGCATGAAAACTCTTAGTTGCGGCATGTGGGATCTAGTTCCTAGACCAGGGATTGAGCCCAGATCCCTTGCATTGGGAGCGTGGAGTCTTAGCCACTGGACCACCAGGGAAGTCCAAAAAGTTGGAGCCTTAATATTGTCTTGTCATCTCCCTTGTGATTTCAGGCATGGGTGAAAGCAGAATTCTTCCTGCATTTTTCCTTCTTGTGTTGACCTGGTTGTGATACCACCTGTCCTTCCTGTATGGGCTTGGAGGCTCTCGAAGACTTATTCTTCTTTCCTTTACTATGATTAACTTTGTGGCTCCCCGTTGCATACTGTCCACAGCACATGGCATACAGGGCCCTTCTCAGGTTGGCTCAGCTGTTTTACCAGCCTTACCTCCTGCTATTCCCTACCTAATACTCTAACTCAGCCACATTGGATGCTCTGCTGTCTGGTCAACACACCAGGTACTTTATAGTTTACATGCCTTTGTTCACACAAGCCTGACCATTGACTGCTCTCTCCCCAGCACATACCTCTCCATTTTAGAAATAACTGTCAACTGCGAAAACCCTGACTGATTTTTCCCTCTAAACCCCAGGAAGAAATATGAACTCTTTCCTGTTCTCCCATGTCCTTCTTCACACAGTAGAGAGCATTTCCACACCGTAGTGTAGTTGGTTATATGTCATCTTCGATGGGTGGCGAATCCGTCATGTCTTACTCATTTTCTGTATTTGACTTGGAACTATGTGTGGTGATAGCAAAGGGGGCAAAAGCTTTGGAATCAAAAGATCTAGGATGGCATTTCAACTCTGCTACTTATTAGCTGTGTGACCTTGGTCAAGTTGATTTGTTTTTCTTTGTCTCTGTAATTGCATTTGTGAGATGGGGATAAGAGTACTGAGGCAAAATACCTAATATCATGCCAGGGATATTGTAAGCCACAAATATACTTGTGGAATTGAAGCAAATGTGTCCTTTGATGAGGGGAATTTTCCTTCTGAAAATGACCAGTTCATAGCATGCTTTCCCCATCACTCTCAGGATTTCCATGTAGCCTCAGGAGCCTCAAGATCTGAGTTCTCCCAGGAAGCCTTGCTAACAACTGCAGTCCTCTGACCTCCTGTAGCATCAATTCACTGTCTGTGTGATAATACAGATCCTGGAACATTATTGCCTGGACTTGTTAATATTTGCATAATACTTATATATCTTATCTTCTCATCTAGATTGTAATCGTCTTAAGAGTAAGATCTATATATCTTTTTATACTATAACATCTCTTCTGTTCCATCAAGATGTTTTATATGATAGACCCTTGGTTGCTATCTTTATTAATTTAAGTGTTGCTTGTAATAGGCTTTATCTCTGCAGTTGATATGCTGGTGGTATTAGGACTGTTATAGGAGCTGGTACATACAGAGCTGCCCTCACCCAACCCCCCACCATGCTGCTCCCCACATCCTTCTCTGTACTATTTGTGAATTTTCCCCATGTTTAGCTGGTAAGAGAACTGCTGCTGAATACCAATGAGGTCCCTGCTATACTTATATAGAAAAATGATGGAAATCCCTCAAGGGCACAACTCATAGAATAAAACATGATCACCTTAATGTGCACTGTTGTTTCTTTACAGGCTGTGTGTGTGTGTGTGTGTGTGTGTGTGTGTGTGTGTGTATGAAGCTTGCTTTGCTTGTGAGGATGATCAGACCATGCTAAATGAAACATCACAGGGAAGTATAAGAAGCACACTGTCCATCTAAATCTGGGCCCTGCCGTCCTGGTTTGTGCTGTTACAGAGCGAAATTGGTCTTTCACTCTTTGTCAGGCTGAGCTGCAGAAGCTGAGACAACAAGCA
The DNA here is from genome assembly GCF_003676395.1 of Aethalodelphis obliquidens. Classification (NCBI taxonomy): domain Eukaryota; kingdom Metazoa; phylum Chordata; class Mammalia; order Artiodactyla; family Delphinidae; genus Aethalodelphis; species Aethalodelphis obliquidens. The sequence continues at coordinate 21,396,274 of NW_020837955.1, forward strand.
TTGGAGACCAAACACTTCATTGAAAAGCAGGAAGCCGAAGAGAGAAAACTCCTGCGAATCATTGCCGAGGCTGATGGGGAGAGGCTGAGACAGAAGAAGGAGTTAGACCAGGTAAGAACATCTCACCAGACCTGCAGACCTTATCAGCAGACACAACTGTTTGATGCAACTCTTCACAAAGCCTCATTCTTTTCTAAGCTCTTCCCTTCAGTCTATCAGAAGAACAGCCCCAGAGGCCCACCTTCTGTTGATGGATTATGAAATATTCATTCATTTATTCAGCTCCTATTTATGAGCACTTACTATGTGTCAGCCACTCCTCTAGGCTCTGGGGAATGCACTGACCAACAAGAAAATAAGGTCCCTGTCCTCAGGGAGCTTACATTCCAGCATAATATAATTGCCCGTGTATAATTACAATGAATAATTACATAATTTGGAGGGTAGAAACTTAAATGCTTTCAGAGATCTGGCAGGTTAAGAAAAAGAGACATTGCCTAATGCAAGACAGTAAGGAATAGTAGAACTTGGCAAGAGTTAGCTCACCCTAAAGGCATTCAAATTTAAACACTTATAATGTGTTGGAGAAAACCAACCAAGCAAACAGGCATGGGCCAAGGATTATTGTATTATTATTATTATGGATGATTTGTTGTACTCTTTCCAACAAGGCTACCAACTGTCATGGGAGGAGTCCAGTGTTGGTTGTCTAGCAGACTATTTCCAGGGCCTCACCCACTGGGTGCCTAGCACATGTGGCCATTGGATGGGTGTTCATTGACAGACTGAATGCTGCTGCCATGATGAAACGTGGGACTTTTTGTCCCCTGGTGGCCGTGCCCTTCCCTACCTTTGTAGGTCATCAGCGAGAGAGATATCCTTGGGTCACAGCTAGTCCGTCGCAATGATGAGTTGGCTTTGCTCTACGAGAAGATCAAGATCCAGCAGTCCGTGCTGAATAAAGGCGAGAGCCAGTACAACCAGAGGTTGGAGGACATGAGAATCCTCAAACTTGAGATCAAGAAGCTTCGCTGGGAAAAGGGGATTCTTGCCAGGAGTGTGGCTAATGTTGACGAACTCAGGTAATAGAAGACCCCCTGGGAGCTGAGCACACAGCACTCTGTGGGGAGCTCCTGAAATGACCTTGTGTTCCTCCTGTTGGTCATTGAAGGTCTTTATCAAGTTGCATAAAATAATTTTTTTTATGTTGAAATGATTAGCAGATAATGAGAACAACTTTTCCATAATCCAGAATCTATATCGTGCCCATTCTATGTCACAAAAAATGAACTGGTTTCCTTTCAGGGGAACATAAGCAAGTGCAAAAGGATTTTTTGAAAACTTTATTCTGGATTTAGAAAAAGAAATTTCAAGTCAAATCATAACCACAAACTAGTTACAACTCAGAAAAAAATTCCCCCAGTGAGATTTTTAGAATTTCTTTAATAAGGCAGTATGCAAGAAATGGAGCATCAATATTTAAATTGAATCCTGGTAACGTCTGCACGTCTTTTTCTTGGAATTACATGCAGAATGAAAAGAGGGGAAAATTTAATTTTACACTGTTTGAAAACTGTGTTTCCTTAGAAGGCGGCCAGATTTTACATCTCACTCTTGATTTATCTTCTGCGGCTTTCATTTGAGCTTAGTGTGCCTTCCCTTTGCTTTAAATCTTACAGTATACAAGATCTACTTTCCCTTTGGGAAAACATCACCATATTCCATATAGGCAATTGCAGGAAACCACATAATAGGTCTGGTGTTTTCACAGTAGCTATCTTATTCTCCACAGACTTGTAGATGAACAGTATCCTTGGCCACCTTGGGACAAGGACACAGTTTGGATCTACTTCTTAAATTAATTGAATTAGATAGTTTTGGTATTTAAATGCAGTGAATATGTTCAGGAAGAGCAAGGGAAGTTGCCGCCATCTTGGATAGATCAATACTCTATTTTTTCTTTTAAAGAGTTGCTCATATTTCAGACGATGAAAGTAGTACAGATACATTGTAGAAAACATGGGGCATGCAGAAAAATTATGAAGATGCGATTAGAAAATCTCTCATAAGTTTACTATCCAGAGATGCTACCATTGACATTTTGGAGACAAATGGGTTCATTCTAAGTAGCTATTGAATGATCTCCAGGACCATCACTAAACTTGCCAGCCATGTGTTATTTTTATTATATACGCAAAGGACCAAATTCTACCCATTCTCAGTCAACATTGCTGGTTTGTTGATAATAGATTTTACCTTTCTTTATAATGGGAAGACAATAAAAATATTGGAGGCAAGCAGGCATGAATTCCAATCTCAGACTTGTCACCTACAAGCTGTGTGACCTTGGGCGAATCACTTATCTGAGCTTAAGGCTTGCAGTTAAAATTAAACACGAAAAGGAACGTAATATGCCTAGCACAGAGTCTGGTACAAAAGAAGCCATCAATAATAGTAGCTAACTTGCCCTTCGCTGCTGATGACACTCTAGAAAATCGTAGTGTTAAAAATATGGTTTTAATTCTAAGCAGCTTGAGCTCCCTGTTGAGTGAACATTATGCAGTTAATTCTAATGGTTTGTCTTGCTAATGAGGGGAAGTTGTATTATTGGTTTAAATGAAGCAATTAAGTAAAAGAGATGGCTTAGTATTAGTAATCTGCACACACGCAGCAGATGAGGACAGATAATAATATCCTCTTGCCCGTGTCAACACGAGTGCTTGCCTCTTCTCCACCTCCCAGCAGAGCTTCTCTTTCAATAGGGTGACAGCCAGCTCACTGGATACTGTGGATGGCTGTAGCACGTTACCTATTAACTAGAGATTCCTACAGATTTTAGAAGTATGTTTGAGCCAGAGCTAGTTCTTCGGGACTTTTTCAGCCATCTGTGTAGTTGCGGAACATGAGAGAAAAGATCACTTCTAATTTGGTGTTTTTCAATGCTGGCTACACATTAGAATTACCAGCAGGACTTAAAAAATCTATGAAACCCAAGCTGCATGCTAGACCAATTAAAGCAGAATCCCTTTGGGGGTTGGGTCCAGGCAAAGGTATGTTGTTAAAGTTCCCCAGGTGATTCCAGTATGCCATCAGGGTGGTGATGCGCTGCCCTAATTGATGTCAGGTTCTCACCTGAGCCTCAGTCTCTTGCATTCAGATGCCATACCTCATGGTGGAATGTGGCTTGTTTTCTGCTACTGTAGGAGACGTTTAGACACATTGAACAATATTTTGAAATCCTCATAATTTACCTCCTCCCTCTTCTTTCCATATACTTCTAAAATTCCTTGGGTATCCAGAATCATAATTCTGAAGCTCTGGTACTTTTTTTTTGTAAAGCTAAAGCTGAAGTTTGCAGTCTGCAAGAATTGATATCATCTGTGTCTTGCGCAGATTAGGAGGCTAGTCTCAGTGGTCCTGAAGTCTCTCTGATCCCAGCTTTTTGTATAAGATGGAGTGGGCACGTAAAGGATATTCAAATGGGTGGAGAACTTCTTTGCAAAAGAAAGTTTGTCTTATTCAGGCAGGAGCTTTTTCACACGCAAAGGGAATTCCTGAAGGAGAGGACAAGATGCCGAGCCCTGGAGGAGGAACTGGAGAACCCCATGAATGTGCACAGATGGAGAAAGCTCGAGGTAACATTCGGGGGAACCTTCCTCCCACCCCCAAACCTCCTTCTAACCTGCTTGTCTTCTTACCTAAAGCACAGTAAGAAGCATGTTTTTATTTCATACTATGCCATTGTCACCTAAAATCCAAGGCTAGATCAAATGTAAATTGGATTGTTCCAGATCTGGGTTTTGTTTTTAAAAGTCTTGGACAAAATCCTTTCTGCCTAAAGAAGACCCAGTGAAAGCTGTGAACTGGCCTCACCAATTGACATTGATTATTGTTATTTTTTGTTGTTGTTTAAGCAGTGTTTGGTCAACCAGCTATTTTGCGGCTACCTGTTTGTCTTGGATGGTTAATTGCCCTCAGCTGCGCTGGCTACCAGCGTCTTCGCCATCTTTCAGTTGGCCTTTGCACCCTTTTATTTCCCAAAGAAAATAGGGCTTTTGTGAACTTGCCCTTTTTTCAAAGAACTAGCATTGTGTTAGTCAAACTCCTTCTTTTAGGATCTGGGAACACAGTCAAAGTCCCATTGGTAGGTGATGGATAATAAATCTCATATTTTATTTTATGACCTCCTGATAGACATTTCCACCAGCAGATAACAGTAACAGACAAGCTCTGCTTATTCAAGAAAAAGATGCCCACCTCCTTTAGTTGTACCCAGCAATGTGGGTGCCAGAAGGGGCTTTGACTAAGTGAACAATTAGGGTGTTGGGAGAATAGAAGTATGTGATATAAGAAAGAGCAGGGCAAGGGGGAAAAACAGCCAAGTAGGTTTTTGTTTTCTATTTTCACTTTTTCCTTTAAATGAAGAAAGCATTAAGGATAATGCATTATAAATTGTTATGTAAACATGAGGCCTGAGTTTTAACCACATCCAATCTTGCCAAGTGAATGTGTGCCAAATCTACTTCCAAAATATGGATATCGGTTGGCACTGCTTAGTATTTCTTAAGCAAAGTCATAGTCAATGGAATATCTCCCCCCACCTCTTTTGGACCCTCATTTATTCCTCTTCAGATGCCAAGAGTGGAGTAGCTTACTAAATAACAATAACATGGATGCACTTGGAGAAGTGGAGCTGAAAATTTAATTTAATTTAATTAATTTATTTTTGTGGTAGCTTTGATTGTTGCACTTTTTTTTTTAATTGGAGTACAGTTGATTAACAATGTTGTGTTAGTTTCAGGTGTACAGCAAAGTGATTCAGTTATACATATACCTGTATCTATACTTTTTCTAAGGAGCTGAAAATTTTAAATTCATTTACTGTCACATTAGTTTATTCCATGTGTTTTCAAGCAGATCTTTAAAGTTTCCAATTCCATGTCAATGTCTATTAAAAAAATTAGAAAAGAGACTCTGGGAGGTAGTTGAAAATATTTAGCTGCTAGATTAATTCAGAATGTCAGTACAGTTGAAAGTAAAGCTTTGGTTCAACGTCTAGAGGACAAATTATCAATATATAACTGTAGATCTTGTTTGAATTGTACACAGATAGCTATTGAAGGCGCATCAGAGCCTTATGGATTGATAATGCCGTTTGAGAGCTAAATGCCATGGTCCTGTTCTGCTGCCAATTATTAGCAGATGTCCACATCCTAGAAACTTTCCCCATCATAGGCTGTAATGAATCTTCTTGTTGACAATTATGAAAGGAGAATCCTGAAAACAAATGAATTAGGGAACCCTGTCTCATTCCTATGGAAACAGAAATGATGGTAGGGAAAACCTCAGAGCATAGTAATTAAGAAGCCCAGGCTTTGGAGCCAGGCATATCTGGGCTTGAATCCAGCTCTGACCTTTATCGGTGTGGGTAAATGACCTCCTCTGAGCCTCAGTTGCCTTATCTGTAAAAGGGGAAGATAATACTGTCTAGTAGGGCTGTTATGTGACTAAAATTTGATAATGTATGAAAAACACTTAGCATAGTGTCCAGATGGCGGCAGAGAACCAGGTATCTGGCCCAGGAGCTACCATTATTGCCGCTGTTGTTATTATTTCCCCTGGTGGAATAAACATACTCACTTTCCATTTATTGGCTAACTAGAGCCAAACATCAGTCTGTTTTGATGACTGTCTCATCTGTTGTACTTTTTATTTTTTTGGTTCTAATTCTTTCTGTATTGGGTCTACATCTTTGCAATAGATTTTAACAGAACAATAATTATTTTACATAGGGACCTCAGTGCTTTGAAACTGATAATTTCAGCTGCTTTATTTTGCTCCCCTCGAGTAGGCCAGTGACCCCAGTACCTTTGAGCTGATACAGAAAATTCATACCCTGCAGAAGCGTCTCATCAGCAAGACAGAAGAGGTGGTTGAAAAAGAGCTGCTCCTTCAGGTAGCATTTCCATTGTCTGTACTCATCGAACAAGTATATTTTCTTAGCACCATCATCTCCAGGACAGTGTTTTCAGAATTAGTTATTTGGCAGTGTTGCATGCCCCATTTTTAACTGTAGATGGCAACAGGGACTCACACACAGAGAACAAACAATCTGATTAATTGGTCTTTTATGTTGCCATCACTGATATTTCAAGAATTCTAGAAAATTAAGTTCAAGGCTACACTTACTGCATTGGGTAATGTGAGCTCCCTGCTGCTCTGCAGTTTTATTCGTTAGATTCTTTTAAATACTTTTCTTCATATCTTCATATAATGTGAAATGCCATGATTTTGACTTTGAAAACTAGCTTTCACATAGAGCGCAAATGTCCTCTTGAAGGTTTGTGAGAGTGAAATGGAAGCAAAGGTATCTTTTTGAGGATTTTATGCAGTAAGTTATTCTGGAGCAATTAACAATGGTAACAGCCTTGTGGGCCTGTATCTTTGCAAGTGCCAGTTGTCACCACCATCATTTCCTTCATCACCATTATCATCATCGTGCCAGATACTGTGCTGGTGGCTTTATCTCCTTGTCTCAATTCCTCTTCACAGTTCTGGGGTTGGGGGTTGTCATCCCCAATCAGCGGATGAGGATGATGAACCTCAGGAGTTTGGTGTCGATAAAGAATATAAGCTCTGGTGTTAGGTGGCCTGGGTTGGAATCCTGCCTCTGCCAATCTGTAGCTGTGTGAGGTTAACTTCTCTGCACCTGAGGTTCTTGATCTGTATTATGGGACAATATAGAACCTATGAAAAGGGATGTTGGGACATTAAGCGTGTGCAAGACTAATGGCTCAGGATCTCCATCTTTGACATGATACCTTGTCCTATTTCGTGCACTCACACAGATGCTCCTGGGCTGCCTGGGTCCTAACTCCCCAGATGTGGGGAGAGAGCTCCTATACTTTGCTCCTGGCCAATATCCCTGATTTCTGAGGGCACTCCAGTGTGGGGAAATCCTGTGATTCTCCCCGGTAATAAAATTAACCAGCACTTGGTAGAGAATTCTAGAATATAAGGCTACTTGTTCCCAGTAGTGTAACCATTTAACTTCAGTAGCTCCCTACGAAACGAGTAATTCAGTGAAAGGAAGAGCATGGCTTCACTCTACAGCCAGCACAGAAACTAGCATGTAATTGGGCCAAAAGAATTCATTTATCCCCCTTCATTTTAGCTGCCCTCAGTCATAGTCTCAGGTTTCATCACTCTCATTCAATCCCCACACGGGGAAAGCATGACACCTCAATGTCCTCGGTCACCGTTTATCATGTACCAACAACAGTAGCTCCCTCTTTTGCCTGGGCCCTCCGTGTGGCTGGCCTCATGGAAGGTCTGTGTCTCTGTTCATTATTTTCTCTACAGTCAATGAAATCTGAACATGGGATGTGTGTTGGATGAAATTAAGAAATTAGTGTTGATTATATAAGGTGTAGTAGGAGTGTTATGGTTATGTTTTGTAAAAAGAAAAAAAAAGCCTTTTTATAAGAGAGATGCATTGAAGTATTTACAGATGAAATGATACATAGTCTGGGGTTTATTTTAGAATTTTCCAGCAAAGAAATGAAGAAAGGGGGAAGGGATCGGAGACACATGGTTATGGAGATGGAGGATGGATGAAATAAAATTGGCAAAATGTTAAAAATAAAAGGCATGTTGAAAGGAGGATTGAAAGAGCTTAGCATTATGCTTAGCAAATAAATGACCAATTATTCTTATATTTCTAATTCCAAAGCCCATAATATTAACCATACATTGGGTTCATTCTGTTCTTTTTCTACCTGGTTAAGGTTGGTGCTCAGCTCATTAATGTTCAGCCTGCTTTTCTAATATAACTAAGCATTTACAGGTACAAAATGTCCTTGAAAAACTTTCATTTCTTCCCGCAGGTTTTGAAATGTGGTATTTTCATTTTCATCTAGTCCTAAATATTTTCTATTTTCAAAATTATTTCTATTTTGAGAGTAAGTCTTAAAAAATATCCACTGTTTCTCCTATGATAATTAAAAGTACAAATTTAAATTTCTAAAAATATAGGTATTTAAGTTATCTTTTAGTTATTGATTTCTCACTTTTTGCATTGTGATCTGTATTATAGTGATTCTTTGGAATTCATTGAGACTTGTTTTGTGACCAGCTAAATAGTCAGTTTTATTTATTTATTTTTTAACCAGCTTTTAGTTTTATTGATCTTTGCTATTGTTTTCTTTGTTTCTATTTCATTTATTTCTGCTCTGATATTTATGATTTCTTTCCTTCTGCTAACTTTGGATTTTGTTTGTTCTTCTTTCTCTAGTTCCTTCAGGTTTAAGGTTAGATTGTTGGAGATTTTTCTTGTTTCCTGAGGTAGGCTTGTATAGCTCTAAACTTCCCTCTTAGAACTGCTTTTGCTGCATCCCATAGATTTTGGATCGTGGCGTTTTCATTGTCATTTGTCTCTAGGTATTTTTTGATTTCCTCTTTGATTTCTTCAGTGATCTCTTGGTTATTTAGTAATATATTGTTTAGCTTCCATGTGTTAGTGTTTTTTACGTTTTTTTCCCTGTAATTGATTTCTAATCTCATAGCACTGTGGTCAGAAAAGATGCTTGATATGATTTCAGTTTTCTTAAATTTACTGAGGCTTGATTTGTGCCCCAAGATATGACTTATCCTGGAGAATGTTCCATGCGCACTTGAGAAGAAAGTGTAATCTGCTGTTTTTGGATGGAATGTCCTATAAATATCAGTAAACTGTATCTGGTCTATTGTGTCATTTAAAGCTTGTGTTTCTTTATTAATTTTCTGTTTGGATGATCTGTCCATTGGTGTAAGTGAGGTGTTAAGGTCCCCCAGTATTATTGTGTTACTGTGGATTTCCTCTTTTATAGCTGTTAGCAGTTGCCTTATGTATTGAGGTGCTCCTATGTTGGGTGCATATATATTTATAATTGTTATATCTTCTTCTTGGATTGATCCCTTGATCATTATGTAGTGTCCTTCCTTGTCTCTTGTAACATTCTTTATTTTAAAGTCTATTTTATCTGATATGAGTATTGCTACTCCAGGTATCTTTTGACTTACATTTGCATGGAATATCTTTTTCCATCCCCTCACTTTCAGTCTGAATGTGTCCCTAGGTCTGAAGTGGGTTTCTTGTAGACAGCATATATATGGGTCTTGTTTTTATATCCATTCAGCAAGCCTGTGTCTTTTGGTTGGAGCATTTAATTCATTCACATTTAAGGTAATTATCTATATGTATGCTCCTATGACCATTTTCTTAATTGTTTTGGGTTTGTCTTTGTAGGTCCTTTTCTTCTCTTGTGTTTCCCAGTTAGAGAAGTTCCTTTAGCATTTGTTGTAGAGCTGGTTTGGTGGTGCTGAATTCTCTTAGCTTTTGCTTGTCTGTAAAGCTTTTGATTTCTCCATCGAATCTGAATGAAATCCTTGCCGGGTAGAGTAATCTTGGTTGTAGGTTCTTCCCTTTCATCACTTTAAGTATATCATGCCACTCCCTTCTGGCTTGTAGAGTTTCTGCTGAGAAATCAGCTGTTAACCTTATGGGAGTTCCCTTGTATGTTATTTTTCGTTTTTCCCTTGCTGCTTTCCATAATTTTTCTTTGTCTTTAATTTTTGCCAATTTGATTACTATGTGTCTTGGCGTGTTTCTCCTTGGGTTTATCCTGTATGGGACTCTCTGAGCTTCCTGGACTTGGGTGGCTATTTCCTTTCCCATGTTAGGGAAGTTTTTGACTATAATCTCTTCAAATATTTTCTCCGGTCCTTTCTCTCTCTCTTCTCATTCTGGGACCTGTATCATGTGAATGTTGTTGTGTTTAATGTTGTCCCAGTGGTCTCTTAGGCTGTCTTCATTTCTTTTCATTCTTTTTTCTTTATTCTGTTCCGCAGCAGTGAATTCCACCATTCTGTCTTCTGGGTCACTTATCCGTTCTTCTGCCTTAGTTATTCTGCTATTGATTCCTTCTAGTGTATTTTTCATTTCAGTTATTGTGTTGTTCATCTCCGTTTGTTTGTTCTTTAATCCTTCTAGATCTTTGTTAAACATTTCTTGCATCTTCTCGATCTTTGCCTCCATTCATTTTTCGAGGTCCTGGATCATCTTCACTATCATTATTCTGAATTCTTTTTCTGGAAGGTTGCCTATCTCCATTTCATTTAGTTGTTTTTCTGGGGTTTTATCTTGTTCCTTCATCTGGTACATAGCCCTCTGCCTTTTCATCTTGTCTGTCTTTCTGTGAATGTGGTTTTTGTTCCACAGGCTGCAGGATTGTAGTTCTTCTTGCTTCTGCTGATAGTCAGTTTTTATAACCAATGCCTAGGTGCTTTAAAAAGATATGTATTCTCCAAATGTTCAAGATTCGGGAGTCTATATGATGTTTGTCAGACCAACCTTGTTAATTGCATTGTCCAAATCTATACCTTTCCTAATTTTTTTGTCTACCTAATTACAGAAAAAAAGTTTGGAGTTTTGTCTATTTTTCCTTGTAGTTTTTGGCCTTAAGTACATTTTAGATTATGTTCACAAGGTGAGTAAAAGGTTATAGTTAACACTTCTTCCTGTTGAATTGTTCCTTTAATATTATGAAAGAACCCTCCTTAATCCTTAATGCTTTTACTTATAAAATTGTGTGATATTAATATAGCTTTACCAGTTTTTTTGGCATCATTTTTCTGTACTTTTGAACTTTTGGTGTCCTTATATTTCAATGAGTCTCTTGTAATAAAAAAAAAACCTAATCTGATATCTTTGTTTTTTGACTTGTGTGTTTAGTCTATTTATATTTATTGATAATTTTAGGGTTATTTCTACTTCTTATTTTCTATTTACCCTGATATATTTTTTTTAATGCTCAAAAATAGTGTGTTCCTGCTTTCTCTTGGACTGAGTTTTCTTTATTCCCTCTTTTTCCCTCCACCACTCACTTCTCTCTCCTCATTACTCCCTATTCTCCTTTTCCTGGTGTATTTATTTATTTTTGCTGAATAGTACCAGCGCTCAGTGTAATTCTGTCTCTCTCTGATTTCCTTAAAAATTTAACATGCATAGTTGACATCAAGTCTAAACAAATGTAAAGTTGATCAATATCCTTATCCTTCTTGCAAACAGTGCAGGGACTTGGAATGTTTTAACTCCAGTTACCTCCTACAGTCTTCCCAGTATTAGTCATCATCATCAGTATTTTATAGAGTCTATGAATTATTTATTCAGATTCACCAGAATATTTACCAGTTCCTTTGTTTTCTGTTTCTTCACCTCTCCAGTTTCTTACCTCTAGGTTCCATCTCCTTCTTCTTGAAGTGCATCCTTTCATAGTTCTTAAAATGACAAATTTTTCAATGACTAACACTCTCTTTTGCTTGTCTGAAAATGTATTTATTTTGGCCTTACTTGTAAATGGTTAAGTTGAAACCCTGTTTTCTACTTGTACTTTGAAGATGTTAGTCCTCTGTGTTAGCTTTTAATGATGCTATTGAGGAGTCTGCTGTCAGTCTAATTATTATTGCTCCTTTTAAAGTATCCTGCCCTTTCTTTGTTTGATTGTTAGAGTTTCTCTTTGTCCTTCATGTTCTGGAATTTCAGCACAATGCATTTGGTATGAATTTAGTTTTAATTACTATGCTTAGGACTCACTGTGTTTCCTGAATCTGAGGATTCCTGTTGTTAAAAAATAAAATTCAACTGAGTAAATTTTAAAGATATTATTGGATTTTTCCAACAATTCATGAATTGGGCAACATTCCATCTAGCAATTAGAAAGGAACTCTAAAGAGCTGTACAAAATGGAAAACTTTTATAGGCAGAAGGGGGCAGGACAAGGAAGTTACTAGCAAAGAGTGAGTTGTCTCAGGCAAGGTCACCTTCCTTTGGGGTACAGCAGGGGTCTGTCAGGCAGATTTCCTCACTGACCAGGAATGACCAGTGCTGACTGGGTAATTTCAAACTGACCAGTTGAGATTACATTTCTAGGAAAGGCTGAAATTGCAATTGGGTTAGGCATTAAGTCTCAGTTTGTTGATGTGGGCTTAACACAAGTGACTGCATTTTGGGCCTTTTGTCTCTTTTTTTAACACTGTGTCTTTGAATAATCTCTCCTTTATCTTTCTATTTTCACTCCTTCTGGAACTCTTATTAGATGTATGTTGGACTTTGTCCCATTCTTTTTTTCTTATCTACTGACCTCTTTGATATTTTTCTTCTCTTTATTTATTGTGTTACATTTTCTCAGCTTTATCTTCTTGTTCACTAAGTCTCTCTTGAGGTGTGCTTATCTGCTAATAGCCAATCCATCGAGATTTTATTTTCAATAATTTAATTTTTATTTTCTTTTTCACATATGACTGGTCTTTGTTGATAGTGTCTTGATCTTTTATGTTTTTATTCCTTTCTTTATGTCTTCAATTAATTGAAACATTTATTTTAGAGTCTTTATCTGATTGTTCTATTATTTGAAGGTCTTGGAGGTCTTTCCTATTGTTTACTGTGACTGCTGACTTTCATTCATGGTGGACTTTTTCCGTTTGTGTTGGATTTTGGATTATGAACTCATTTTCAGAAAGGCTTTATTTATGGAACTTGGAAATGGTCCAGGTTAAGGGTATGTCCTTTCATTTGTTTCTGTTGGATGCTGTAAGAGATATCACTTGCTTAGGATAATTTTTTATGTTAAATTCTCATTTTGGGGCTTTCTAGACTACCTGGTTGATGTATATTAGAACTCTAAACTCTTATGATAGAAGACCCATGGATACAAATTCTCAGGGTAGGCATTTTTTTCCCCATGCAGAACCCAGGAGAGAGAGTTGGATTTCCTTGTGGTCTTCCTGTCCCAGTGGGTGAATTTCTCTTTGTTGTCTCTTTACACTGAGGCTGTAACTCTTTTAAGTTCCTAACTTTATGTGGAGGAGTCTCAGTACTATCTACCCACTTCATGCAGGCTCAGTACCTCATCTTTTATCCTCTTATGGCCGTTAAACTCCAAGCCCCTTGTTCAGCGAGTCCAGCCATTTGTCCCAGTCACAGCCCCCAAGGGAGCGCTGCAGTTTCTATTTACTGCTCTAATACGCAGTTCACCCTTTGATTTTGACATTTGAGGATCAAACTACTTGCAAACTCCATTTTGTGATTAAAAGGATGTGTTGTTTTGTTGAGCAAGTCTAATGCTTTGTGGACTTTAGTTTTCAGGTTATTTAGTATGCCATAATGCCATAAACAGAAATTTCTTGTTTATTCTAATCCGTAGTTTTCTCATCCATAAACTGGGACAATAAGTACCCACCCACAGAATTGAGTGGAAGTGCACATACAGGTTGATCAGAGTGTTTAGTTATCATTAACATTATGGTGATGATTGTTAATATTATTAACCAAAAAGCATTTTTTTCCAGGTCTCCAAAGTTTAATGTCCTGCTTCACTCCCCTTTGTCCAGTTTCTCATTTCATCTTTCTTTTGGATGGTTGGGCTGCCCTGGGTCTGCTGTGAGTTTTCTTCCAGAGCTTGCGCATCTGCTGACAAGCAAGCCTTGGTATCTTGGTGAAACACCGGGTGCTCCACGGGGTTTGACAGTTTCTCAATTTCATCTGTTTTATTAAATTATTAGAGAAGTTCTCTAAACTCACAACAGAACATTTTGCAATTAGGAAGATTTTTGGTGGAATTCTTAGTATCAGAACATTTTTAAAATGATTGTTTAACCTGTTACATGGTGCTGAAGAGCCCCTATCATTTCCCAGCAGCAGATGTAATGGAAGTTTATTTGCCCCCAATAGACTGTGAGTTCTTTGAGGAAAGGCACTTGTTAATTAATCCTTCTAACCCCAATGCCTGATACAGAACCAGGCATATAATAAGTGCTCAGTAAAGATGGACAGGCTCTTTGCCTGGGCAACTCCTGTTCACCCTTTAGACCTGAGACTAAATGCTCGCTCCTCAGGGGTCCCTCTTAGGTGCTAGGTTAGGTTTCTTGGTACACGTTCCCATACCTTGACTTTGCTTTCCTACCACTGTCACACTTGTAATTAATGAAATACTTGCAATTGTGTGCTTAGTGACTTTCCTGCTAGACCATAAGCTTCACAAAGGCAGTTCCCATGTCTATCGCAATGATTATTTCATCCCTCGCAAATATTTATTTAGTGACTGATTAAATGTTGCAAGAACGGTGGTCCTTCAATAAGTGATGTGTCCCACAGTCATTTGAGTTCTGTCTTTGAGCTCTGAGAGGTTATGGGAATTATTGTTCCTGTTGCCTCTGCATTTGTGTTATTAACTTCTAACTTTGCAGGAGCCTGGAATTTACTGTGGTTTACAATGTTGTGTTAGTTTCTGCTATATAACAAAGTGAATCAGCTATAAGTATACATATATCCCCATGTCCCCTCCCTCTTGTGTCTCCCTCCCACCCTCCCTATCCCACACGGAGCTGATCTCCCTGTGCTATGCGGCTGCTTCCCACTAGTTACCTATTTTACATTTGGTAGTGTATATGTGTCAATGCCACTCTCTCACTTTGTCCCAGCTTTCCCTCCCCGCCGCCCCATGTCCTCAAGTCCATTCTCTATGTCTGTGTCTTTATTCCTGTCCTGCCCCTAGGTTCTTCAGAACCTTTTTTTTTTTTTTTTTTAGATTCCATATATATGTGTTAGCATACGGTATTTGTCTTTCTCTTTCTTACTTACTTCACTCTGTATGACAGACTGTAGGTCCTTCCGCCTCACTACAAATAACTCAATTTCATTTCTTTTTATGGCTGAGTAGTATGGAAAGCTGCTGCTTCTTGGCATCTGGGTCCTGCCCTTTCAAGGTGAACTTTCTCTTCTAATTTAATTTTATGACTGGATGCAAGTTGGTTTACTTAACTGTAAAATGGCTTGAATGATAAGAGGGTTTGGATGGATCTGTGCAAATTATTAGCTGTGCAGGGAGAGCAAACCTCATAGAGCACATTTTTAGATAATCCTTTGGTAGGATCTTCATTTTTCTTGATCTTCTGATTGTCTTACATTTATTGAATGTTTACAAAGGGTTAGACCTTGTTCTAAATGCTTTGTGTATGTATTATGTCATTTAATCATTGTCGCACCCCAATGAGATAAGAGCTATTATCTTTCCCTTCACAGGCAGGAAACATGAGGCACAGAAAAGTTTAGAGACTTGTCCCCAAGGCCATACATCTGGCATTTGGTGGAGTTTTGAGTCTAACTGTGGCAGTCTGGCCCCATGGAAAACTAGGTCACTGATTTGATTCATCTGCAGACCACATTGGTCATTAATGGGGAAAGGTCTCATTTCTCACTGCATCTAGAGCCTTGTCACTCTAAGCGTGGTCCTAGGACCAGTGGCATTGACATCACCTGACAGCTTTTTAGAAATGCAGAATCTCAGGACCTCCCCGGGCCTTAATAAATCATAACCAGCATTATAACAAAATGCCTAGGCATTCAGGATACTGGTTCAGACAGAGAAGCACTGAGGCCCCTTTCTTAGCTCCAAAGCAAGAGCCATGGTTCAGGAAGGAACCCCACGACTCTTGGTTACTACATGCATGGCCTTGCCTAGTTATCTAATCTTCTTATACTTTGGTCTCCTTCTCTGAAACTTGGAGCTCATCATCTTGTCAGCATCCTTTTGTTGTTGTGAAGATGAAGGGAAAGAACTGCATAGAGCACTTAGCAGATGCCAGGGGGCATGAGAATTGGCCAGTGCTCAAGAAATATTGTTATAGCTCCTCCTCCATATTTGTGGGTTCCATATCCATGGAGTCAACCGACTGCAGATCAAAAATATTTTTAAAAATTCCAGAAAGTTCCAAAAAGCAAAAGTTGAATTTGCCACATGCTGGCAACTATTTATGTAGCATTCACATTGTATTAGGTGTTATAAGTAATCTAGAGACTAAAGTATATGGGAGGATGTGTGTAGGTTAGGTGCAAATACTGTGGCATTTTATATAAGGGAATTGAGCATCCGTGGATTTTGGTATCTGTGTGGGGTCCTGGAACCAACCTCCCATGGATACCGAGGGATGACTGTATTTCTGGGTTGGAGCATACTAACCTGACACTTCGGTCCTCAGCTCTTGAATTCCAAGGACTGAGATCTGGGAGGAAACTGACAAATGAGTGCACCCAGGGTTTGAGGCATGTTTTAGGACCCCATAAACTCTTGAAGGCTACTGATGTTAGTATGAAAAGTCTAGAATGTTTCTTTGTTAATAGAGGCATGAGGATCCTTGATCCTGTTTGATAGTAGCCTGGATGCATTTGGCAGAAGCTGCGGAGAGTTTTGAAGAGTGGAGGAAAATGACAGTAACAGTTCACAATTACTGCCTGCTGCGAGCACACGCAGCAACTCTGTGCTAAAACATTTTGCTTTCATTGTATCCATAGGAAACCCAGTTGAGGTTGGGGCTGTTATTGTTTCCATTTTACAGAGGAGGAAACTGAGGCTTGGAAACAAAACTTGCCCAAGATTTTATGGCTAAGAAATTTCAGAGCTACAATTATAAACCAGGGTTTAGTAAGCTATGGCCTGCAGTGGGCCATATCTGGCTCACCGCCTGTTTTTATATGGCCCACAGTAAGGATAGTATTTATATATTTAAGGGATTAGAAAAAAATCAAAAGAATAATATCTTGTGACATGTAAAAATGATATGAAGTTCAAATTTCAGTGTCCACAAATCAAGCTTTCTTGGTGCACAGCCACGCTTATCCACTCATCTATTGTACATGATTCCTTTTATGTTGCAGCAGCAGAGTTGAGTAGTTGTGACAGAGACTGTGTGGCCCACAAAGTCCATAGGACTTACTGTCTGGCCTTTTATAGGAAGGGTTTCCTGCCTCCTCTTTGAAACCTTTGTCACTGAAATCCAGAACAGAGCCTCTCACCACTGTTCTATGGTGCCTCCCCGTAAAGCCACTAAGCATCCCATTTCCATGACCACTTTCTCTCCCAAATTCCAAAGTAATTATAAAATTATTAATGCACTGCCTTAAGATATGGAAGGTGAATTCTAACATCATGTCCCAGTTGCTGGTGGTGTGATGGACACCAACCACAATTCTTGCCCATTGTGTTCGAGGATAGCTAAGTGACCATGCTCCCCAAACAGAGCTGAAGTGGTTGAAGATGTTCCCTCCCTAGAGAGACAGAGGGACTGAAAGGCACAGTGTAAGCTGAAGCTGTTGACTAGAAGCCCATCTGCAGGCTTTTGTTCTGGTCTAAAATCAAAGGGAAGAAGAATGAGGTGAGAGGGGGATTACCTCCTGGAGAGCCTTGCTGTCCTCACCAGAGAATATATAATGTGTTGGGACTGGTGGCGGTGGCTTCTTCCCCAGCATGTTCCTGGTGGGCTGCTGCTACCCTGCCACCTCTTCCAGGAATCCCAGAGGATTCCTGCTGTCCTGCACATGCTCTTCCATGTCAGGGAGGATGGAAGGAGCAATTGGAGATGGGTTGTTCAGAAAACAAGCTGCTAATGCTGGCCCGACACAGAGATGCACACACCTCCGTGTGGGCTGCCTGCGGGGCACCATATACCTCTATCCACCTGGTCTGTCTTAGTCAGCCTCAGTGTGAGCGCTTAGAGAGGGCGGCACCTCACTCATGATCTTAGAGCACCACAGCAACCATTAGTGTCTGATGGGCACATTATCAAAGTGCCTTCCATGTATTGTATCTCAGTCGTTCCCAAATGTTCGACTGGGGATTGGGAAACTCTGTATGTTTCCAAACAAATATCCTTTGGTTTGTAATGAAAGAGCACAATGTGTAGCATAAAGCCAATTTTACTTTTTAGTTTTGGGGACCTCTCTTTTCCCCTTGTCTTTCTTTCTTGCCTTTGGAGATGTAGGATGTTATTTTTTGAAATGGCATTCTCTTATTTTTTTGTGCATTCCTTTCTTTTTTTAAATTAATTTTTATTGGAGTATAGTTACTTTACAATGTTGTGTTAGTTTCTACTGTACAGCAAGATGAATCAGCTATACATATACATATATCCCCTCTGTTTTGGATTTCCTTCCCATTTAGGTCACCGCAGTGCGTTAAGTAGAGTTCCCTGTACTATACAGTATGTTCTCATTAGTTATCTATTTTATACATAGTATCAATAGTGTATCTATGTCAATCCCAATCTCCCAATTCCTCCCACGCCCCTCATTCCCCCTTGGTATCCATAGCATTCCCACAGCTGACTGGTGGGCTAGACCTTTGATTTGGTTAGGAAGGGTTTTGTTCATGTTATGTGATTTGAAACAAGTGGTTTTGAAAGCGGCTGTCTTGATCGACTTCCTTCTCCTCACCCCAATTTTCATCTCAGTATTGAGTTAGGGTTGAGGCATTTTAAAGTGTCAGAAATCCAGGGCAAAGCAGGCCTGATTCCAGAGGTTTCATTATCAAAGAACAGACAGATGGTAAGTCTGAAGTAGATACGGAGGCTCTTCCCTCTCCTCATGGGAACACCTTCTATACCCACGAGAAGAAAGGAACTTCTGCTCAACTTCCCACCCATTTCTCCAGCCCCTTCCAAGACTCCTTTCACTCCCCACCCTCATCCCCCCAAGACCAGAAAGGGAGTCATTGCTCATCTGATTGGTCACAGCCTGAAACTTGGGCCACTGTTGCTGATGGGCCAGGTCATCATATGTTAAATAGCTCCTGCCCCTGTGCTGAAGCTCTCTTGCTCTTCCAGTTTCTGTGTCAGAGGTCAGCAGGCCAGGGCAAGATCCACCATGTCCACCGTCCACCCTAAATGCTCTGTATCTTCGATTAGGTGGATAGGCCTCATTGGGTCTGTTCTGCCTGACCACTTAAGATATGAGAGAGAGAGAGAGAGAGAATGAAATCTCTTGGTCCCAACAATTATCCAGCCCAATGGACAAGAGAAGCCTTTCATGGCAGGTGGTGTGGGTGATATCAGATAGAAAAGCATAGTGATTAAGAGCTCAGACTCTTGAGCAAATCAGATGTGTGAGCCCAAGGTTACTCATAATACTGTGTGACCCCAACCAAGTTACTTTACTTCCCTAAGCCTCGGTTCTTGATTTGTAAAATACAGATTATAATAATACCTTTCATATGAGGTTTTTGTGTAGATTAATCAAGATCATTTGTATCAAGCACATAGCCTCATGCTGGCACTGAATGATAATGAATGAATGATAATGATAATGATAATAGCTGCTATTATCATAGATTGCACATTGGATGTAGGTTTTAGAAGGATTCCCAAACTAGTAGCTTATAAGTGGCTTAGTATAACAACTCAGCATTTCATAGGCAAACTCACTTTTGGGAATAATTACATAGACCCACACATTCTTAGGGAAGCCTCTCACGTTCTCTCTGTGGTGACTGGAGCATTAACTGGTGTGCTCATGAAATAGGTTCTGAGATGACATTGGTATCAGATCGCTTTTGCTGTATAACAAACCAATCCAAAATGTAGTGGCTTAAAACAAAGTCATTTATTAGATTTTGATCCTATCAGTTGGCAATTTAGGCTGGGCTCAGCCAGCCAGTTTTTCTGTTGGGCTTGTCTGGACTCACTTGTGTTTCTGCAGGCAGCTGGCAGGCTGCTAGGGGCTGGTTGACTTAGACGGGATGTAATTCACATGTATGGTGCTTGTGCTGGCACTTGGCTGGAGTGATGGGAGTGACAGACCGCATGTGTCCACTAGGCTAGCCCAGGTTTATTCTCCTGATGTCAGTCTCAGGGTTTCCAAGAGCAGCAAGAAAGGACAAGCCCCGACATGCAAGTGCTTTTTGAGCCTCCGTTTGTGTCATGCTTGCTAATGTTCCATTGACCAAAGCAAGTAACATGGCCAAGCCCAGAGTGAATGTGGAAGAGGACTAAGATCGTGAGACATGCAGCCATTATTGCAACAGTAATACCACAGTCTCCTTTCTTCTGTGGATCTGAGGGGAAGTACTTTGCACTTAAGCATTCAAGTGGTATAAGATCTCTTTTTTTTAATCCTTTGTCAGATATGGTATTTTAATATGCTTGGCATCTGGTCGCTCTCCTTGGATTTTGTTGCTGACATGTTTTTCTTTTCTTTAATCTTTTATTCTCTTTATTTGGGAAATTATAGTTTGCTGCATAGTTCTTTTTATAGGAGAAACAGCTGTGATGTCATAACTGAGCACATTTCCTTAGGGTTATGCATTTATCCCCATGCATTTGGAAATATGACCCATAATCCACTTGTTTATTTCTATTTTGGTCTCTGACTTCATATTGAATAAGAGCAAATATGTGAAGCAAAAATATGTAAGTTGATAAATTAACCTTTTAAAAATGTTATTTACTATTTTCTTTTGATTTCTAGTTTATTGAGCTCTAATAGATGAGGGAATGTTTAAAAAAATTCTTTCTTTTATAAGGGCCAGTTTGAATAGAGTTTCACAACGTGGGGTTTTGGTGTCAGAAACTATTCAAGTTTTTTTTTTTTTTTGTGAGAGCAGTGTTTAAACAGGATATTTTTAATGCAAAAACAGATAGCAGTAATATGGCTAGTAACTGAAAATGGAACTAAATAGATTACTTAGAGTTCAAACAAAACATTCTCAATAAAGAATTTCTCAGTGGAACATTTAGGTTCTTATTGAATCTGTGCATAATTATATCTTACTCCCCAAACGAAACAGATTTCCAGTGATAAATGTTTCTGGACAGCAGCAAGATTCAATTCAGTTCATTTCAAGATGCAGATTTATTTGTGAAATTAGAAGAAAATAGTTGCCAGCGATAACCTGGGGGAGTCCTATTTTTAGCTGCTATGTTTCACCCAGAAATATCTCAGAGATAGAGGTGCTTCTCACAACGATGAGAAAAAACTGCAGCTGGAGCAGAAATTAATTTGTATTTGTAGTTCAGACACCTACTGAATCCTTAATTTGTTTTTTTTTTTATGATTTTAGGGGAATTTATAGAATCGTTTAGATTGGAAGAAATCTCCAGTTGGTCATCAAGTTCCCTCTCCTTATAATGGCAGCACTGATTTTATTATCCTTAAAGCAGCTCTGATAGATCGGTGTCAAGTCTGGCTCATGTTTCATGCATTTAAAAATGTGTATTCCCTACCCTGAGTATATTTAATGTGTAGGAGACAGACCGGGAGCTGCCTATATGCCCAGGAGACCTCTTCTGAGTTCCTGACACACAGTCTTCTCTGGAACAGATGCCAGATATATAGCATATTAAGCATTATATTGATGCCATCAAATCCATTTTGCTTCAGGCTTCTGACAGCTGGAAACATTTTTCCCAATGTGTACAGGGACCCAGGTGTGCTCTCTGCTCTGACATAATAACAGAAGGTCATTCCATCTTAGATCCTTTTGTCCTGCATACCTCCAGGGACCTGCCCTTTCCCCCCCACCTCACCCCACCCTGCCACCCCAGTTAAGAAAGCCTGCTTGGAAGACCAATTATGAACCAAAAGGTGTTTTGGGGTATCTCTAATATCTGCAGAAGTTTGTGAGATACAAAGAAATGCAAGATGTGATCCTTACCTGCAAGAAATTTATATTTGAGAAGATTCCTGAGGTATATCTGGGAAGAAATGAGACTGGTCTCTGAGCAGTGTGTGAAAATCCAGGTCATTACTTTATGGTTCCACTTAGTGAAGGATACCCAATTATGCATAATCACATTATACTGGATACTGACAAAAGTGAGCGCCCAGTTATGCAGTATAGATGCTGTCTAGGACAGTATATAGTATGGTGTTTGCTGTTTAAAACAGCTGTAAGTGCCAAGGGGTAAGAGCAGGGGAGAGTAATAAGAACTGGCTCCCTCAAGGGCAAAGAAGATGTGATTGGGCTGGACTTTGGTGTGTTAAGGTGACTCATCCAGCCATTACCTAAAAATATGAGTTGAGGAAGGATGGGATAGTGGTTGAGAGTGCAGACCTAGTGTTTGAGTCCTCGTTTTACCAGTGGCTGACTTTGTGACCTTGGATAAACAACTCACCCTCTCACAGCCCCAGTGACTCCAGTTGTAAAGTGGCGAGAGTAATAGTACCTGGTTGTTCGTGCTGTCGTGAGGATGAAATGAGGTAACTTATTCAAACTGCCCACGACAGAGCTGGACATGCGGGGTGGTAAGAGCTCACTGCGTGTGATGTTGGTGCTTCTGGGGTGGAAGAGGCACTGTGGAGACTCAAGGGTGGGGTAATGGAAGGAGTTCCCGAAGGAGGCATATTTGGAAACAAGTGCAAAGGGCACTTTAGGCTGAGGGAAGATGGAGAGTCAAAGTTCTGGGATAGGGGTGAGTACATTTGGGGTGTGGAGATGGGTCTGAATAGCAGGGATGCATAACTGGCTAATTTGTGTTGGGGAGTGCCTTGGATAAGTTGGGTGGGGACCAATTATATGGTCTTAGAGACCAAGTACCAGCATTAAATGTGCTCCAGCAGACAACTATGGACTCTAATCATGATAATGACCACAATTCTCATGGCAACAGTGATGGGTTTTGAATGCCTGTTGTATTATTGTGTGTCCAGTCCTATGATGGGTCCTGTATTTTATGTATTATTTTTAATCCTCACAATAATTCCTGTTACTATGCATTAGGCCAATTTTACAAACAAGGAAACTGAGGCTCAGAGTGATCAAGCAATATGGTCAAGGTCACAGAGCTAACCAGTGGCAGACTTGGGGCTCAAACCCATTCAGTCTGGTGTGAGAGGTGAACCCCGTATTCTAGCCCAGGTTGGTTGGCCTGCCAGGCCTACTTTCTATAGGATATTAACCAGTCAGGGGTGTGACACAGTAAAAGTGATGAGAAAGAAAGACAGAAAGTCCCCAGTCAGGGACTGGGGCTGAAGGAGCCATTAAGAGATGGTTGTAATTTAGGCCCAGGTTACAGAGGATATTGGCAAGGGACAGGTACTAGGGTTGAGGAGAAAGGAGTAAATGCATGAAATCTTTAAAAGGATCAGTTTATAGGACTTGGCAATTGAACGTCTGTGCAGGACAAAGGAGAAGAGTCAAAGGTGGCTTTCAGTTTTCCATCCTGTCAGTGACAACTGCCAGGTTGGTGCAGCGGATCACTGCCTTGGGGCCTGTTGACTATATCACACCCACCCTGCTCCTACTCTCCCACCATTTTCCCCCCTCCCCACCCACATACAGAGCTGCCCAGGCTGAAACTTGGACCAGGAGACTCTAAATCTTGAACAGAAGGTGAAAATAAAACAGGAAAGAAACCCCATGTCACGTAAGGGCTGCAGTTATCATTACAGAAAAATGAGGGACTCCAGTAATTCTTTCCTCCCCACTTTCACTCTTCCTAACTGTGCCTCTGGTGGGCACTGGCAGTTAGAGTGAAAGAAATCTTTCCCTCACTATGTAGTCCAGTTGGTTACTGCTGGCATATTGGGAAGCTGTTGATTTTTGCATGCTTATTTGTATCCAACCCACCACACTAAATAGCTTCTCAGTATATTTTCTGGGCTTTTTAGGTATATAATCATACCTTCTCTAAGAAGTGGTGATTTTCTTCTTCCTTTCCAATAATTATTCAATTTGTTTTTGTTTCCTGACTCATCACTTTGTTTATAATATCAATATTTAAAAAAATTAGTTGGAATAACAAAAATAATGTTGATTTTTTTGAGCATCTGTAGGAAGGATGGATTGTAATCAGAGAGACTAAAGATAGAGTGAATGGCCAGGAGGCTACTGCAGTAGAATCAAGATGTTATGATGCCCAAGGAAATTGAAAGGAAGGTAATAGTCACAAGAGAAAATGGGCTGGCCTTGTTATTGTGGCCCGGGCACAAAAGATGACTTTCGGGCCTCAAATCCAAAGTTTGGTAATCTAGAAGTCACTGGGAACTTGACTCCGTTGTTAATAGAGTTTGAAGTTTACTGCAATCAATTCATCTGAAAAGAAGTGAGAAGATAGAAATTAATTAGAAGTCTCAGGTTATAAACTGCTCCAGGAATGTAGATTTAAAAGAAATTAGCCAGTATTTTAATTTTCTTCAATATTGCCATGGCCTGATTCTTAATCTACCTAGAGGCAAAACATCACATACTAATTACAATTTGTAAGTGTTTTTTCCAGTTGACAAAGCCGTTTTCCATATATTGTCTCATTTGATCTCCAACAACTCTGTGAGATAGATGACAAGAGAAGTATCTAACATTTGCCCAGCAAGTTACAGTTTGCAAAATCCTCCCACCTACACGACCTCATTGAATACTCAACACTCACTGGTTTCTAATGTGCACCCAAAAGGTTTATCTAACGGTGGTTTTCTACATGCAGACTTCTCTTTTCTGTCTTTGAAAATGAAATTCCCCACAGAGAACGTCCTTCCTTGCCTTGTCCACATGCTGAACCTCTCTTCATTTCTGAAAACCCTGTTCAAGGAGGACATTATCTTTGCTCCTTCCTCACAAGAGAGAGGTAATGGACAGAGGTGGAGTGGAGGGAAGCTGAGCAAAGGAGCTCAGGAAGGCAGGACCCAGCCCTGTGGCCCTTGGGGGAGGCATATGGAGAGGATGGTTGACAAGAATTCCCCTTGGCAGTGCTGAGGGTTATGGAAACTTTGGTGTGGCCTTATCATCTTTGGCTTTCCCCCAAAGTAGAGGCAGTGGAGAAGGTTGTGTGAGGGTGTGTAGTGTGCTGTTTAGAGGATGACATTTCATAAGCAAACACACATACATGCATCTAGAGGCTCCCATTCTGCAGCTCCTGTTACTTCCTTTGATTTTAGGAAAAGGAAAGGGAAAGCTCCTTTGATTGCTTGCAGGATCTTTCAGTGAAATGTGTCCAGTTTTTCAACGGAACTCAGAAGGCATCTCGTAGAGGCCGAGAGAGGAGAGAGTTTCAAAGAGGTGGGTAGGTCATCACTGTTGGCATCTTCCAAGAGTAGGACAGAGGGGAGGATGTGGCCACAAGGAAGCCGCCCACTGATGCCCTTTTAGAGTCCAGTTCTGTGAGGTTGTTGGGCACAGAAGCCTGGCCACCAGGGGCCCAGAAGGGAAGAGACGGTGAGAGAATGGAGGAGGTAGACTTGGGTTACTTGTGTAAGACATTTGGCTGTGAAGGATTGGGGAAAATGTTTTTTAAAACATACATGTAAACTATTATAAAAAACTCAAAAACATACATATAAACTGTTACAAAAGATTCAAAGAATTTAGAAACGTAGAATAAACCATGCAGGACCTCTGTCCCTTTTCGTTGCAGCCCTGAGTGTAATGGAGTGACATGTGCTTTTTCAATCCTTGGTAAACATTTTAGAGAGAAAGGGTGAGATTAATGTGAATGTCAGGCATGAGTGCAGAGAGTAAGCCCAGAAGAAGGAGAGGAGGAGATTCAAGGTAGGCATGATATGTGTGTGTGTGTGTGGCGGGTGTAGTATGTGTGATTTTATGTGCGTGGGTGCATGTCTACATATGTTTATTCATCCACATGTACTGGGAGAGAGGATGAAGGTGTCCAGCTCATCATTCAACATGGACAGGAAGGAAGAGAGCCTTTATTAGCACTGATGTCTTATGATGAAGATTGGGGTCTCTTAAGACACCTCTGTGTGTTCAGATCAAGGCATCTGCTGAGAGGGAGTGTGACCAAGGTGAAATTGGAGTCCCTAGGAAGGAGGTCGGGAGAGGCTGCTGAGGAGGTGACATCTGGGTGTTCACAAGGCATGAAAGTGAGGATTGCTGAGGAGAGGGAGGGAACATGTCACCATGCACAGCTGGACTTAGTAATGGCCCCACTCCGCACATCCGTTCTGCAGTTCCCTCCAGCAGCACTGGTGGCCTGGGAGCTGAGAAACTGGACAGTCGGACAGAGGTCGTACTGAGAGTGTGCACGGCAGGCGTGACAGAAGGTTGAGGAGGAGGGAGTTGAGAGTGTAGAGGGCACTTGGAAGTGTTTGACTGTGGGGTAGGAGTTGGGGAAGCAAAACCGTAAAGCCAGGAGGAGGCCAATGGGCTCAGTGGAGTGGGAAGGTTGAATGACTGTAGGTCCCAGGGAGGGCAGAGAGTGAAGGAGTGAGAGAAATAATAGGTTAGGAGTCTGCATTCAGAGAGGGGAATATGGAGCTGGAGCATTTTAAAGCCTGCTCTTGGATTAATGGCATTCATATTAAACTGGCTATAGAATTTCAGGTATACTATTTCAACTGGATAACAGCAAAAAAAAAAAAAAAAAAAAAAGCCAGTGCCTATAGTGGTATATCAGACTCTATTTCCTGAATTTGTTTATGAAAATTTCCTTGTTATTGAAGCATCCCTTAGTGTCATTTCTGAAAATCATTATGTCTCCCAATGGTATGTATTTGGAGAAGTCTCGATTCGTCTTTAACATAGACTATTACAGATGCTCTCTGACTTGTGAAATCCTTCCATTCTGCAAGGTCTGATACATCCTGAATTTATCCTAAGTAAAAAATGACTCAAGGTATATTTTTGTACCACCCTTCACCTTTTCTTTATAAAATCTGATTTTTTCAGATGTTTACCTATTCATGTTGACCCTTAGAATAGCTTTGACTGGTTTGGACACGACACCAAATATAAACTTAATTTTTTTTCCCCACAGCCTTTCCTTTTTTCTGCCTGCTTGAGAGGGTTCTGGCTTTGCCCTCTCACTGTCAGGCCCTCCTCTGCACTTGGAGGGAGGTGTCTGTCCTTATCTGAGTAGTTCTCTTGGCTTTTGAGATACATAATCATTGTAACAGTGAAGGATGGATAGACGGGCAGCACATGAACGAAGTTTTTCTAGGAATTGTGAAGTCAAGGATGTGGGAATAGCTGCAGAAGGAGGATTTTAAGAACTGATGTAGATAATATAGCCCCTTTATAGTAGTTGATACCAAGGAAGTACTGAAGTTAGTCTGAAATTACTTTTTTTAGTAGCTTTCTTTGACCATGGTCCTTCTCTGTGACTGGACCACATAGGTGGAATCATCACTTTCCAGTCAAGAATAGACCACAGTAAAAAGAGAGTAACCCCATGACCATTGAAATAACATGTGCTGATACAGTGATGGTCCACGGGACAACAGAAACATTAGAAGACTGACAACAAAATGTCACTGTTACGGCTGTTGTTTTTCATGTTACCTTCTCACCTTATGGTCTTCTTTTGCAAATGAATCTATTTTGTATCACAAAACTTAATACAAAATTTTCCACTTCCTTAAAATTTTATTAAGTGCTTTGTAGAACAATTTGCGTAAGGTCTAATTTTCCAAGTTGGCGGCTGTGCAGCAAAATGACCTCATGTTTTTTCATCTAGTTTCATGCCATTATTTATATAAAGATGTGGTTGATTTGCATTCAGATTAGGCAAATGTGAAAAGTGAGCATGTTATTTTCTTCTGTAATTTTAGATTTAAAACAACATTGTTTTTCTGTTTCATTGCTGTCCAGTAAAAATGTAATGTGAGCGATATCTGTAACTGTAAATTTTCTAGTAGTCCCGATAACAAGGGAAAAAGAATCGGGTGAGATGAATTTTAATGGTGTGCATTGTTCACTCTTTATCCAAATATTTATCCACAATATCATTTTAACATGAAATGAAGTTTAAAAGTTGTCAGTGTGATATTTTACATTTTGGGGATGCTAAGTCTAGAGTATCAAGTATGTATTCCACATTTACAGCACGTATCAATTCAGACTACCCATATTTCAAGTGCTTGATAAGCCACATATGGCGAGTGGCTACCATAGTGACTGGCATAGATCTGTCTTACGGCCACGATTACTGGAATATCAGCTTGGCTGTTAAATTCTTTCTGATTTGCTGAGTATGTTTATATAGTCTGAATTTGAGTGGCAGAGAATTATTTAGTCATTTAGATGAATTATTCATTCATTCTTTTCATTCATTCATTCACTCATTTTTGTTGATTCATTCATTCATTCGAGTCAAACTTTATATCCTAAATTTTAAGAAATGTTGCACATGTTATAGAATAAAAGAAAAGTGAATTTCTATATATTCTTGGAAGGTGGGGTAAGCCCCCCTTTTTTTCATTTGGGGAAAAATGTTAACGCAGAAAAATAGAGTGTAATAAAACAAAAGAACTCACTACCCATCCAGAATGGTAAAGACTAATGTTTTGTCACATTTTTTAAAGAGGGTTATTATAAAAGGTTTATTACTCAAACAGTGAGGCTTTCTGGGGAGATAAGAGTGGCTGTCAAGGACATCCAAAAATCGCTTGAGAAAGAGCAGGGGCAGGAAACTTGGTTGGGGTTTTTATGGTGGTTGGTAGTGAGGCTGGGATGCGTGTTTGTTTTTGATTAAAAAATAGAGTAGATCTTTCAGATCAGGTAAATGCCTCTTTGTACCCCTTCAAAGTCTGATTTTTTCCCCTGCCTTTCCTAGAGGCAACAACTATCATGAATTTGATGTTTATTCCTTCAGTATGTTTTTATGCTTTTACTGCAAATTGATGCATCTACAAACAACATAGAGAATTACTTATATTTATACACGTGGTAATATAGTACAGGTATTATTATTCATTTTGTTCTTTTTTCCCTACTCAACATTATATATATATTCTTAACATCTTTATTGGAGTATAATTGCTTTACAATGGTGTGTTAGTTTCTGCTGTATAACAAAGTGAATCAGCTATACATATACATATATCCCCATATCTCCTCCCTCTTGCGTCTCCCTCCCACCCTCCCTATCCCACCCCTCTAGGTGGTCACAAAGCACCGAGCTGATCTCCCTGTGCTATGCGGCTGCTTCCCACTAGCTAGCTATTTTACATTTGGTAGTGCATATATGTCCATGCCACTCTCTCCCTTTGTCCCAGATTACCCTTGCTGCTCCCTGTGTCCTCAAGTCCATTCTCTACGTCTGTGTCTTTATTCCTGTTCTGCCCCTGTCATACAGAGTGAAGTAAGTCAGAAAGAGAAAAACAAATACCATATGCTAACACATATACGTGGAATCTAAAAAAAAAAAAGGTTCTGAAGAATCAACATTATATTTTGAGAAATATTCATGAAGATACACATAGATGCTACAGGTAATTCTGTTGTATATTTCACCATATTTATCTACTATATTTATATTTTTACCATGTTTATTTTTTTACAATGCATATTTAGTTTTTCCCCCAAACTTTCACTACTGTGAACCTATTTCAGTGGGTTTTCTTGTACAAGTCTCCTTGTATACATAGATGGACATCCCTCTAGATTATGTACCTAGAGGTTGGGGAAGAACTTTCTAAGTGTAATGTCAAAGGCAGAAATCACAAAAGAGAAGAGTGATAGCTTTGTCTACATAAAGAGTTTGAAACATCATCAGTATAGCAGAAAACACTTTAACAATGGAAGGGCAAAAAAAGAAAAAAAAAAACATTTGCAACAAATATGGCAGAGAAAGGATCAATATGTTTAGTATATGAAGAACTTTTACAAATCAATTTGGAAAAGATGATCACCTCAATGAATAATTTGATAGAGACCATAAGCAAGTAATTCACAAAGGAAGAAATATGAATGGCTAATAAACATATAACAGTATGATTAACATTATTAGTAATCAGAGGAATGAAAATTAAAAGAATAACTATCCTTTTTCCTATCAGATTAGCGAAGTTGACAAAAGATTGATTATACCTAGTCCTACTGAGAAAGTATGGGGTAATAGATACTTTTGTATACTGTAGGTGGAGTTTGAATTGATGTAAACTTTCTAGAAGTGACTTTGGTAGTATGTATTAAAGGTCTTATAATGTGCAAACTCTGACTCAGAATTTGTACTTTTTAAGAAATTAATTCAGAGAAAATAAGTCAGTTGTGTATAAATGTTGTACTGAACATGCTTATTGTAGTGTTATTTATACCATGTATAAATTTAAAGATGGACCAATGATGAATAATG
Organism: Aethalodelphis obliquidens; assembly: GCF_003676395.1. Classification (NCBI taxonomy): domain Eukaryota; kingdom Metazoa; phylum Chordata; class Mammalia; order Artiodactyla; family Delphinidae; genus Aethalodelphis; species Aethalodelphis obliquidens. The sequence goes on from NW_020837955.1 coordinate 21,426,163, forward strand.
TATCATGAACTGAAGAATATGATTAAATCAACCCAAGGTTAAACAACACTGTGATAACGCCAAGGATGCAGTTAATTGGAGGAAATTGGAAAGTCCTCCTACGGAAGTTACTCCTAACAAGGTTGAGCAGGGTCTTGAAGGATGAGAAGGTGTTTGACCAAGGGTGGAGGTGGGAGTAGGGAAAGGGCTTTCTGGAGAAATGAGTGGCCAGTACAAAGGCAAGAAAGCTTAAAAGAGTCTGGTGGATCAGGGAGTGACAATGACTTAGCATGATGGGCTCACAGGAAACATGAAGGGGAGCAGAGTAAAGATGGAGTGCTCTCTACTCTGAGCCCATCCTGTGATGTCATGGATCTATTTTTGCTTGGAAGCTTTTTAGATTTAATCACAAAATCTAAGTTACTTGGAGTTATTTCAACTTGAGTATGTAATTCCATCAGAGTATTTCTTGTTTTAAAATTGAATTTGGCTTACGCAAAGCTATGCACTTTCTGAAGAATTTTCCAAGTTAGCAAGATTTCCCTGAGCTACCTCTCATTGGCGACGTTGCATGTTTTAGTAACTTCGTTTTGTGTAGGGTTTTTTATGCAGCAGTTATCGCTGTCGATGAACAGCTACACAGCTGCTCTGTTCTCCCCTGACCCCTCACTCCCTCTGGTGTGGCTGAGAGTGGTGGAGGGAGTTTGACAACAGACTGGAAGAAGCCAAGAATGTGCTGGTCCAGGTCTGGAGTCACACTGGCCTGGGTTAGAATCCTGTCTCTGTAATTCATAGGTGTGTGATCTTGTGCAGGTTACTTAGCCTCACTGAGCCTCAGTTTCCTCATCTGTGAAATGGAGTTGATATATGAGGACTACATGGATAATGTCTGTAAAGTGTTTTTCAGATCTTGTGGTATGTGCTCAATAAATGTTAGCTATTATAATTACTATTTTATGAATAATTGGAATCATCCTGCCTTTTCCTATTAATCCCCAACGGATCATTCATATGGTAGACCTAATTAATTTTTTTTATGGTTCTAGAATTTTCCTTGTATCTCCTACCTCAGTGAGAGAAAGCTGGAAGTTCGTTGTCTGACCTCTTTACCCCAGGCTTTAAGGAGAAGAGTATAGGAAGCCTTGGGATCTCCTTCTAATTTAGACAATTTAGACAGGGCCTGAGGAAGGAGCCACTTTTAGGACCAAAAAATATGTGCTTGATTAAAGCATCCCCCTAGGCTGTCTCTCTCTAGAACCCCAATATTCATGCAGCCTAGTTCAGCCACCCCTGAACAAATCACCAAGATGCAAGGGTCCCAGAGAGAGAGAGATCCAGGGGAAAGAAACATATGGACCCAGCCAGGCAGCCTTTGCAGATGAACCCCTTGAGCCCTTGGGAAATGATGGACCAATATTAGTTATGGAATCTCAGGGGCCTTCCTTTCTAGGGTTGTCTTTCTCTGATTCTTATGGTATCATTTGTGCCTGTCCAGAATTGCTCTTATCACAACACATTGTTGAGTCACTTCTCTGTCTCTCTCATTAGACTCTAAATCCCTTGAGAACCACACAGTCTACAAGGACGAGTATGGTCTTTTGGAATTAGGTTAACTTCATAGCTGTAGCACTAGTGAGCTTGGTCACCTACTTAACCTATTTCCCCATCTGTAAAGTGAAGATATCTACTCATTGAATGAATTGTTATAAGGATTGGATATAATTTGTGAAAAGTGACTGGCATAGAGTAGTTGCTTAAAATGGTAGCTGGTGATGATGAGAACAATCACAGCAGCAGTGGTGATGTCACTGGAGTATAGCACAGTGCCTGGGGTATCCATGAGCACATGTTGAATGGATAGATAGACGAATGGTTGGGTGAATGGGTGTCAAACAAATGTATGTTTATTTATTTATTATTATTTTTAATATTTTAAATTGATTTACAATGTGTTTCAGATATACAGCAAAGTGATTCAGTTACACATATATATCTATCTACCTATCTATCTTTTTCAGATTCTTTTCCCTTATAGGTTATTACAAAACATTGAGTCTAGTTCTCTGTGCTACACAGTAGGTCCTTGTTGGTTGTTTATTTTATATATAGTAGTGTGTATATGTTAATCCCAAACTCCTAATTTATCCCTCTCCCTCCTTTCCCATTTGGTAACCATAAGTTTGTTTTCTATGTCTGTGAGTCCATTACTGTTTTGTATGTAAGTTCATTTGTATCATGATTTTTTAGATTTCACATATAAGCAATATCATATGGTATTTGTCTTTCTCTGTCTGATTTACTTCACTTAGTATGATAATCTCTAGGTCCATCCATGTTGCTGAAAATGGCATCATTTTATTCTTTTTTTATGGCTGAGTAATATTCCTGTGTGTGTGTGTGTGTGTGTGTCTGTGTGTCTGTGTGTCTGTGTGTCTGTGTCTGTGTGTATACACACCACATCTTTATCCATTCATCTGTCGATGGACATTTAGGTTGCTTCCGTGTCTTGGCTATTGGAATTTACTTTTAAATAGACGAGTAAACAATGAGTGGATTGGTTTCAACCCTTGTCCTTGTTGACCTCAACCATATTTGATACTGTCAAACACATTCTACACTTTCTTCTGCCTTTATCTCAGGGCTCACAAGCTTGTTGATTCTCCTCCCTTGCTGACTGTCCCTTCTCTCTTCTTTCTTGGCTCTTTTTCTTCTTTTCTTCTTCCCTAAATGGTAACCAATCTCCAAGGTATATCTTTGAATATTGCTTTTACTACTTTCTCCCTTGAGTATCTTGTTCTCTATTAAGGCTTCAATTTTCACCTTTATGTAGATGCAGTCCTAGTGGCTAATCTACACTCTGCTGTATTTGGATTCATATTTCTTAATACTTGTTGGTCAAAAGGATGTCCTATTGACTCACCCCTTAAAATTGAACTCGCCATCTTCCTGAAGCCAGCTCTGTCCTTGGCTTGTGTGTGCACGTTGATGGTGTGGCGGCTTTTCCAGGTACCAAGAGGCTTCAAATACCAGAGTCATGTCTGACTCCTCCATCCTCTTCCCACCATGTCAGTTGCTGAGTCAAGTAAATTCCATCTCCACATGCTCTTGCATCTGTTTCTAACCTTATATTTTTGCTCCCAGCCACTATCTTGATTTAGGTTCTCATTTCTACTATCTTAGACCTGTGTTCTTCAAAGTGGAGCACTTAAGACAATCCACTGAGTGTTGGAAGAAAATATTAGAATTTATACATACATACATGCATACATATATATATATATTAATCTCAGTCTTTAAAGTGTTCTATTTTATATATATTCAATATCTTGTAAATAATTTATTAGAGTAGTACATATATACAATATATAAGAATATATTAATATTATTACTACAGTAATAATATATTGTCCACCAAGAAACCCTCATTGGTTTCTGCTTCCTGTTATGTTGAAAACAAATTCATCCGCCTGTTACTCAAGACACATGCAATCCTCCTTTCTAGTCTAGTAAGTCTGCAGTATTCTGTGTTCTCACTCCTTACCTTTATATCTTTGTTTGTGTTTTTCTCTTCTTTTACTCTCCACTTGCTGTAAGAAGCAGTACATGTGTTACATAAGAGCAGAATGGATATATCTCAGTCTTTGAAATGTTCTATTTAATATAGGTTCAGATCTTGGTTCTTCCACTTTCTAGTTGTTTCATTTGGCTAAGGCACTGACACTTCAGAGCTGCGACGTCCTCATCTGGAAAACTGGAATAATAACCATCAGTTCTCAGGTTTGTTGTGATGAGTTATTGAAATAACACATGTGTTGAGCTTAGCATCATGCCTGGCACATCCATAATACCTGTTCTATAAATGAGAGCTGCTGCTACTGCTTCTGATACTCTTTTTCAAGTTTTCTTTTGTCCAGTTATCCCAAATTGTGAGATTGTGCAGGAAAGTGTATGTTGTCATAATATAAATATGTTCAATAATGAGCTTGACATTTATATGACTATTACTACTCAGACCTCCTAACCAGCATCATGTGACTGACTCCTGTCCATCTTGACATTGTTGGTCTCATTTTTCAGTAGGATTGTCCAATGTTATTAATACCCAACAGGAAGTGCAAATACAATGCAAAGCAGTTGTAAAGTGAAAATGCAAACTTTGCAAAAGATGTCAGGTCTCATGAAGTCAACACAAGTGATATTAGAAAAATGATGGAATCATACACAAAGGCAATGACAAATCAGCATCTGGTGGAAAAAGAGAAAATTGAACAAGTAAAGTATAGGTACCTCAAAAAAGAATGTTTTAAATATCAAAGGATTAAGAGGGAATTTGGGAGAAATTGATGAGGGCTTTGAATATTTCTGCTGAAGGAAGTCTTTTAAAAATAATTGGTCTGAGTACTTAACTAAGATACAAAAAGCATTAACCATGAAAGGAATTATGGGTAAATCTTACTACATTAAAATTAAGAATGCTCCTCAAAAAAAGTCAAAGAAAGCAAGTCACAAACTTTATATAGCTTTATCTATCAGAATATATAAAGAATTTCAAGTCAACAAGAAAAAGACAACTCAGTAGAAAAACAGGAAAATGATGTATGTGAATAGGCATTTCTCAGAAGAGGAAACATGAATGATGAATGAACTTGAAAAAAAATGTTCAGCCTTATTTTATAAGCAGAGAAATGAAATATACAACCTCACTGAGGCACAATTTTGCAGTTTCTAGAGGGATGAAAGTTGTTTGTTTATCTATTGCTCTGTTATAAATTACCACCAATTTCACGGCTTAACACAGTATACATTATTTTGTAATTTCAGTGAATCAGGAGTATGGGTATGGCTTAGCTGGGTCCTCTGCTGAGGAATGCTTGACAACACCAAGTAATGGCAAAGATGCAGATCAGTTTTTATACAACACTTTGGAAAATAATTTTACATTGTCTTACAAAGTTGAACATTCATGTATCTTTAAGATGCAGCAATTCCACTTTTAGGTCTACATGCTGGGAAGACTTGTACTTGTGAGCTAGGGAACATGCACGAGAATGTTCATAGCAACATTGCTGGTAAAAACAAAGCCCTAGAAACAATCCAAATGCCCGCCAACTGGAGAATGAGTAAACTGTAGAATTCTCATCCAATAGAATATCAAGTGAACTACATGAGCAGAAACGTAAAATGACATCAGTAAATCTAGAATCATCATGGTGAATAAAACAAGCAAGTCAAAGAAAAGTAGGTACACTTGGGTATATTTTTATAAAGCTCAAAGCAAAGCAAAATTAAATAATAGGTATATGATAAAACTATATGAAAAAATCTAGGGAATGATGATAATGGGATTCAGAATGGTGCTTACCTTGGCTAATGGTGACAGTTGTGTAGGCACAGGGATGGGACAGAGAAAGGGGTATACAGATTTAGGTATTGATAATGTTCTATTTCATAAGTTGGGGGATGGATTAATCACAAGCATTCATTTTGTTATTATGCTTTGTAGTTGTATATGGTATAGATATTCTTTTGTGTGGTTGTTAAATAATAAAAATTTAAGAAAATGGTGTATTGCAAAAGTCAGATATATGAAGTCAAATTGTACTATAAGATAATGTTAGTTGTGTTAAAAAACCAATTATTTAAATTGATTTTTTGTTCTAGTAAGTAGTATATTATTACAATTAAAATATAAAAATTTAAGTAAGACAAGATAACCTTTTTATGAGTTTTAGATGAGTTTTTCAAGGAAAAAAATCTCATTCAAACTTTTTTCCTTATTATTTACTATGAAAAATGATCACATTTCAAGTGGATTGACTTCAAGTGGCTTTAGCTATTAAATTTGTCCTTTGATAGTGAGGCCCTTTTCTAATTCATGAATACAAATATTGCTGCTACTAATACTCCCATGAAGTTCTAAATTAACTGTTTCCCTCTCTATGGCCCACCAATGGCTCTCATCTCTACCTCTGAACCTACTCACACACTGCACACCACTCCTACCACCTCTCTGTGGACCTGGCGTTACTCTGTCTTGCTCTATGACTTATTATTTGTTTTTCCTCAACTGAATAGTAAGCTCCTTGAAGTTTTTTATCTTACTTGTCTTTGTATGTATGAAACTGGGACAATCACATGCATGGTATTGGTACTAAATAAAAACTTAGTTGACTTGCAGTTTTCTTGACCTGTTTCATTACAAGCTTAAACTCAACACTATCATTATTTAACATGTGCAAATTCTTCATATACATTAAGTTGCTAGATAAGGTACAAAGGTAAAACAAGCCAACAGTCATGGTAATGAAGTTCAGGCTCCTCTAGACAATTATATACTTTGTACAGGACTTCATAAACATATACTTGCATTTGGAAATAAAATCCCTTGTGAAAAGATCTCTCAAGAAAGTTTGTGTTAAAAAAAGAAGAAAAAAGAAAGTTTGTGTTGCTTATATCAGAAAGCGCCAGAAGTATTTTCTATTGTCACAAAAATGGTGAAGGTTAGTGCATGCAGATTTCTCGTATGCCTCATAAAACACTTAATCATCTACATCTGAAGCCTAGAACCACGGTGTAACCAAGTAGTTCCATGCTCATAAGGAAGTCAGCCGTATAATTCTGTTTTATCCCCAAATCCAGCGTTTCCCATCCTCTCCAGGGGCCTTTACTGCTTCATGACATCATAAACAAGATAGGTCCAGAGTTCAGTCTAGCTGACATTTTTGTTATAAAGCTAATAAACAAGAAAGCCCCAAGGTATCAGCTGTTATTTTTTCCTTTTCTAAAGCTAGATAGAAATGTAACATGTTTACGCAGTTTCTAATTTATTTTCCTACTAATGAAAACAGGCATTCCTAGATAAGTTAGGCAATGTTCTGGAGTCGCCTTTATAGAGAGAGGGAAGCAATTTTGTTTAAACATTTAAATCTTAGTCTTTTGTCTTTAGTCTGTTGTTAAGAATTGTGGATGGGGGTGGGAGGATAGAAAAAGACTAAAACCAAGCAAAGAGGCAAAAGTGTATTACATTTATTTTTAATTATGGAAAAGAGTTATGTGTGCAATTAGAATTTCTGTGTTTAAGGAGGCTGTTGAAAAAGCCAGCATATTATTTAGTTGAGGACTATAAAAGAGTTATGCTTGCATTTTCATACTTACATGTATCGGTATGTATGTGCACATACAAGTAGAGTTTTCAGAGCCAATTAAGTGAATACATTTGAATTAAAAAAGGCATTTGAAACAACCTGAACTATCAGAAAACCACTATAAACATATAACTAAAAGATCAAGTGACTTCCTCAGTTATAAACAGTATACACAATGAAAAAGTTTAGCTCAAATCTGTGAAACTTATAGTACTGGCTCACTGGGATGAATTATATACAAGCTCTGTTAACAGGAAGATTGTACCCAATGGTCTAATTCAAGTAAAAGTTCAACATAAATATATCTTACCTCTATTGATGTGTCCTACTAAAGTATGATGGACATAGTTTGCTGACAACATAATTGCAAGCAACAAAATTACTGAGCACCTGGGATGAGTAGAGAACAATAGTAGCTGCAAGGGAGCTATGGAATGATCCATTGTGGTTCTGACCTTAAAGGCTCATAATTCAATTGGAGAGAAAGAATGGACTCATAAAGATTAAATACTGAAGTAACACAAATGGCATCTGTTGACATTTTGGAAACGAGATTTTCTGTATATCCTGTGAAGTAGGCTTTCTCAGAAGTAGTGGTTATGGGATTTAAAAAAAATCAACTTCACCTTGAACCCATTAGGTGAGCAAGAGTGAAGGCAAGACTGTGTCTCTCTCCTTAGAGTGTGTGATATCCAAGCATCTGAGTGGGTGACTTTCACCCTGGCGGGTGTAGATAAGTGTGTGTATTTAGATCAGGAGGAAAGCTGCCTGTTTCACATGAGGTAGTTAGCCCACAGGGTGAGGTAATTATTCCTAATGCTCGTGCAAGCAAATTGATGCATCCAGGGTGAGCAGAATCAATGCATTGTCATTTGCCAAGCTCAGATTCAGATTAAAACAGAATAAATTAGTTCCTCTTAGTCAGTTATTGCCTCAGGTAGGTGAGCTGAGGAAGAAGAGTGTTAGGGTGCACATTGAATGTGAACTACCTTGTGTTTTCAGCTGAAGAGGCAAATCAGAAGACACAGAATAGAAACAGACAGTGAATATGAAATTGTAGCTCAGTGGGGAAAGGAGTTCTGTGAACAACTCAATTTCTTCCTCTGAATTGTACCCAGAATAACACTGACTCTTATTTGCATAGACTGTTCAGAATGTAGACTTTTAATTTACTGTCAGATTAAATACAAATACCTAAAGTCTGAGTGGTTCCATATCTGGAGCTTCCAATATGGGGTTACAGACTGTTACCATGTAATGACAGCATTATTTGAAGCTAATACTGTAATTAATTTTTTACCAATGTACTCAGCCAGTATTGACAATGAGCCGTGCTGTTATCCAGCATAACTTGGCAGAGTCTCTTGCAGCAAAAGAATCCATAACCATGTCTGACAGTCTGTCCAACTGAGAGACTGGGCTGTCTAGGAAGAGAACGTCATTTCAAGGATGGACGTAGTACGGTTAATGCTATGCTCAGCCAAAGAGAGGGCTAGTCTTTTGGTGTTAATAGCCCAGTACAACTGTTCATAAAATAATTTAAAGAGTGAGGCATGCTACAAAGTAATATTGATGTGCATTATGCACAAGCTCTGAATAAATAAAGAAGTGCCGACCTGAAGATGCTATCTTTTGTTGGTGGGGAAATAATAAACTATTTGTGATTTTCTTACGGTATTTCATTGACATATGGTTCTTCTAACCCAGTGACAAATTAATTGACTTGGTTTAAAAAGAAATGGATGCAGCTTAGTGAAGAAGGACACGATATGTATTACAAGGCAGCTGGTTCTGCCACTGCTGGCTTATGGAGACGATATACGTCGGACAGCTAACGAGTCTCTGTTGCATTAGATTCTCTTTATAATAGAATTGCATGCTTTGTTTCTAAGTGGGGTTATTATACACACCATTGCACAATGTTTGAAGAGCTTAGTTGGCCCTTGTAGAGGGTTAGGAGAGAAATAAATTGGAAAACAATCGTACTTAAGACCTTCAATCCGTCAAACACTCCATGTTTATCTAAGTTACTAGCACAGTCTCCCCAAATACAAATCTGTGTGATACACACGGGTAGAATGTTAATGCTGACCAGCTTTCACTTTGCTTTTATCAAAAGCTAGGTTTTTTATTGTAAGCATAGACCCAAGTTCACGCATGTTGAAGCCTGCCAGTGCATTTCAACCAGAACCCTCCATTCCCTCTCCCACTGTCTTCGTCCCTGAAGTTTCATTTGGTATTCTTTCCATCCACCATGAATGCACATGCATCACTTCTCCTGGGTTATTTCACCCTAAGAACTTTTTGACTTTGAATACTCAGGCAGTTTTCATGGTTATTCACTCAGTTTCTTCATTTTCCCCTCCACACTTGTGGGCCCTGACTGTTCACTCAGTTATTCTTTAGAATAAATCCATTTCAATTCATTTTATAGCCTTGATAAAACTCCAGGAAGTTACAGAAGAAGACAGGATAAGTGGCAAAATTGTCCACGCTGTCTGTATATGGAGATTGCACGTCCTGTTAGAGGACACAGCAAGGCTCATTCAGATGGGGTGGGTCAGCAGAAGTGGGAGCTGAGTTGGGCTCTTACCTCTGATACCCTCTCACCTGGCTTTGAATCTGACTCCATTCTTCTATTGATGTTATCGTGTAGCCTTTAGGAATTATGTAGCTCAATTTGATCCAGATTCTTTAGGGTTGTAACACATCTTCAAGCCGCAGAGGAGGTGTTGCATGGGAAAAGTGATCCTTGAGTATATCATGACAAGGTTTTTGGCTTGTCGAAGAATTGGACGCATCACTCATTCCTGTTGACCTTGGGATTCTTATCTGTGAGATGAGGTAAAGAGATTTGCTTCTTCCAGTCTTTTCTGTGACTCTTTCCTCCCTCCCTACCAGGAGCAATTGAAAAGAATTATGCCTGTGAAACATTGAATGGTTCTCGGAGAAAGATGGCCTTTTCAGTTTAAGACATTATCGTATCCCAAACCAGATGCTTCCTCCTCATCATTGGGAGACTCTTTACTTTTCAAGTCGACTCGTACTCTGGGTATAGAGAAAGATGAGATGACAGAAATGGACAAAACAGTTTCATGGGCTTCCCCACATATTTATTACCCTCTCCAAATTGAATCTTGAAGCCTTGTCAGAAGTGTTATTTTTCCAACAGAGCAGGCATTAAGTGGCTAGAGAAAATAAACTCACTTCCTGATATCTTTCTCATTGCTTGCTACATCCATTTACTGGGAACATTATATTGTAAGGTGTGACAGGAGGTGTTGTACAGCAAAGGAGAATCACCACTTTGGAATTCTGTTTGTCCAAGTTTTCTTCTTTTGCATGGACTTTTGGGTTTCCGTGTCATTTCTGGAATTATTTCTTAAATGGTGAGTATTATTATTATTTTTTAACATCTTTATTGGAGTACAATTGCTTGACAATGGTGTGTTAGTTTCTGCTGTATAACAAAGTGAATCAGCTATATGTATACATATATCCCCATATCCCCTCTCTCTTGTGTCTCCCTCCCACCCTCCCTATCCCACCCCTCTAGGTGGTCACAAAGAACCGAGTTGATCTCCCTGTGCTATGCGTGTGCTTCCCACTAGCTATCTATTTTACATTTGGTGGTGTATATATGTCCATTCCACTCTCTCACTTCGTCCCAGCTTACCCGTCCCCCTTCCCATGTCCTCAGATCCATTCTCTACGTCTGTGTCTTTATTCCTGACCTGCCCCTATGTTCTTCAGAACCTTTTTTTTTTTTTTTTTTTTAGATTCCATATATATGTGTTAGCATACAGTATTTGTTTTTCTCTTTCTGACTTACTTCACTCAGTATGGCAGACTCTAGGTCCATCCACCTCACTACAAATAACTCAATTTCGTTTCTTTTTATGGCTGAGTAATATTCCATTGTATATATGTGCCACATCTTCTTTATCCATTCATCTGTCGATGGACACTTAGGTTGCTTCCATGTTCTGGCTGTTGTAAATAGAGCTGCAATGAATATTGTGGTACATGACTCTTTTTGAATTATGGTTTTCTCAGGATATATGCCCAGTAGTGGGATTGCTGTGTCGTATGTTAGTTCTATTTTTAGTTTTTTAAGGAGCTTCCATACTGTTCTCCATAGTGGCTGTATCAATTTACATTCCCACCAACAGTGTAGGAGGGTGCCCTTTTCTCCACACCCTCTCCAGCATTTGTTGTCTGTATATTTTCTGATGATGCCCATTCTAACTGGTGTGAGTTGATGCCTCATTGTAGTTTTGATTTGCATTTCCCTATTAATTAGTGATGCCGAGCAGCTTTTCATATGCTTCTTGGCCATATGTATGTCTTCTCTGGAGAAACCTCTATTTAGGTCTTCTGCCCAGTTTTTGATTGGGTTGTTTGTTTTTTAAATATTGAGCTGCATGAGCTGTTTATATATTTTGGCGGTTAATCCTTTGTCCATTGATTCATTTGCAAATATTTTCTCCTATTCTGAGGGTTGTCTTTTCATCTTGTTTGTAGTTTCCTTTGCTTTGCAAAAGCTTTTAAGTTTCATTAGGTCCCATTTGTTTATTTTTGTTTTTATTTCCATTTCTCTAGGAGGTGGATCAGAAAAGATCTTGCTGTGATTTATGTCAAAGAGTGTTATTCCTATGTTTTCCCCTAAGGGTTTTATAGTGTCAGGTCTTACATTTAGGTCTCTAATCCATTTTGAGTTTATTTTGGTGTATAGTGTTAGGGAGTGTTCTAATTTCATTCCTTTACATATAGCTGTCCAGTTTTCCCAGCACTACTTATTGAAGAGACTGTCTTTTCTCCATTGTATATCCTTGCCTCCTTTGTCATAGATTAGTTGACCATAGGTGCATGGGTTTATCTCTGGGCTTTCTATCCTGTTGCTTTGATCTGTGTTTCTGTTTTTGTGCCAGTACCATATTGTCTTGATTACTGTAGCTTTGTAGTATAGTCTGAAGTCATGGAGTCTGATTCCTCCAGCTCCGTTTTTTTTCCCTCAAGGCTGCTTTGGCTATTTGGGGTCTTTTGTGTCTCCATACAAATTTTAAGATTTTTTTGTTCTAGTTCCATAAAAAATGCCATTGGTAATTTGATAGGTATTGCATTGAATCTGTAGATTGCTTTGGGTAGTACAGTCATTTTCACAATATTGATTCTTCCAATCCAAGAACATGGTATATCTCTTCATCTGTGGGTATCATCTTTAATTTCTTTTATCAGTGTCTTATAGTTTTCTGCATACAGGTCTTTTGTCTCCTTAGGTAGGTTTATTCCTAGGTATTTTATTCTTTTTGTAGCAGTGGTAAATGGGAGTGTTTGCTTAATTTCTCTTTCAGATTTTTCATCATTAGTGTATAGGAATGCAAGAGATTTCTGTGCATTAATTTTGTCTCCTGCAACTTTACCAAATTCTTTGGTTAGCTCTAGTAGTTTTCTGGTGGCATCTTTAGGATTCTATATGTATAGTATCATGTCATCTGCAAACAGTGACGGTTTTACTTCTTCTTTTCCAATTTATGTTCCTTTTATTTCTTTTTCTTTTCTGATTGCTGTGGCTAGGACTTCCAAGACTATGTTGAATAATAGTGGTGAGAGTGGACAACCTTGTCTTTTCACCATTGAGAATGATGTTTGCTGTGGGCTTGTTGTATATGGCGTCTATTATGTTGAGGTAGTTTCCCTCTATGCCCACTTCCTGCAGAGTTTTTATCATAAATCATTGTTAAATTTTGTCCAAAGATTTTTCTGTATCTATTGAGATGATCATATGGTTTATATTCTTCAATTTGTTAATATGGTGTATCACATTGATCAATTTGCGCATATCGAAGAATCCTTGCATCCCTGGGATAAACCCCACTTGATCATGGTGTATGATCCTTTTAATGTGTTGTTGGATTCTCTTTGCTAGTATTTTGTTGAGGATTTTTGCATCTATGTTAATCAGTGATATTGGCCTGTAGTTTTCTTTCTTTATGACATCTTGTCTGGTTTTGGTATCAGGGTGATGGTGGCCTTGTAGAATGAGATTGGGAGTGTTCTCCCCTCTGCTATATTTTGGAAGAGTTTGAGAAGGATAGGTGTTAACTCTGTAAAGCCATCTGTTCCTGGGCTTTTGTTTGTTGGAAGATTTTTAATCACAGTTTCATTTTCAGTGATTGGGATTGGTCTGTTTATATTTTCTATTTCTTCTTAGTTCAGTTTTGGAAGGTTGTGCTTTTCTAAGCATTTGTCCATTTCTTCCAGGTTGTCCATTTTATTGGAATATAGCTGCTTGTAGTAATCTCTCATGATCCGTTGTATTTCTGCAGTGTCAGTTGTTACTTCTCTTTTTTCATTTCTAATTTTGTTGATTTGAGTCTTCTCCCTTTTTTTCTTGATGAGTCTGTCTAATGGTTTATCAATTTTGTGTATTTTCTCAAAAACCAGCTTTTAGTTTTATTGATCTTTGCTATCATTTCCTACAGTTCTTTTTCATTTATTTCTGATCTGATCTATATGATTTCTTTCCTTCTGCTAACTTTGGGGTTTTTTTTTTGTTGTTCTTCCTCTTTCCCTAATTACTTTTGTTGTAAGTTTAGATTGTTTATTTGAGATTTTTCTTTTTTCTTGAGGTAGGCTTTTATTGCTATAAACTTCCCTCTTAGAATTGCTTTTGCTGCATCCTGTAGGTTTTGGGTCGTCGTGTTTGTTTTCATTGTCATTTGTTTCTAGCTATTTTTTGATTTCCTCTTTGATGTCTTCATTGATCTCTTGGTTATTTAGTGGTGTATTGTGTAGCCTCCCTGGGTTTGTATTTTTTACAGATTGTTTTCCTGTAATTGATATCTAGTCTTATAGCTTTGTGGTCGGAAAAGATACTTGATATGATTTCAATTTTCTTAAATTTACCAAGGCTTGATTTGTGACCCAAAATATGATCTATCCTGGAGAATGTTCCATGAGCACTTGAGAAGAAAGTGTATTCTGTTGTTTTTGGATGGAATGTCCTATAAATATCAGTTAAGTCCATCTTGTTTAATGTATCATTTAAAGCTTGTGTTTCCTTATTTATTTTCATTTTGGATGATCTGTCCATCGGTGAAAGTGGGGTGTTATAGTCCCCTACTATTATCGTGTTGCTGTCGATTTCCACTTTTATGGCTGTTAGCATTTGGCTTATGTATTGAGGTGCTCCTATGTTGGGTGCATATATATTTATAATTGTTATATCTTCTTCTTGGATCGATCCCTTGATCATTCTGTACTGTCCTTCTTTGTCTCTTGTAATAGTCTTTATTTTAAAGTCTATTTTGTCTGATATGAAAATTGCTACTCCACCTTTCTTTTGGTTTCCATTGGCGTGGAATATCTGTTTCCATCCCCTCACTTTCAGTCTGTATGTGTCCCTAGGTCTGAAGTGCGTCTCTTGTAGACAGCATATATATGGGTCTTGTTTTTGTATCCATTCAGCCAGTGTATGTCTTTTGGTTGGAGCATTTAATCCATTTACATTTAAGGTAATTATCTATATGTATGTTCCTATGACCATTTTCTTAATTGTTTTGGGTTTGTTATTGTAGGTCTTTTCCTTCTCTTGTGTTTCCTGCCTAGAGAAGTTCCTTTAGCATTTGTTGTAGAGCTGGTTTGGTGGTGCTGAATTCTCTTAGCTTTTGCTTGTCTGTAAAGGTTTTAATTTCTCCATCGAATCTGAATGAGATCCTTTTGGGTAGAGTAATCTTGGTTGTAGGTTTTTCCCTTTCATCACTTTAAATGTCCTGCCAGTCCCTTCTGGCTTGTAGAGTTTCTGCTGAAAGGTTAGCTGTTAACCTTATGGGGATTCCCTTGTATATTATTTGTTGCTTTTACCTTGCTACTTTTAATATTTTTTCTTTGTATTTAATTTTTGATAGTTTGATTAATATGTGTCATGGCGTGTATCTCGTTGGATTTATCCTGTATGGGACTCTCTGCGCTTCCTGGACTTGAGTGACTACTTCCTTTCCCATAATAGGGAAGTTTTCAACTATAATCTCTTCATATATTTTCTCAGTCCCTTTCTTTTTCTCTTCTTCTTCTGGGACCCCTGTAATTCAAATGTTGGTGCATTTAATGTTGTCCCAGCTGTCTCTGAGACTGTCCTCAATTCTTTTCATTCTTTTTTCTTTATTCTGCTCTGAGGTAGTTATTTCCAGTATTTTATCTTCCAGGTCACTTATCCATTCTTCTGCCTCAGTTATTCTGCTATAGATTCCTTCTAGAGAATTTTTAATTTCATGTACTTCGTTGTTCATCATTGTTTACTCTTTAGTTCTTCTAGGTCCTTGTTAAATGTTTCTTGTATTTTCTCCATTCTATTTCCAAGATTTTGGATCATCTTTACTATCATTACTCTGCATTCTTTTTCGGGGAGACTGCCTATTTCCTCTTCATTTGTTTGGTCTGGTGAGTTTTTACCTTGCTCCTTCATGTGCTATGTATTTCTCTGTCTTCTCATTTTGCTTAACTTACTGTGTTTGTGGTCTCCTTTTCTCAGGCTGCAGGTCCCTAGTTCCTGTTATACTTGGTGTCTGCCCCCAGTGGGTAAGTTTGGTTCAGTGAATTGTGTAGGCTTCCTGGTGGAGGGGGACTGGTGCCTGTGTTCTGGTTGATGAGGCTGGATCTTGTCTTTCTGGTGGGCAAGACTGTGTCCGGTTGTGTATTTTGGGGTTTCTGTGAACTTATTATGATTTTAGGCAGCCTGTCTGGTAACGGGTGGGGTTGTGTTCCTGTCTTGCTAGTTTAGCATGGAGCGTCAAGCACTGGAGCTTGCTGGTCATTGAGTGGAGCTGGGTCTTAGCGTTGAGATGGAAATCTCTAAGAGAGCTCTTGTTGACTGTAATTATGAGGGACCGGGAGGTCTCTGGTGGACCAATGTCCTGAACTCAGCTCTCCCACCTCAGAGGCTCAGGCCTGACATCAGCTGGAGCACCAAGACCCTGTCAGCTACATGGCTCAGAAGAAAAGGGAGAAAAGAAAAAAAAGAAAGAAAGAAAGAAAAAAGTAAAATAAAGTTATTAAAAAAAATATATATATATATTATGAAAATAAAAAAGTAATAAAAAGAAGAGAGCAACCAAACCAATAAACACATCTACCAATGATAACAAGCGCTAAAAACTATACTAAAAAAAAAAATGGGACAGCGAGACCTGCAAATAAAAGGGAGAGCCGGGGCTGTGGTGGGAGGAGGAGTGTGGGGGCCGGCGGCAGCAGGGTCGGGCGGCCTGGGCAGCGAGCGGGTAGTGCGGGGTCAGCCTATGTGACTGGGCGGCGCCGGCGCAGCCTCCGTCAGGAGAGGATTCAAGATGACCAACGAGGAACCTCTTCCTAAAAAGGTTCGACTGAGTGAAACAGACTTCAAAGTTATGGCACGAGATGAATTAATTCTCATGTGGAAACAATATGAAGCATATGTACAAGCTTTGGAGGGCAAGTACACAGATCTTAACTCTAATGATGTAACTGGCTTAAGGGAATCTGAAGAAAAACTAAAGCAACAACAGCAAGAGTCTGCACGCAGGGAAAACATTCTTGTAATGCGACTAGCAACCAAGGAGCAAGAGATGCAGGAGTGGACTACTCAAATCCAGTACCTCAAGCAAGTCCAGCAGCCTAGCGTTGCCCAACTGAGATCAACAATGGTAGACCCAGCGATCAACTTGTTTTACCTAAAAATGAAAGGTGAACTGGAACAGACTAAAGACAAACTGGAACAAGCCCAAAATGAACTGAGTGCCTGGAAGTTTACGCCTGATAGGTAAACAAATCATACTCCCCAGTCAAGACTCCCCTGACAGTCCCACTACGAGAAAGCTGTGGTGGGACAGCCAAGTACTCGTTTCCACACCAAGACTCAGACTTTTTGAGCCAAAAAGCCACATTCTTATACTATCCAGCTTGTAATGGTTAATGTAAAACTTACCAGATGAACCTTGTGTTTCAGCTTTTTTCTCTTCCCCCTCCCCTTGCTTCAGAGGCCTGATGGCGTCGGACTATTCCGAAGAAGTGGCCACCTCCGAAAAATTCCCCTTCTAGAACATGTAGACACTTGAGAAGTGTTTCTGTTTGAAGAAAATAGAGGGAGAAACAGAAGTCTTAAGTCTGTGGCACACTGTGTCTTCAGACAGTTTGGAGGAATGAAAACCTACAGATTTAAAATCATGAATTGAACATGTAAAATTCCAGTAAATGTAAAGATGGAATATGCATCGCTCTTAACCTTGAGCATAGTGACTTAGAGACACTGTATATCAGTTTTGCCAATAAGACTGTGGACTTCGTGATTGTTGTTGAACTTCTGGGTCAAACTCGAATGAGGTGAATTTTGCCTTTAAAGGGTTTATTTGCTAAGAACCAACTTAATAGTCATGAGAGAATCAAATAATAGGTGTCAGTACAAGTAGTTCATATATTTAACCATTTAGTTTGGGGCTCCACATTACTTGATTGAGCCTTAAATCAATGTGGTTTTACTCAATGGTTTGTTCTTTGAATGGTTGCTAATACTGTAGATAATCTTATTGAGGACTGTACAAATAATGAAGGTGTGGTATCAAACTTCAGGTCTAAACTGTTTGAAGCATTATAAACATTCATTTCACAAGTAGATTGTATAAGGATATTAGCTGTGATGAGACTCACTGCGTTATTTTTTTCAGTAGTGAAATTTATTAAATCCCCATTCCATTCAACAGGCACATGTTGAAAGAGCATTGTCGTTGGTGTTAATGGGGGAATGTGTTCCTTCATTGTATTTGGGCCTTTTGTATTGCACTCCTGATATTAAATTAAATGTGCCTTGAAAAAAAAAAAAAATGGACAGACAGAACCCTAGGACAAATGGTAAAAACAAACGTATACAGACAAAATCAGAGAAAGAAACATACACACAATCACAAAATAAGAAAAAGGAAAAAGTATATATATATATAAGCATATTTTATGTATATATATAAAAAAGGAAGAGAGCAACCAAATCAGTAAACAAACCTACCAATGATAATCTCTAAGTACTAAACTAAGATAAACATAAAACTAGAAACAAATTAGACGCAGAAAGCAAACCCCAAGTCTACAGTTGCTCCCAAAGTCCACCACCTCAGTTTTGGGATGACTCGTTGTCTATTCAGGTATTCCACAGATGCAGAGTACATCAAGTTGATTGTGGATATTTAATTTGCTGCTCCTGAGGCTGCTGGGAGAGATTTCCCTTTCTCTTCCTTGTTTGCACAGCTCTTGGGGATTCAGCTTTGGTTTTGGCCCCTCCTCTGTGTAGGTCGCCCTCTGGCGTCTGTTCTTCACTCAGACAGGAGGGGGTTAAAGGAGCAGCTGCTTAGGGGGTTCTGGCTCACTCAGGCTGGGGGGAGGGAGGGGGTATGGTATGCAGGGCGAGCTTGTGGCGGCAGAGTCTGGCATGACGTTGCACCAGCCTGATATGCGCTGTGTGTTCTCCCGTGGAAGTTGCTCCTGGATCACGGGACCCTGGCAGTGGCGGGCTGCACAGGCTCCCAGGAGGGGAGGTGTGGATAGTGACCTGTGCTTGCACACAGGCTTGTTGGTGGCTGCAGCAGCCTTAGCATTTCGTGCCCATCTCTGGCGTCCACACTGATAGCTGTGGCTCACGCCCGTCTCTGTAGCTTGTTTAGGCGTGCTCTGAATCCCCTCTCCTTACGCACTCCGAAACAGTGGTCTCTTGCCTCTTCGGCAGTTCCAGACTCCCTCCCAGCTAGCTGTGGTGCACTAGCCCCCTTCAGGTTGTGTTCACAGAGCCAACCCCAGTCCTCTCCCTGGGATCTGACCTCTGAAGCCCGCGCCTCAGCTCCCAGCCCCCACCCACCCCGGCGGGTGAACAGACAAGCCTCTCAGGCTGATGAGTGCTGGTCGGCACCGATCCTCTGTGTGGGAATCTCTCCGCTTTGCCCTCTGCTCCCCTGTTGTTGTGCTCTCCTCCATCACTCCATAGTTTTGCCCCACCCCCACCCCCGCTACCCCCCATCTCTGCCAGTGAAGGGGCTTCCTAGTGTGTGGAAACTTTTCCTCCTTCACAGCTCCCTCCCAGAGGTGCAGGTCCTGTCCCTATTCTTTTGTCTCTGTTTTTCCTTTTTTCTTTTGCCCTACCCAGGTACGTGGGGGAGTTTCTTGCCTTTTGGGAAGTCTGAGGTCTTCTGCCAGTGTTCAGTAGGTGTTCTGTAGGAGTTGTTCCACATGTAGATGTATTTTTGATGTATTTGTGGGGAGGAAGGTGATCTCCATGTCTTACTCCTCCGCCATCTTGAAGGTCCTCTCGTGAGTATTATCTTGATATTTGTTTCTCCAGAAGCTTATCCCATCTGACTAATTTTTAATTTGCATACACTCTTTTGAAAGTAGAGCCATGTTATTTGTTATAAATTTTCTGTAATTCGGCTAGGGAAAACTAAAACAAATGGTAACAATGACTGGTTGATGAATTTTCTTTTACCTATTTTTTAGATGACATTTATGT
This sequence comes from Aethalodelphis obliquidens, assembly GCF_003676395.1. Lineage (NCBI taxonomy): Eukaryota > Metazoa > Chordata > Mammalia > Artiodactyla > Delphinidae > Aethalodelphis > Aethalodelphis obliquidens. Next base: position 21,445,810 of record NW_020837955.1, read on the forward strand.
TCTCTGGCAAAAACATTATTTGATGACAATGGTAAGATTAGTTAGCTCTAGGTAAAAATTAGTTTCCAGTTGATTGGATGTTTATTTAATGAGAGGGCATTTACTTATATTTTTTTCCTTAAACATAATTAATTACCTTAAGGAAGTAAATGTAAAAGTACAGAGACAAATGAGTAGACACACTAGTCTTTATTTGTTTTTTATTTTTATACATTTATTTTATTTATTTTTGACTGTGTTGGGTCTTTGCTGCACATGGGCTTTCTCTAGTTGTGGCAAGCGGGGGCTGCTCTTCATTGCAGTGCACGGGCTTCTCATTGCGGTGGCTTCTCTTGTTGAGGAGCACGGGCTCTAGGCACATGGGCTTCAGTAGTTGTGGCACACGGGCTCAGTAGTTGTGGCTCACAGGCTTAGTTGCTCCGCGGCATGTGGGATCTTCCCAGACCAGGGCTCAAACCCATGTCCCCTGCACTGGCAGGCAGATTCTTAACCACTGTGCCACCAGGGAAGCCCGACACGCTAGTCTTTATCAGTGCTTGTTCAGATGACTGCAGTTCAGAGAAATGGGAATCCAGAATTGAGATGCCTTAGAAATAAATCTTGGCTCATGTGTAGTATCTTTAGTTCAAGGATCTGAAAATACATTACAAGCAATTAAACTTCAGGGTAGAAATGGGAATTCTGTATTGCTTATTGGTTTAAATAAGTCATAGAATTATGATTTGCTTTGGGATCCTAGGAAGTCCTTTCTTTTAGTTCTACAAATTTGTATATCTTAGGTTTCCTAGATTTTTACCTACTCCCTCAAATCAGTTCCAGATCTCAGTTCTTCTCATGCCATGTTTCTTAAAAGACTCACTTCTTTTTTACTTCTGACTTATTCTTCAGTCTCTGTGACCTTTACCCCCACACGTTACTCCAGCCTTTCTGACCAAGGTTGCTTGGTCCTCACAGCCCACCCCAGAGGCTGTTTTCAGTCCTTCTCCTGTTTCTTCTCTTTAACCCCTTTGATGTCACTGATGATTCAAATCTTTCCTTCCTTTTTAAACGTCTGCCTTTTCTTGGTTTGGGGTAAATTATTCTCCCTCATTCTCTTTCTCTGGGTCTCTCATACTTACCTACCCCTTATATGCTAGTTTTCTCAAAAATCAGGTTGCCTTGGCCCTCCCTGTAAGCCATCCCAGTAGACAGATCCACTCCCATGGCTCTGGATGTGATCCACCTCTGGTTCCAACATGCTCCTCAATTCTCGAGTCTGAGACCTTGTTTTCAACTTCTCTTCTAGATAGTCCCACAGGGCCTCAAGCTTAACATTTCAGGAACCCACTGATCATCAGCAGAGAATGTAGTAACAGTTCCCTTCCCCTCTCCCTATATCCTCCCCTCTCCTAGCCTGTCTGCCTCCAATGCCAACACCTCCACCCCCTGAGGTGTCCACAGTAGCAACCTTGAAGTCCTCTGGGCTCCTGGTCCTTCCTTCCTCCCTTGTCTGGTCATTCACCAAATCTCCCTGATTCTGCCTCAGAAATGTCTTCACATCTACCTACTTTCCATTCTAGCGACCTTGGGTCCAGCTTTCTTCATCTTCTGCTTGTACTGGTCCCCTGAGCAGTCCCCTCATTCTGTTCTCTGCTTTCCTGCTGGAGTTATTCCTCTGAAGACAAACCCAGGCATGGCTCATCCTTGGCTCCCAGTTGCTTAAAGGATGTGGTCCCAAACCACATCGCATTTGCCAACCTACGCACCCAGCATTTTCTCTCCATGTACCTGCCTAGTGTATGTACCTGCTGAGCTGGACTCAACTCTCTCCTGTTCTCATCACTGAACCTTGGCCTAAAAAGCCCTTCTTTTCTCTCTCTGCTTGGGGAAAACTCCTACTCATTCTTTAAGGGACAGTTTAAGTGACATTTTTGTGAACTCTCCCCCAACTCCTCCAAACAGTTAGTCACTCCCTGCTTTTACTGGCCACAACACTTTGTAGAAATCTTCTGTCACCATCCTTGTCTCTCAGTCATGTGACATAAGTTTAGGAAGAGAGGGACTGTCTCTTCCTCATTTGTCTTATTATTTGTATCCAAATGCTAGCACATCCTGGGCCCTTGATCAGGGTTGGGATATCACAACTTTTTAAAGTTGAAATATGATTGATGTAGAATATTGTGTTAGTTTCAGGTGTACTACATAGTGATTTGACATTTACATATATTATGAAATGATCACAACACTAAGTCTAGTAATCATCTGTCCCCACACAAAGTTATTACAATATTATTGACCATTTTCCTTATGCTGTATGTTATATCCCCATGGCTTATTTATCTTATAACTGGTGGTTCATACCTCTTAATCCCCTTCAGCTATTTCTTCCTCCCCCTACCCGCCTCCCCTCTGGCAAGCACCAATTTGTCCTTTGTATCTGAGTCTGTTTTATTTTGTTTTTTAGATTCTACATTTAAGTGAGATCATACAGTATTTGTCTTTCTCTATCTGGCTTATTTCACAAAGCATAATACCGTCTAGATCCATCCATGTTGTTGCATATTGCAAGATTTCAATTTTTTATGGCTGAGTAATATCACTTTGTATACATATACTACATATTCTTTATCCATCATCTATCAATGGACACTTAGGTTGCTTCCATATCTTGGCTATTATAAATAATGCAGCAATGAACATTGGTGTGCATGTATCTTTTTGAATTAGTGTTTTTGTTTTCTTCAGGCAAAAACCCGTAAGTGAAATTCCTGGATCATATGGTAGTTCTATTTTTAATTTTTTGAGGAACCTCCACACTCTTTTCCAACTTACAAATTGGCCACACCAATTTACAGTCCCACTACAGTGCACAAGTACTCCCTTTTCTCCACAAACTCGCCAACACTTTTTATAGTCTTTTTTGATGCTAACCATTCTGATAGGTGTGAGGTGGTATCTCATTGTGGTTTTGATTTGCATTTCCCTAATGATTTGTTACGTTGAGCATCTTATCATAATGTCTGTTGGCCGTCTGTATGTCGTTTTTGGAAAAATGCCTATTCAGGTCCTCTGTCTGTTTTTTAATAGAGTTGTTTGGGGGTTTTTTTTGATTTGTGTTGTATGAGTTCTTTGTATATTTTGGATATGAACCCCTTGCTGATTATATTGTTTGCAAATATCTTCTCCCATTGAGTAGGTTGCCTTTTCATTTTGTTGATAGTTTCCTTCCCTAAAAGCTTTTTAGTTTTATACATGTTCTATTTGTTTTTTTGTTTTGGTTTTGTAGCCCTTGTCTGAGGAAACAGATCCAAAAAGATATTGTAAAGACTGATGTCAAAGAGTTTACTGCCTATGTTTTCTTCTAGGAGTTTTTATGGCTTCAGGCCTTGCATTTAAGTCTTTAATCCATTTTAGTTTATTTTTGTATATGGTGTGATAAATTAGTTGGTTATTTTTCAACTTTTTAAAAAAATCATTTATTTTTAATTTATTTTTTATGTGGGTAAGCATACAATTTATTTTTTCTATGTTCTTATTTTTTAATATTTTAAGTTTATTTATTTTTGGCTGCATTGGGTCTTCGTTGCTGCGTGTGGGCTTTCTCTAGTTGTGGTGAGCAGTGGCTACTCTTCATTGCAGTGCATGGGCTTCTCATTGCAGTGGCCTCTCTTGTTGTGGAGCATGGGCTCTAGGTGCATGGGCTTCAGTAGTTGTGGCTCATGGGCTATAGAGCGCAGGCTCAGTAGTTGCAGCACATGGGCTTAGTTGCTCCGCAGCATGTGGGACCCTCCTGGACTGGGGCTCAAACCTGTGTCCCCTGCGTTGGCAGACAGATTCTCAACCACTGCACCACCAGGGAAGTCCGATAAATGAGTTTAGTTTGATTCTTTTGCATGTGCCTGTCCAATTTTCCCCACACTATTTATTGAAGAGGTTGTCTTTTCCCCATTGTATATTTTTGCCTCCTTTGTCATAGATTAATTGACCATATTGACCATATCATAATAATGATCCCATTATTTCTGGGATCGCAATTCTGTTCCATTGATTTATGTGTCTGTTTTTGTGCCAGTACCATATTGTTTTGATTACTGCAGTTTTGCAGCATAGTTTGAAATCAGGGAGCATAATACCTCCAGCTTTGTTCTTCTTTCTCAAGATTGCTTTAGCTGTTGGGGGTCTTTTGTGTTTCCATACAAATTTTAAAAATTATTTGTTCTAGTTCTGTGAAGAATGCCTTTGGTATTTTGATAGAGATTGCATTGAATCTGTTGATTGCCTGGGGAAGTATGGTCATTTTTACAATATTAATTCTTTCAATCTATTAGTATGATATATCCTTCCATTTGTTTGTGCCACCTTCATTTTCTTTCATCAGTGTCATATAGTTTTCAGAGTCTAAGTCTTTAACCTCTTTGGTTAGACTTATTCCTAGACTTATTCCTAGATATTTTATTCTTCTTGATGCCATTCTAAATGGGATTGTTTCCTTAATTTCTCTTTCTGATATTTTGTTATTAGTGTATAGACATGCAGCATATTTCTGTATATTAATTTTGTATCCTACAACTTTACTGAATTTCTTTATTAGTTCTAGTAGTTTTTTGGTAGCATCTTAAGGGTTTTCTGTATATGTAGTATCATGTCATCTGCAAACAGTCAGGTTTTACTTCTTCCTTTCCAATTTGGATTTCTTTTACTTCTTTTTCTTGTCTAATTGCTGTAGCTAGGACTTCCAATACTATGATGAATAAAAGTGGCAAGAGTGGGCATTCTTGTCTTGTTTCTGATCTTAGAGGAAATGCTTTCAGCTTTTCATCAAGTTTGCTTTGGGTTTGTCACTTACGGCCTTTATGATGAAGTATATTCCCACCATATTCACTTTGTTGAGGTTTTTGTAATAAACAGATGTTGAATGTCAAAAGCTTTTTCTGCATTATTGAAAAGATCATATGATTTTTATTCTACAATTTGTTAATGTGGTGTATCACATCGATTGATTTGTGCGTAATGAACCATCTTTGTATCCCTGGGATAAATCCCACTTGATCATGGTATCAAGGTGATGCTGGCCTTGTAGAATGAGTTCAGAAGTGTTCCTTCCTCGAGGAACCAAGATGGTGGAGTAGAAGGACATGCTCTCACTCCCTCTTGTGATAACACCAGAATAACAACTAGCTGCTGGACAGTCATCGACAGGAGGACACTGGAAGTCACCAAAAAAGATACCGCACGTCCAAAGACAAAGTAGAAGCCACAATGAGATGGTAGGAGGGGCACAATCACAGTAAAATCAAATCCCATAACTGCTGGGTGGGTGACTCACAGACTGGAGAACACTTATACCACAGAAGTCCACCCACTGGAATGAAGGTTCTGAGCCCCACGTCACGCTTCCCAACATGGCGGTCTGGCAGCGGAAGGAGGAATTCCTAAAGAGTCAGACTTTGAAGCCTAGTGGGAAATGATTGCAGAACTTCGACAGGATTGGAGAAAACAGAGACTCTACTCTTGGAGGGCACACACAAAGTAGTGTGTGCATCGGGACCCAGGGGAAGGAGCAGTGACCCCAGGGGAGACTGAACCAGACCTACCTGCTAGTGTTGGAGGACTTCCTGCAGAGGCGGGGGGTGGCTGTGGCTCACCGTGGGGACAAGGACACTGGCAACAGAAGTTCTGGGAGGTACTCCTTGGAGTGAGCCCTCCCAGAGTCTGTCATTAGCCCCACCAAAGAGCCCAGGTGGGCTCCAGTGTTGGGTTGTCTCAGGCCAAACAACCAACAGGGAGGGAACCCAGCCCCACCCATCAACATTCAAGTGGATTAAAGTTTTACTGAGTTCTGCCCACCAGAGCAACAGCCAGCTCTACCTACCACCAGTCCCTCCCATCAGGAAACTTAAACAAGCCTCTTAGATAGCCTTATCCACCAGAGGGCAGACAGCAGAAACAAGAAGAACTACAGTCCTGCAGCCTGTGGAACAAAAACCACATTCACAGAAAGACAGACAAGATGAAAAGGCAGAGGGCTATGTACCAGATGAAGGAACAAGATAAAACCCCAGAAAAACAGCTAAATGAAGTGGAGATAGGCAACCTTCCCGAAAAAGAATTCAGAATAATGATAGTGAAGATGAACCAGGACCCTGGAAAAAGAATGGAGGCAAAGATCGAGAAGATGCAAGAAATGTTTAACAAAGACCAAGAAGAATTAAAGAACAAACAAATGGAGATAAACAATACAATAACTGAAATGAAAACTACAGTAGAAGGAATCAATAGCAGAAAAACTGAGGCAGAAAAACGGATAAGTGACCTGAAAGACAGAATGCTGGAATTTACTTCTGTGGAACAGAGTGAAGAAAAAAGAATGAAAAGAAATGAAGACAGCCTAAGAGACCTCTGGGACAACATTAAACGCAACAACATTCGCATTATAGGGGTTCCAGAAGGAGAAGAGAGAGAGCAAGGACCAGAGAAAATATTTGAAGAGATTATTGTCGAAAACTTCCCTAACATGGGAAAGGAAATAGCCACCCAAGTCCAGGAAGCTCAGAGAGTCCCATGTAGGATAAAGCCAAGGAGAAACACACCGACACACATAGTAATCAAATTGGCAAAAATTAAAGACAAAGAAAAATTATGGAAAGCAGCAAGGGAAAAACGAAAAATAACATACAAGGGAACTCCCATAAGGTTAACAGCTGATTTCTCAGCAGAAACTCTACAAGCCAGAAGGGAGTGGCATGATATACTTAAAGTGATGAAAGGGAAGAACCTACAACCAAGATTACTCTACCCGGCAAGGATCTCATTCAGATTCCATAGAGAAATCAAAAGCTTTACAGACAAGCAAAAGCTAAGAGAATTCAGCACCACCAAACCAGCTCTACAACAAATGCTAAAGGAACTTCTCTAACTGGGAAACACAAGAGAAGAAAAGGACCTACAAAAACAAACCCAAAACAATTAAGAAAATGGTCATAGGAGCATACATATAGATAATTACCTTAAATGTGAATGAATTAAATGCTCCAACCAAAAGACACAGGCTTGCTGAATGGACATAAAAACAAGACCCATATATATGCTGTCTACAAGAGACCCACTTCAGACCTAGGGACACATTCAGACTGAAAGTGAGGGGATGGAAAAAGATATTCCATGCAAATGTAAGTCAAAAGATACCTGGAGTAGCAATACTCATATCAGATAAAACAGACTTTAGAATAAAGAATATTACAAGAGACAAGGAAGGACACTACATAATGATCAAGGGATCAATCCAAGAAGAAGATATAACAATTATAAATATATATGCACCCAACATAGGAGCACCTCAATACATAAGGCAACTGCTAACAGCTATAAAAGAGGAAATCCACAGTAACAGAGTAATACTGGGGGACCTTAACACCTCACTTACACCAATGGACAGATCATCCAAACAGAAAATTAATAAAGAAGCCCAAGCTTTAAATGACACAATAGACCAGATACATTTAATTGATATTTATAGGACATTCCATCCAAAAGAGCAGATTACACTTTCTTCTCAAGTGTGCACGGAACACTCTCCAGATGGGTCACATCTTGGGTCACAAATCAAGACTCAGTAAATTTAAGAAAATTGATATCATATCAAGCATCTTTTCTGACCACAACACTACGAGATTAGATATCAATTACAAGGAAAAAAAATGTAGAAAACACAAACACATGGAGGCTAAACAATATGTTACTAAATAACCAAGAGATCACTGAAGAAATCAAAGAGGAAATCAAAAAATACCTAGAGACAAATGACAATGAAAACGCCACGATCCAAAATGTATGGGATGCAGCAAGAGCAGTTCTAAGAGGGAAGTTTAGAGCAATACAAGCCTACCTCAAGAAACAAGAAAAATCTCAAATAAACAATCTAACCTTACACCTAAAGGAACTAGAGAAAGAAGGACAAACAAAATCCAAAGTTAGCGGAAGGAAAGAAATCATAAAGATCAGAGCAGAAATAAATGAAATAGAGACAAAGAAAACAATAGCAAAGATCAATAAAACTAAAGAAGAAGGTAAACAAAATTGATAAACCACTAGCCAGACTCATCAAGAAAAAGAGGGAGGGGACTCAAATCAATAAAATTAGAAATGAAAAAGGAGAAGTTACAACAGACACTGCAGAAATACAAAGCATCCTAAGAGACTACTACAAGCAACTCTATGCCAATAAAATGGACAACCTGGAAGAAATGAACAAATTCTTAGAAAGGTATAACCTTCCAAGATTGAACCAGGAAGAAATAGAAAATATGAATAGACCAATCACAAGTAATGAAATTGAAACTGTGATTAAAAATCTTCCAACAAACAAAAGTCCAGGAACAGATGGCTTCACAGGTGAACTCTATCAAACATCTAGAGAAGAGCTAACACCCATCCTTCTCAAACTCTTCCAAAATATTGCAGAGGAAGGAACACTCCCAAACTCATTCTACAAGGCCACCATCACTCTGATACCAAAACCAGACAAAGATACTACAAAAAAGAAAATTACAGACCAATATCACTGATGAATATAGATGCAAAAATTCTCTACAAAATACTAGCAAAGAGAATCCAACAACACATTAAAAGGATCATACACCATGATCAGGTGGGATTTATCCCAGGGATGCAAGGATTCTTCAATATACGCAAATCGATCAATGTGATACACAATATTAACAAATTGAAGAATAAAAACCATATGATCATCTCAATAGATGCAGAAAAAACTTTTGACAAAATCCAACATCCATTTATGATAAAAATTGTGCAGGAAGTGGGCATAGAGGGAACCGACCTCAACATAATAAAGGCCATATATGACAAACCCACAGCAAACATCATTCTCAATGGTGAAAAACTGAAAGCATTTCCTCTAAGATGAGGAACAAGACAAGGATGTCCACTCTCACCACTATTATTCAACATAGTTTTGGAAGTCCTAGCCACGGCAATCAGAGAAGAAAAAGAAATAGAAGGAATACAAATTGGAAAAGAAGAAGTAAAACTGTCACTGTTTGCAGATGACATGATACTATACATAGAGAATCCTAAAAATGCCACCAGAAAACTACTAGAGCTAATCAATGAATTTGGTAAAGTTGCAGGATACAAAATTAATGCACAGAAATCTCTTGCATTCCTATACACTAATGATGAAAAATCTGAAAGAGAAATTAAGCAAACACTCCCATTTACCATTGCAACAAAAAGAATAAAATACCTAGAAATAAACCTACCTAAGGAGACAAAAGACCTGTATGCAGAAAACTATAAGACACTGATGAAAGAAATTAAAGATGATACAAACGGATGGAGACATATACCATGTTCTTGGATTGGAAAAATCAGTATTGTGAAAATGAGTATACTACCCAAAGCAATCTACAGATTCAATGCAATCCCTATCAAATTACCAATGGCATTTTTTACGGAACTAGAACAAAAAATCTTAAAATTTGTATGGAGACACAAAAAACCCCGAATAGCCGAAGCAGTCTTGAGGGAAAAAAACGGAGCTGGAGGAATCAGACTCCATGACTTCAGACTATACTACAGTGCTACAATAATCAAGACAGTATGGTACTGGCACAAAAACAGAATCATAGATCCATGGAGCAAGATAGGAAGCCCAGAGATAAACCCACACACCTATGATCAACTAATCTATGACAAAGGAGGCAAGGATATGCAATGGAGAAAAGACAGTCTCTTCAATAAGTGGTGGTGGGAAAACTGGACAGCTACATGTAAAAGAATGAAATTAGAACACTCCCTAACACCATACACAAAAATAAACTCAAAATGGATTAGAGACCTAAATGTAAGACCAGAGATTATAAAACTCTTTGAGGAAAGCATAGGAAGAACACTCTTTGACATAAATTACAGCAAGATCTTTTTTGATCCACCTCCTGGAGTAATGGAAATAAAAACAAAAATAAACAAATGGGACCTAATGAAACTTAAAAGCTTTTGCACAGCAAAGGAAGCTATAAACAAGACGAAAAGATAACCCTCAGAATGGGAGAAAATATTTGCAAACGAATCAATGGGCAAAGTATTAACCTCCAAAATATATAAACAGCTCTTGCAGCTCAATATTAAAGAAAGAAACAACCCAATCCAAAAATGGGCAGAAGACCTAAATAGACATTTCTCCAAAGAAGACATACAGATGGCCGAAAAGCAGGTGAAAAGCTGCTCAACGTCACTAATTATTAGAGAAATGCAAATCAAAACTACAATGATGTATCACCTCATACCAGTTAAAATGGGCATCATCAGAAAATGTACAAACAACAAATGCTGGAGAGGGTGTGGAGAAAAGGGAATCCTCTTGCACTGTTGGTGGGAATGTAAATTGATACAGCCACTATGGAGAACAGTATGGAGGTTCCTTAAAAAACTAAAAATAAAACTACCATATTATCCAGCAATCCCACTACTGGGTATATACCCAGAGAAGACCATAATTCAAAACGACACATGCACCCCAATTTTCATTGCAGCACTATTTACAATAGCCAGGTCATAGAAACCACCTAAATGCCCATTGACAGATGAATGGATAAAGAAGATGTGGCACATATATACAATGGAATATTACTCAGCCATAAAAAGGAACGAAATTGAGTCATTTGTTGAGACGTGGATGGATCTAGAGACTGTCATACAGAGTGAAGTAATTCAGAAGGAGAAAAACAAATATCGTATATTAACACGTATATGTGGAACCTAGAAAAACAGTACAGATGAACCGGTTTGCAGGGCAGAAGTTGAGACACAGATGTAGAGAACAAACGTATGGACACCAAGGGAGGAAAGCCGCAGGGGGATGGGGATGGTGGTGTGCTGAGTTGGGCGATTGGGATTGACATGTATACACTGATGTGTATAAAATTGATGACTAATAAGAACCTGCTGTATAAAAACATAAATAAAACTTAAAAATTAAAAAAAAAAGAAGTGTTCCTTCTTCCACAGATTTTTGGAGTAGCTTGATAGTAATAAGTATCAACTTTTCTTTAAATGTTTGGTAGAATTCACCTGTGAAGCCATCTGATCTTGGACTTTGTTAGATATTTTTTATTACCGATTAAATTTCATTAATTGGTCTGTTCATATTTTCTATTTCTTCTGTCATGATTCAGTTTTGGAGATTGTATGTTTCTAGGAATTTATCCATTTCTTCTAGGTTGTCCATTTTACTGGCGTCTAATTGTTCGTAGTAATCTCTTATGATCCTTTGTATTTTGGTGGTGTTGGTTGTAACTTTTCTTTCATTTCTGATTTTTTGTTTATTTGGGTCCTCTCTCTCTCTCTCTTCAAAGGTGGCCCTGCTCACTCCCTTTGGTGAGGTTAACCCCAACCCTAGCCCTGCCCTGTTGTGCTTTGATGACGTTTCCACTTCCAGTGATGCACTTCCTGCTGAGTCATTTCTGGCTGATGCATCTCCACTTCCAGTTACACCACTTGCCACGCCCCCCCACACGTGACCGTGAATGAAAGAACCAGATAACAGGGAAACTTCAGGGTGAGAGAATATAAGCAGGAAAAGCTGACCATAGTGCACTGCCATGGCAACTTATCGCTGTGGTCCCTTCTGTGAGGTTATCATCTGCCTGCCTTGTGACGTTGAGCAACATCTGTCTGGAATATCTGACAGCATCATATGATGGCTGGACAACACTCCCATTACACTGCGCATGGATACCCTCTGGGACAACCAACAGGTGAACCAGCAGATGGCTGTCCTTGCTCTGATTCTTTATTATTTCTCTATTTCATTTATTTCTTCTCTGATCTTTATTATTTCTTTTCTGTCCCCTAACTTTCAGTCTGTGTGTGTCTTTCGATCTGAAGTGAGTCTCTTGTAGGCAGCATACATTTGGGTTTTGTTTTTGTATTCATTCATCTACTCTATGTCTTTTGATTGGAGCAGTTAGTCCATTTACATTTAATTATTGATATTTTGTTAATTTCTTTTTTAAAGTTTTTTGTTCCTTTCTTTTTCTTTTGCTCTCTTCCCGTGTGATTTGATGACTGTCTGTAGTGTTACGGTTGAATGCCTTTCACTTTTTCTGTGTGTGTATCTATTATTATATATTTATATATATATATATGTGATATATATATGTGATTATTTTAAGTTGCTGATCTCTTAAGTTTGAATGCATTCTAATCAGCCTACATTTTCATTCCCCACCTACCATGGTTAATGTTTTTGATGTCATATTTTACATCATTTTGTTTTGTGTATCTCTTAACTACGTATTGTGATATAGATGATTTTACTACTTTTAGCTTACAGCCTTCCTACTAGCTTTATACATTGTTGACTTACTACCTTCACTGTATGTTTAGCTTTACTAGTGAGATCTTTCCTTTCATAATTTTCATATTTCTAGTTGTATCCTTTTCTTTTACACCTAGAAAAATTCCTTTAACATTTCTTTTAAAGCCCGTTTAATGGTGCTAAACTCTTTTAGCTTTTGCTTATCTGTAAAACTCTTTATCTCTCCTTCAAATCTAAATGATAACCTTGCTGGGTAGAGAATTTTGGGCTGTAAGTTTTTTCCTTTCATCGCTTTGAATATATTGTGTCTCTCCCTTCTGGCCTGCAAAGTTTCTTCTGAAAAGCCAGCTGATAATCTTATGGGAATTCCCATGTATGTAACTAGTTGCTTTTCTCTTGATTTTTAATATTCTCTCTTTATCTTTAATTTTTGCCATTTTAATTACAGTGTGTCTTGGTGTGGTCTTCTTTGGGTTGATTCTGTTTGAGACTACTCTCTGTGCTTCCTGGACCTGGATGTCTTATCTTTCCAAGGTTAGGGAAGTTTTCAGCTATTATTTCTTCAGATATTTTCTGTGCCCCTTTCTCTCTCTCTTCTCCTTCTGGGATCCCTATAATGCAAATGTTATTACACTTGATGTTATACCAGAGGTCTCTTAAACTATCCTTATTTTTTTTTTAATTCTTCTTTCTGTTCAGCTTTGTAATTTCCACTACTCTATCTTCTGGTTTATAGTTCCTCTGTACCATCTAATCTACTGTTGATTCCTTCTAGTGTATTGTTAATTTCAGTTATTGTATTCTTTAGCTGTGTTTGGTTCTTCTTTATATTCTCTAACTCTTCATTGAAATTCTTACTGTGTTCATACATTCTTCTCCCAAGTTCAGTGAGCATCTTTATGATTATTACCTTGAGCCCTCTGTTGGATAGATTGCTTACCTCCACTTCTTTTAGTTCTTTTTCTGAGGTTATGTCTTCTTCCTTCATTTGTAATATATTACTCTGTCTCCTCATTTTGCCAATTCTCTGTGTTCATTTCTATGTGTTAAGTACATCAGTTACATTTTCCAATCTTGGGGAAGTTGCCTTATGTAGGAGATATCCTTTAGGGCCCAGCAACACACTCCCCTCTGGTCACCAGAGCTGTATGCTCTAGTGGTGCCCCCTTTGTGGACTGCATGTGTCCTTCTATTGTGGCAGGGCTGACTACTGTGGGCATGTTGGTAGGTGGAGCTGGCCCCTGGCCAGGCTGGCTGGGAGGCCATTCCTCATGCAGTTGTTGCAAGTCCACTGGAGGGCAGGGTAGGCTTCCCATGTGGTTTGCCACACAACCTGGGGGTTGCAAGGCTGCTGCTGGCCTGCTGGTGGGCAGTGCCGGGTCCCTATGTGGTTTGATGCTTGATTGAATGAATCTACGTGTGAATGTAATCAGTGTGGAGCTGGGAAGGACCTTAGGATGATCCCAAATCATCCTGACCATGCTGTTGAAGGCACTTCCCTTGTCTTGATGTGGTTATTTATCTCCACTTGTGGTTATACTCTCCACCAGGAAAAGGAGAAACTGTATGTGGAACTAAAGCACATCCTGGCCCGGCAGCCTGGGCCTGAGGCTGCAGAGCAGCTACAGATCTACCGCCACACGCTGCGGGAGAAGACCAAGCAGCTTAAAGTAAGTGGTAGCCTCTGCTCCTTCCTGGCTGAAGGACAGACACACTCTGGGGAATACCCGTGGACAAGTCTACTGGCTCAGTACAAGGAGCCAGTCTCCCAAATGCTGTCCTCCTTTGATATCAGCTTTTTTAGTGTTCCAGTCCTGGGAGGCACAGGGCAAGCCTTAAAGCTACCCCTCTGCTCCTAAGCTAATAGACTCCCACAAAACAGGGAGATGAACAAGTGGAGAAAGAGCTGGGGAGAGGATGATGGCAATGGGATAGAAATTTGGGGGACAAGGTTTGTATAGATTATCTCAAGATGATTTAGAGGATTCGGATGGTGGGAAAGAACAGAGGGAATATTTTAACACCACTGCCCACTGAAGCAGATCATTGTGTCAAAGCAGGTTTTTACTATTCATTCCGCTTGAAATACATGTCCACAAAACACAGGCTACTCCCCAGTCCCCAGGAACCTTGCTTCATGACCATCTATGAAATAAGAAGCCATGAAAGGGAAGTAAAATCATTTTAGGATTCTGTTAGTGTAAGTTCCCTTCTAAGTGACATAAGAACATTAGCTGGGGAGATGGAATGTTTTAGTATTATATGTGCCTTTTTAAAGTTTTCTCAAAAACTGTATGTTCCCACTATATCCTCAGCTTTACCTCCTAAAAAGTACTTAGATATTCTTGGCCTGTTAGGGAAGCCTTATACACACACATGCACAGAATGTAGCGCATGGCAGCTGGATTCTGGCACTTTCCTGTGCAGTGATGGTAATAATCATTGCCTTTCTGCCTGGGGTAAAGTAGATGCCACGCCTCTAATACAGTACTAAACCTTTCACAAATACAATGTTGTGAAATCACATCCTTTTACTTAAAGAGAGCAGATGAAACAGAAACGTAATGAGAGCATTAATTTTCAACTCATCACTGTTAAGCATTCATTTTACATGAGTATCCTGAGACATAATTTGAGTTTTGTAGGAGGCATAATCTTTTGATTATTTTCATCCTTTTAAACAATTGAATATATCAAATAAAATAAAAACTTATTTTCTCAGGGTTGGGTGTAAATTAGAAAAGCACGTCTTTACACTACTCTCAGATAGGCATACTTAGCACTGGATTGTATTCAGTAGTTCATAGCAGACTTTTGTTACTTTAAGCCTTTATCTGAGGATATCCAGATTTTTGCTCTGAATGACATGTGACCCCTGGTGGAAGATTCAGGGGTGGATAATACCAAGCCTATCCACCAGTTTGTCCTCATTATCTGGGCTCTTTTAGGAAATTCCACATTCATTGTTTGGAAACAAGGTCTTTGTTCCTAAGAGTTTAACTATTTTTTTTTAACATCTTTATTGGAGTAAAATTGCTTTACAAGGGTGTGTTAATTTCTGCTGTATAACAAAGTGAATCAGCTATACATATACATATATCCCCATATCTCCTCCCTCTTGCGTCTCCCTCCCACCCTCCCTATCCCACCCCTCTAGGTGGTCACAAAGCACCGAGCTGATCTCCCTGTGCTATGCAGTTGCTTCCCACTAGCTGTCTATTTTACGTTTGGTGGTGTATATATGTCAATGCTACTCTCTCGCTTCATCCCAACTTAACCTTCCCCCTCCCGTGCCCTCAAGTCCATTCTCTACGTCTGCGTCTTTATTCCTATCCTGACCCTAGGTTCATCAGAACCTTTTTTTTTTTTAAGATTCCATATATATGTGTTAGTATATGGTATTTGTTTTTCTCTTTCTGACTTACTTCACTCTGTATGACAGACTCTAGGTCCATCCACCTCACTGCAAATAACTCAGTTTTGTTTCTTTTTATGGCTGAAGACAGTTTTTCTTCCAACGTGAAAAGCATATTCTTTAGCTCGTGATAACATCGTCAGAATCCTTTTCACAGCAGTTAAGAGGAAATAGTTCAGAAGCAGACGAACACTCGAAAGATAAACATCTGCCTTTTATGCAAATTTTTAAAAAATGCAGAACTAGACGAAAACCAAATCAACTCTATTGCATGCCCCTTAGGACAGTAGCCTCCCTTTTTTCCCCTTGGTTTTTGTTGGGGGTACCCCTCGTTTTAGTGTGCTCTACACATCCGTTTAGGTGAGTAAATTCCCTCTTTCCCTGTCCAGCCTGAAACCAGTAGCATCTGCTGAACACAACAGTGCAAGAGGCAGGTAATTAGGTTTCCTATTAGAGCCCCTTGCATGCAGTACACTCTCCCTGCAGATATCATAGCCCCCTGCTTCTTAGAGGTAAGTCCCAGTGCTGGGATAAAGAGAGAACCTGTGAATAGTCCCAAAGGGCACAGTAAAGAGGTGATTGACATTCAGCAGAACAACAACCTTGGAAAACATATAAATTGAATACCTACTGAGTGGTGATGGGGGCAGGGTGATTCTGAGTAATTTTTACAGTAATCCTCAGATGAATCACGGTCCCTTGCAATGACTTTTCTGAATGCTTTATTTAAAAAAGGCTTTAAGAGCAATTTTATGCTGTACGTCTGGGAGTTTTTCTGTTTCGACTCACAGTATTCTTGAACCACTTTACACCATTCATACGTGAGCCTGTTTACATGTGCCTGATAGTTCTCCTTTAAAGCAGGGGAATGAGGTTCCATTGTTTGCCACTGGATTATGAGTCTTCAGACCTCCGTCAGATTTTTACCCAGATACAGACCTTGAACTGGTAGAAGTGTGCGGATTAACTGTTAAACCTGGGCATGGTTTTGTATCTCTAGCCTCACTGAGGTAAGTGGCCGCAGATTAAAAAGATTTTTCAGAGAAGGATATTGTCTCACCGCGCATCTTCCGTTAATGCTGCTTTATTTGTCACGCTAGGTTTTGTCTTCAGAACTGAACATGTATGAATCACAGAGCCAAGAATATAAGTATGAGATCGAGAAGCTTAGCAATGAACTGCTGAACTTAAAGAAGAAATACCTTGCTCAGAAACGTAAAGAATACATTCAGAAGTAAGAATTAGTCAAATGTTCTAGTTCTGTTGTGCCTATTAACTGCTGATAAGAAAATAATTGAAGACAGTCACAGAGTCACAGACTTCACTGGGGTAAACTAAGTCAGGGGTGAGCAAATTACTTTCTACAGGTCCCTCAGTGGGCTGGTGTTAGAGCAAGACGGGCGTCTCCTTTGATACTGAGACCCCTCCTTAGGACCCTAACAGGGATTCATTAATATCAGCTCACTGGTGGACCTTGTGTGGAGCAGAGGAAGCCTAGTGTGATATTTTCCCCCACACAGTTCTCATGGTTTGGAGATAATCATTCCATAACTAGGTCTGCAGAGGAGGTTCACGATTAGCCTTGTATGGGCTGAAGCATATTCACACTTAAAACCACTGTAATTATGAGCAGTTCACGAGTAATTTTCACCTGTGTTTTAGATAAACTGTCTCTGAACCATTTCTGTGTCTAGTACCTGACTTCAGTATCTGCTGTAGGGTATCAGCATGAGCATTCTTCTAGGAGATGATAATGCAGATATCAGGTGAATATTTTGGGTTTCAGGATGCCTACACGTTGAAGAGTAAATGTTCTCTTCACTTTGTTACTGTTTGCCTAATCCTGGGGTGAGTGAGTGGGTCCAGATGGATCAGCAGGTTTGAACCTTGGCTGTGTGCATTGCCCAAATCATCTTGTTCATTCTGTAGAGGCTCACGTTGTGAGTTGAAAGTCAGGCTTGGTATTTCATCCACATGGGCGTTTCAAGGACATGGTGAAACAGGGTTTGGACGCATGCATCAATAATCCATTAGTGGCAAACAGCTACTTAAAGTAGCTGGATGCGAATTCATTTGCCAGTAAAAATCTATCCTTTTTGTATATCAGAATATTCCCCCATTCCACATTTAGATGCCAGTTCCTTGGTAGAGTAAAATATTGCTAAAAACTATAGCTAATTTAGATGGGTCTGGCTTAATGTGTGGGTCTAGCAACTATCTGATGCAGAATCACTGGTGAGATTTATTAAACATGCAGGTTCCTAGGCCCCATTTCCAGATATTTGGATTCAGCAGGTTCTGGATGGGCCTCAAAAATCTGCAGTTTAATTGCTCTCTAGGTGAATTCCATGCACACTGATGTTTGAGAACCACCGATGTTAATGATGTGAATTGAATGAATGTTGGAGTAGAAACACTAGTTTTCTTTTAGGGCACCAAAGTTGTGCTTATCAAATGTCATGTCTAGTTTCCACGTGAGGCAGTTGTCTAGCTCTGTGGCCTTCAGACTTTCTGAGTGTGCACTCTTATCAGTAAAACAATTTTGAACTTGCAGCCCCCCTGATATATATGCATATAGTTTTTAAAATTAAAAAAATACTATTTTGGAATAGTTTTTTACCTCCAAAATATTTTAATTTATAAAGTACACACAAATACTATTGTCACTTTGTGAGTAATTATTAGTAAAGAAAGATTTTTAATTTTCAAAGATAAAATATTGAATCTCTAATATCTTCTTGCCACTTGACAACAGGTCATCCCACTCATCTTGTACAGTTCACACACTCCATCTTGGAGACCAGTGGTCCAGTTGAAACAGTTATAAACAGCTGGCTTGGCTAAACAGTTAATTGCCTTCCTAGAGCTAATTAACTCACCTGCCTTGGCCCTGGGATTTGGCCTAGTTTCCATTGACCTTATTGATCCCCCGGCCAGGCACACACAGTTTTTTGGACACAGGGAGCATGCTGACAGAGGGACACCCCTCTGATAGCTCATTCCCTCCCAATGGCCCATCCACTAGAATTGCACTGCCCCCGGGCAGTATGCCACTTGTGGCTATTTAAATTAAAGTGAATTGCAATTCAATCAAATTAGAAATTTAGTTCCTTAATTGCACTAGTCACATTTCATGTACTTAGTAGCCATGTGTGGCTAGTGGATACCGCATTGGGCAGCTCAGAAACAGAGCTTTTCCACCATCATGGAAAGTTCTGTCAGATAGCACTGCTCTAGACTCTGCCTTTGCCTTGAATCCTCATTCCTTGTGGCCAGTCTGACCTGGCTAGGGCATCATTTGGTCGTTCCATTTAGTTGGGATCCATAAACTGGAGGGAGACAGAGAGTTATGAGTTCATGGGAGAACAGGGAAAAGAAAAAAAAAAGATTAAGGAGCTGATGGAAAATATGCCCAGGCAAGAACAAAAGTGCTGAGATGGTTTAGACTGGAAGGAAGAAGGCTGAAGGGAGTCATTAAGATGGTCTATAAATGCATTAAAAAGATCATATAAAGGAGACATTATTCCCATTAGTCAACTTAGATCAGGCCAGAAGCATTAAGCTTAAGTTCCTTCAGAGAGGAAATTTTAGGTTATTTAAGGCGAGAGAGGGCAGGGGGAGGGGGGCACTGCCTGCAGCTAGCAACAGTCAGGAGGTAGACAAATTGTCAGAGTACTTGAAGGAATCTTCTTTGGTGGGCCCACTCAAGGCTAAAGCTTTTGTCCTGTTTATGGAGGACGGCTTTTATAATAATGAAATCAATTCTGCTAAGGGACAGCTGGATTGATTAACAAATTCTCTGCAGGTTCTTTTCAAATGGAATAATTTAGAATAATCTCTGTGGCTATTCTCCTCACACATACTCTTTATAAAATAGCAACTCATATCATTTTTACCTTTTTGCCTTTTTTTTTTCACTTTTCTCAAACCCTGTTTTTATCATGCTCCAGTCCTGACCTGCACCCCTACCCACCTGCCCTGTCTAGAGTCTGCAGTACAATTCAGATTCTTTTGCAAAAGGTAGAATTCTCTTCCCTGAAGTAAATCACTTTTATTAGCCAAATCTAATTGGTTTTAGTCTTAGTAGTTTGCTCAGTTTTTATTTTTAAAAAGGGACTCCAAAGATGTTTTCCATAAGACCCTAATTATTCAATAGGTAATTTTTATAAATTTAAGATACCTCTGCAGGAAACCTGAATGTGTGTGTGTGTGTGTGTGTGTGTGTGTGTGTGTGTATGTGTGCGTGTGTGTGTATATGTGTGGGTATTTAAAGAAGATCTGCATAGAAGATACATTGTAGATTTTAGATTAGAACTTCCTTTATCTATTGCCAAATGTACCATCTTATTTATCTTTCCCAGCTTTTCTCGTATCTTAAACTATTTCTAATAATAACTGC
This sequence comes from Aethalodelphis obliquidens, assembly GCF_003676395.1. Lineage (NCBI taxonomy): Eukaryota > Metazoa > Chordata > Mammalia > Artiodactyla > Delphinidae > Aethalodelphis > Aethalodelphis obliquidens. The sequence goes on from NW_020837955.1 coordinate 21,465,940, forward strand.
TGCTCATCTAAAGTTATAGGAAAATTTGTATTTTATAAATGTCCAAGTTTGATGAAGATACCTTGTGTGTGTGATAAATATTTATGTTTCCACTGAAACTTTGGATTATAAAAGTTGATAAATGATGAATTAGTCATTATAATTGAGCCAAGAGAAAGATTCTTCTGACTGATCTTTGGAACTAAACAAATGCTTTATAAAATAGGAAGATGATTACAAGTCAGGAGCCTCCAGTCCACAGGGTCTGAGCTATTATGAGGCCTTCTGTCCGTATTTAGATCAACATTAGGAAAGCACATTTAATTGTGTCTTTCCCTAATTCTATGTGTTATCAGTAACACCTAATTAGATTTAAACCACCACCTTGTCTCAAACTGGAAGCTTTGATCAAAGCAGTTTTCAGTGGCTAATTCACCCTAAGAACTGTCAAACATAGAAGAGGAAAAAGATGGTAAGAAGTTAACTCTCACCTCCTCTCTTATAGGAACAAGGACAGAATAGGTACGGAGAATGCCTTCTCAGTGGCCAAACTAACTGGCCCTCGTTTTGCGGGGGGTGGATTTCCCCTCAGCAAGTCATCCAAGATGAAGTCCTAACTCCGAGCTGCTGGCTGGGTCCAGTTGAACAGCTCACGAAATTCACTCTGGAACATTTTGGAGGAATCTCTTTGAAATCCCTTGGATCACAGACATTTAGGGAAATCAGTCCTCAGATTCCAGGATGGAAAGAAACGCAGAACTATTATAGTCATGTACATATAAGAGTGATGACGTTCTACATAGTCCACATGGATATTAACAGAGTGTAATTATATCTGTTCAATTAGGCCAACCCATTCCATGAAGCAGATCTTTTGTTACTACCACACTGATTTATTTTGAAATGCACCACATCTAGATACTCTGTATGGATGAAAGTTTGGATCCTAATGTCTATTATAGACATCAGTGCATAGGTTTTATATTTTTAAAAAAAATTTTTGAAATGCAATGCATTCTTATTAATAAGAATCTATTATAATTATTCCTCATTAACAAGTCATTGATGAGATGAGAAAGAAGGACACACTCTCGAGTATTTAAAAAGTGTTCTGAGAGTGATTTCTATGTGGAAGTTCTTTTCAGGCCTGGGGTATGACAATCTATTCCAAAGAGACATACTAATAAATGCTTCATCATAAAAAATAAAAAGAACCTTTGTAGAGATTTTGATCTTTGCTTTGGTAGAGTACGTAATTAAAGTTTAAAACTACTGTGAGAAATGTTTAACCCAAGGATGTGATTCAGAGGAACCAAGACTGTAAAATGAGGGGTTTGGGCTGGTATCCATTGAAGGTCTATCCTTTCTAGACCTCACACTTGGAGAACAGAGTTACATGGGACAGAGATCTGTTTGCCTTCCAGGCTGCAGGCCAGCATTTTGAGCCGCTGAATCCATTGTATTTTCTTTGTATTGAAGCCACAGTTATGTGGACATCAGTTCAAAGTTCCCTTGTTTAAAGTGTCCAGTCAGTAATATTATGTGGGACACTCTGGCCATCTCTCTCCCAATAACTTGACCTCTGTAATTTTTTAAAAATAATTGAGTAAGTAGCTTATGGATAAGTAAGGCCAGTATAAGTAGATCATTCCATTTGTGCTGCAGAACTGAGGTTCCCATTGAGAGGAGCAGGAGACTTAATGGCCCCAAGATGTTTGTTTAGATTATCCAGAGAGGTGGGAGTTTAGAGGGATCTAAAATCATATTCCGCTGTCCCTCTCAGTTCACCGCCAGAAGCAGACCCAATGCAATGATGGCCATGAAAGCGATTGATTCTGAAATGATCCCAGGAAACATCCTAAGAGTTGGGAAAGTAGGACAGGGAAGGGAAGGAGACCAACCTAAGGCTCAATGTCAAGTTCCATGGTGGGAGACTTTGGCTGGACCTTTCAGGGAGCTCTGGAGACAATGTAATCACATCTCAGAGTGTCCCCATCAGGGTGAGGGAACTGGGATATTTATATCCCCCATGCTTCCAGTCACTGGCCAAGGACTGCTCTGGAAGGGTCTTTCTGGTCTTCCCTGTAGGCAAACCAGCTCTCAAAGAGACAGCGGTTGCTGACTGTTGGAAGCAGAAGTGGTTAAGGGCTGGGGGAACTGAGTCAGGCAGTGTCATCCTCTGTTGCTTCTCTCACATGATCACAGTCGAGAGCTGCAGATGGAAATCAACCTCCAGTGTAGCTGGTGACCCTGTGGTGAGGTGTGATCATCAGCAATTTGTGTACCATGCGGGAGCATGAGAATGGTTATATACACAAGAGAATTTGCTTAGAAAACCTTAAACCTGAAGAATCACAATGGGGCCATTTCCAGTTTTGACAATCACTGATGCTGTATTCCCTCAGAGCCAACCACATTCTGTTTAGACAGAAGACTTTTACAGGTAAGGTGAGGCAAGACAGTTATGACATGTGCAGCACTGGAGGGTTTCCCATCCATTCAGGAACATTTTGAAGTATAGTCATAGCCAACTTCCTTCTGAGCCCTTGGGTGGCTTTGTGAGAGGTTCACTTCTCTAGAGAAATGGGGTCTGTGATTCTTGATCTATTGCAGTATGGCAAAGACTCTGGAGACAGATGCCAGGTCCAAATCCTGGCTCGTCATAACAATTGAGTTGTTTTGAGGATTAAATGAGTTAATGTATATAAGCTTAGAACAATGTCAGGCCCATAGTAATTGTTCAATAAATACCTGCTATTACTATTACATGAGATACCTTATGTTTTGAAATTTGAGAATCAAAGTTGTTACATAATACTTTATTATATCAACTACAAAGATGATTCTTATCCTCGTTTAGCGGGTGAGTGACATTAAAATGTCTGGATGAAGCTAGATTTGCTAATGTAATTTATAGTTTAGTATCTTGCAGAAATGCCATATTGGGGACCTCATGAAAACTTCTGTATATTTTTCTTATAACTGTGATCTGGGGACAGATCCTTCACTTTCAGGAGTTGGAGCTTCCAGAGGGAAAGACCCTGGTGGCCTCTAGCTACCATTTTCTTCTTGTTTCTCTCCATGTAATGGAGAAGGGTGGTCAGCCTCTGCTGATGACCTCTGACCTTGGTCCCATGAGCCGAGATCGCACAGGCTCTGGGAGCTGACGCAGCAGCTCTATCAGCTCAATACACTTATGTTCAAACGGAGGAAGAGTAGATTAAGGCTTAGAAAAGGTGGAAGATACTGCTGCTGCCTCTCATTTACTGCACATCCTGACAGCCCAGGGTATTAAAAGCAATAACTATTTAGATGCAGGTATTGCCACTGTAGCCACAGTACAAAATGAGCTATTAAAAACACTGAGATTTGCAGATCATTAAAGATAACTGTGAACTCACGGTGGGTTTAAGGTGCTTTTAAAATCACATATTTGAGCTGCATTGTAAAGCAACATTAGGAGATTATACAGTAGCATCATCTTACCCCAGGGTTTTGAGCGTTTCAGAAAGGAGTCCTGTTGCTAAACCAGCCATTGACTCTCAACTGGGCTGATGGGGAGCTGGTATGGTTTCTCTGTTGATAGAGAGACACATGAGAAAGGGGACTCCCTGGTCATTATTTGCTGATCATAGCTTCTCAGCGACTGCTCTTAGGCCAGGTTTTTATTGTGCTTACCTCTGAAGAAGTTGCTCAGAGCAAAGGTTTGTTGCTGTGATAAGCCATAGGGATGGAGGTTGTCACGCTAGGAGGAGATGGCAGCAACTCTCCTTGTCATGGGCTGTAATTTTGCTATAAAAATTTATCCAGGGTTGATAATTATTGTTTGATTTCCCGGCTTGCTCAACCAGATTCTGAAGTTTGACCTAGGCCAAGATACCCATCAGAAAATACTATATCATGACTTTAGAGCAGAATGGCATTTCAGAGCCCGGACAATTTGAGGAAAGATATTCTCTGTCTTAAACATAATCAGTTGTATGGAGACCTAGTTGTAATAGAAGCAAAGGGAGGGCATTTTAAAATAGTAAAATAGTTAAAAAATATATCTCACGGGCTTCCCTGGTGGCGCAGTGGTTGAGAGTCCGCCTGCCGATGCAGGGGACATGGGTTCGTGCCCTGGTCCGGGAGGATCCCACATGCCGCGGAGCGGCTGGGCCCGTGAGCCAAGGCCGCTGAGCCTGCGCATCCAGAGCCTGTGCTCTGCAACGGGAGAGGCCACAACAGTGAGAGGCCCGCGTACCAAAAAAAAAAAAAAAAAAAAAAAAAAAAAAAATCTATCTATCTATCTATCTATCTCACTATTTTCTTTGTAGTAGATAGGAAGTATTTTTATGGCATTATCCATTTTTAACTTCTAATTCAATGCTGTTTTAGTATACCATTTCTCATATCTATTATTTAAAAGTTCCATTAGGGTTTTGAGATCCATTAGAATTTTATAACAGTATGAAATGTGATGTCAACAGGGTACGATTTTTCTTTTTTATAATTAAAAATAGATTTTTTTCCCTATTTTAAAGTACCTGATTGAACTACAGATAGAAAATTAGAAAATACCAATAAGCAAAAAGAAAGAGGACATCAATAATCCCACCATCTATTGATAACTATTGTTTTCCTGGGCTAATGCACGTCTCATCCACTGTAACAGTTGTTCATGCCCACCATCTGTTCTGACTGGTTGGTGCTTGTAATTCCCAATTGTTAAATATTTTGTATATCACCTTTGAAATACTACTGTTTTATAATTTTGAGTGTATCTTTCTGGACATTTAAAATAAGTATATATAGATATATTTTGTTTTTTAAAAATCAAAGATGTAATTGAGATATAATTCACATATAGTGAAAGCATGGATTTTAAGTGTACAGTTTGGTAAGTTTTGACAAATGCATATGCCCAAGTAACCACTACCACAATCACTACCACAACTGCAACCCCTGCCCTCCACCACCGCCAAGAATGCCATTATGCCCCTTGGCAGTCAATATTCACAGCCCCCATCCAGCCTAAGCAACAATGGATCTGTTTTTCATCTTATATTAGTTATGTCTTTCTTAGATTTCATATAAATGGAATCATACAGTAGGCACTCTTTTGCACCTGGCTTTTTTTCATGTAGTTTAATGTTTTTTTGAGATTCACCAATGTTGTTGTTTATATCAGTAATTAATTCATTTTTATTGCTGAGTAATATGCCATTATATCAACAACACAATTTGTCTATTGGTTTACCTGTTGATGGGAATTCAGGTTGTTTCCAGTGTTTAGCTATTAGGAATAAAGTTGCTATGAATGTTCATGTACAAGTCTTTATGTAGACAGATATTATCATTTCCAGGAATGGAATTGTTGGATCAATTCAAGGGTATGTATACACTTAATTTGATGAGAAACTGCCAAACTGTTGGACCATTTTACATTCCTACCAACAATGTGTGTGAATTCCAGTTACTCTAATCTTTTTCAGTATTGTCAGTATTTTTTTAAGCCATTCTATTGGATATATAGTGGTATCTCATTGTGGTTTAAATTTGTATTCCCCGATGACTAATAATGTTAAACATTTTTTTTTTTTTTTTTTTTGCGGTACGCGGGCCTCTCACTGTTGTGGCCTCTCCCGTTGCGGAGCACAGGCTCTGGACGCGCAGGCTCAGCGGCCATGGCTCACGGGCCCAGCCGCTCCGCGGCATGTGGGATCCTCCCGGACCGGGGCACGAACCCGTGTCCCCTGCATCGGCAGGCCACCACTGCGCCACCAGGGAAGCCCTGTTAAACATTTTTTTCATGTGCTTTCTGTCATTCATATGTGAACTGTCTTCAGATCTTTTGACCATTAAAAAAAATCTTTTTATTAGGTTGTAAACGTTCTTTGTGCCTTCTGGATACAAAACCTTTGTCAGATATATGCATTGCACATATTTCCACTTGGCTTCTGGCTTACCTTTTCATTTTCTTAATAGTGTATTTTGAAGAGCAGACCTTTTAAATTTTACTGAGGTCCAATTTATCCTTATTTTTCTTATGTAGTTTGTACTTTTCTTGTCCTAAGTAATTTTTGCCTACTCTGAAATAGTAATGATTTTATATCTGTTTTCATCTAGAAGTTTTATTATCGTTTTAGTTTTTATGTTATATTTATGGTCCATTTAGAGTTAATTTTATGTGTGGTGTGAGGTTAGAGTAGAGGTTCATTTTTGTTCCATATGGATATCCAGTTGTTCAGCACCATTTGCTGAAAAGACTGTCATTTTCCAGTGAATTACCTTGGCATATTTATAGAAAATCAGTGGACTTTATTTGAACAGTTCTATTTATGGACTTTGTTCTGTTCTGTAACTCTATACCTATCTATTTTGATGACAATAACTTTGTCTTGAAATTTAATGGTACAAGGTCTTCAACTTTTTTCTTCTTCTATAGAAGTCTTTTAATTGTTCTAGGTTTTATCCATATTTATATACAGCTTAGAATCAACTTATCAATTTCTACAAAAAAGCCTGCTGGAAATTTGGTTGGGATTGCACTGAATCTAGAGATCAATTTGGGAAGAACTGTCATTTTGACAAAATTGAGGTTTTTAATCCATGAACATGGCACATATCCCCATTTATTTAGATTTAAAAATTTTTTCTCAGCAACATTTTATAGTTTTCAGTGTACAGATATTGCACATATTCTGTTAAATTTTTGCCTAAGTATTTTGCAATTTCTGATGTTATTGTAAATGGTATTTTACCTCTTATTTTCCGTTTGTTATTAGTATATGGAAATACAACTGATTTTTGTATATTTTGTATCTGATGACGTTGCTAAATTCATTTATTTTACAGATTTTTGGAATTACTTAGGATTTTCTGTAAACATAAACATGTTTTCTACAAATAAAGACAGTTTTTCTTTGTTTCCAATCAGTATGCTTTTTATTATTTGTTTGTTTCTTTGTTCGTAATCACCATACTTGCACTGGCTAGGACTTCAAATAATTGTTAAAGTGGTGCTTTGTTCTTGACGTTAGGAGGAAGGTTTGAGTCTTTCATCATGAGGTATGATGTTAGTGGCAGGATTTTCATAGTTGCCTTTTATTAGGTTGAGGAAATTCCCCTCTATTGTCTGTTTACTAAGTTTTTAATCATGCATAGATACTGTTTCATCAATGCCTTTTCTGCATGTATTGAGTTAATCATATTTTTTTCTCATTTGTTTTGTTAACATGGTGAATTACCTTGCTTTTCAAATGTTCAACCAACTTTGTATTCTTTGTATAGACCCCACTTGGTCATTTTTATACATATTATCATTATTATATGTTGTTGAATTAGATTTGCTAACTTTCTGTTAATGACTTTTACAGCTATATTCATCAGGGTTATTGGTCTGTAATTTTCTTATGATATCTTTGTCTGGTTTTGGTTTCAAGGTTTTGCTGGCCTCACAAACTGAACTGGGAAATGATCCTTCTCCACTATTTCCTGAAATACTTTGTGTAGGATTGGTATTATTTCTTCCTTAAATACATGATATAATTTTCCATTAAAGTTACCTGAAATTACAATTTTTCTTGTGGGAAGGTTTTAAATAGATATAGGGTTATTTGAATTTTATGTTTCATCTTGTATTTTGGTTTTTTTTTTAATTTATTTATTTTTTTATACAGAAGGTTCTTATTAGTTATCCATTTTATGCATATTAGTGTATATGTCAATCCCAATCTCCCAATTCATCACACCACCACCAACCCTCCTTCCACTTTCCCCCCTTGGTGTCCCTACGTTTGTTCTCTACATCTGTGTCTCAATTTCTGCCCTGCAAACCGGTTCACTTGTACCATTTTTCTAGGTTCCACATATATGCGTTAATATACGATATTTGTTTTTCTCTTTCTGACTGACTTCACTCTGTATGACAGTCTCTAGGTTCATCCACGTCTCTACAAATGACCTAATTTCATTGCTTTTTATGGCTGAGTAATATCCTATTGTATATATACCACAACTTCTTTATCCATTCGTCTGTCGATGGGCATTTAGGGTGCTTCCATTACCTGTCTATTGTAAATAGTGCTGCAATGAACATTGGGGTGCACGTGTCTTTTTTTTTTTTTTTTTGCGGAACGCGGGCCTCTCACTGCTGTGGCCTCTCCTGCTGCGGAACACAGGCTCCGGATGCGCAGGCCCAGAAGTCACAGCCCACGGGCCCAGCCACTCCGCGACATGTGGGACCCTCCCGGACCGGGGCATGAACCCGCGACCCCTGCACTGGCAGGCGGACTCTCAACCACTGCACCACCAGGAAGCCCGCATGTGTCTTTTTTAATTATGGTTTTCTCTGGGTATATGCTCAGTAGTGGGATTGCTGGGTCATATGGTAATTCTATTTTTAGTTTTTTAAGGAACCTCCATACTGTTCTCCATAGTGGCTGTTTCAATTTACATTCCCACCAACAGTGCAAGAGGATTCCCTTTTCTTCACACCCTCTCCAGCATTTGTTGTTTGTGATTTTCTGATGATACCCATTCTAACCGGTGTGAGGTGGTATCTCATTGTAGTTTTGATTTGCATTTCTCTAATGATTAGTGATGTTGAGCATTCTTTCATGTGTTTGTTGGCAATCTGTATATCTTCTTTGGAGAAATGTCTATTTAGGTCTTCTGCCCATTTTTGGATTGGGTTGTTTGTTTCTTTACTGCTGAGCTGCATGAGCTGTTTATATATTTTGGAGATTAATCCTTTGTCCGTTGATTCATTTGCAAATATTTTCTCCCATTCTGAGGGTTGTCTTTTCGTCTTGTTTATGGTTTCCTTTGCTGTGCAAAAGCTTTTAAGTTCCATTAGGTCCCATTTGTTTATTTTTGTTTTTATTTCCATTACTCTAGGAGGTGGATCAAAAAAGATCTTGCTGTGATTTATGTCAAAGAGTGTTCTTCCTATGTTTTCCTGTAAGAGTTTTATAGTGTCCGGTCTTACATTTAGGTCTTTAATCCATTTTTAGTTTATTTTTGTGTATGGTGTTAGGGAGTGTTCTAATTTCGTTCCTTTACATGTAGCTGTTCAGCTTTCCCAGCACTACTTATTGAAGAGACTGTCTTTTCTCCATTGTATATCCTTGCCTCCTTTGTCATAGATTAGTTGACCATAGGTGCATGGGTTTATCTCTGGGCTTTCTAATCTGTTCCTTTGATCTATATTTCTGTTTTGTGCCAGTACCATATTGTCTTGATTACTGTAGCTTTGTAGTATAGTCTGAAGTCAGGGAGTCTGATTCCTCCAGCTCCGTTTTTTTCCCTCAAGACTGCTTTGTCTATTCAGGGTCTTTTGTGTCTCCATACAAATTTTAAGATTTTTGTTCTAGTTCTATAAAAAAATGCCATTGGTAATTTGATAGGGATTGCATTGAATCTGTAGATTGCTTTGGGTAGTATACTCATTTTCACAATATTGATTCTTCCAATCCAAGAACATGGTATATCTCTCCATCTGTTGGTATCATCTTTAATTTCTTTCATCAGTGTCTTATAGTTTTCTGCATACGGGTCTTTTGGCTCCTTAGGTAGGTTTATTTCTATGTATTTTATTCTTTTTGTTGCAGTGGTAAATGGGAGTGTTTGCTTAATTTCTCTTTCAGATTTTTCATCATTAGTGTATAGGAATGCAAGAGATTTCTGTGCATTAATTTTGTATCCTGTAACTTTACCAAATTCATTGATTAGCTCCAGTAGTTTTCTGTTGGCATGTATAGGATTCTCTGTGTATAGTATCATGTCATCTGCAAACAGTGACAGTTTTACTTTTTCTTTTCCAATTTGTATTCCTTCTATTTCTTTTTCTTCTCTGATTGCTGTGGCTAGGACTTCCAAAACTATGTTGAATAATAGTGGTGAGAGTGGACATCCTTGTCTTGTTCCCCATCTTAGAAGAAATGCTTTCAGCTTTTCGCCATTGAGAATGATGTTTGCCATGGGTTTGTCATATATGGCCTTTATTATGTTGAGGTAGGTTCCCTCTATGCCCACTTCCTGAAGAGTTTTTATCATAAATATGTGTTGAATTTTGTCCAAAGCTTTTTCTGCATTTATTGAGATGATCATATGGTTTTTATTCTTCAGTTTGTTAATATGGTGTATCACATTGATTGATTTGTGTATATTGAAGAATCCTTGCATCCCTGGGATAAATCCCATTTGATCATGGTGTATGATCCTTTTAATGTGTTGTTGGATTCTGTTTGCTAGTATTTTGTTGAGGATTTTTGCATCTATATTCATCAGTGATATTGGTCTGTAATTTTCTTTTTTTGAAGTATATTTGTCTGGTTTTGGTATCAGGGTCATGGTGGCCTCGTTGAACAAGTTTGGGAGTGTTCCTTCCTCTGCAATATTTTGGAAGAGTTTGAGAAGGATGGGTGTTAGCTCTTCTCTAAATGTTTGATAGAATTCACCTGTGAAGCCATCTGTTTCTGGACTTTTTTTGTTGGAAGATTTTTAATCACAGTTTCAATTTCATTACTTGTGATTGGTCTATTCATATTTTCTATTTCTTCCTGGTTCAGTTGTGGAAGGTTATACCCTTCTAAGAATTTGTCCATTTCTTCCATGTTGTCCATTTTATTGTTATAGACTTGCTTGTAGTAGTCTCTTAGGATGCTTTGTATTTCTGCAGTGTCTGTTGTAACTTCTCCTTTTTCATTTCTAATTTTATTGATTTGAGTCCCCTCCCTATTTTTCTTGATGAGTCTAGCTAATGGTTTATTAATTTTGGTTTATCTTCTCAGAGAACCAGCTTTTAGTTTTATTGATCTTTGCTATTGTTTTCTTTGTTTCTATTTCATTTATTTCTGCTCTGATCTTTATGATTTCTTTCCTTCTGCTAACTCTGGGTTTTGTTTTTTCTTCTTTCTCTAGTTCCTTTAGGTGTAAGGTTAGGTTGTTTATTTGAAATTTTTCTTGTTTCTTGAGGTAGGCTTGTATAGCTATAAAGTTCCCTCTTAGAACTGCTTTTACTGCATCCCATAGGTTTTGGATCCTCGTGTTTTCATTGTCATTTGTCTCTAGGTATGTTTTGATTTCCTCTTTGATTTCTTCAGTGATCTCTTGGTTATTTAGTAATGTATTGTTTAGCCTCCATGTGTTTGTGTTTTTTACAGTTTTTTCCCCTGTAATTGATTTCTAATCTCATAGCGTTGTGGTCAGAAAAGATGCTTGGTATGATTTCAATTTTCTTAAATTTACTGAGGCTTGATTTGTGCCCCAAGATGTGACCTATCCTGGAGAATGTTCTGTGCACACTTGAGAAGAAAGTGTAATCTGCTGTTTTTGGATGGAATGTACCATAAATATCAATTAAATCTATCTGGTCTATTGTGTCATTTAAAGCTTATGTTTCCTTATTAATTTTCTGTTTGGAAGATCTGTCCATTGGTGTAAGTGAGGTGTTAACGTCCCCCAGTATTATTGTGTTACTGTGGATTTCCTCTTTTATAGCTGTTAGCACTTGCCTTATGTATTGAGGTGCCCCTATGTTGGATACATATTTATTAATTTTTTTATTTTTTATTATATATTTTTTTCAGATCATGTCATCCCTGTAGTTTTTGGGTTTTATTTTGCTAAAACATATATAAAATATAACTTTTCATTTAAACCATTTTAAGTGTACAAATCAGTGGCATTAATTACATTTCCAATGTTGTGCAACCATCACTCCTATCTATTTCTAAAACTATTTCATCAATTAAAGCAGAAACTCTGTACCCATTAAGCAATAACTCCCCATTTCCCTCCTTCCCCCCATCCCTGGTAACCCCCAATCTACCGTCCAGCTCTACTAACTTGTCTATTTTAGAATATTTTATATTTGTGGTATCATACAATATTGTCCTTTTGTGTCTGGCTTATTGCATTTAGCATGATGTTTTGAAAAGTCATCCATGTTGTTAGCATGCTTCAGAGCTTCATTTTATAATGAATAATATTCAATAGTATGCATATACTACATTTTGTTTACACATTCATCTCTTGGTGGGAACTTGAATTGTTTCCACCTTTTACCTGTTGTGAATAATGCTGCAATGAACATTCATGAACGAGTATATGTTTGTGTCCTTGTTTTCTTTTTTTTTCATCATTATTGGAGTACAATTGCTTTACAATGGTGTGTTAGTTTCTGCCTTATAACAAAGTGAATCAGCTATATATATACATATGTTCCCATATCTCTTCCCTCTTGCGTCTCCCTCCCTCCCACCGTCCCCATCCCACCCCCTAGGTGATCACAAAGCACCAAGCTGATCTCCCTGTGCTATGTGGCTGCTTCCCACTAGCTATCTATTTTATGTTTGGTAGTGTATATATGTCCATGCCACTCCCTCATTTTGTCACAGCTTACCCTTTCCCCTCCCCATATCCTCAAGTCCATTCTCTAGTAGGTCTGTGTCTTTATTCCCATCTTACCCCTAGGTTCTTCATGACATTATTTTTTCTTAGATTCCATATATATGTGTTAGTATATGGTATTTGTCTTTCTCTTTCTGACTTACTTCACTCTGTATGACAGACTCTAGCTCCATCCACCTCACTACAAATAACTCAATTTCGTTTCTTTTTATGGCTGAGTAATATTCCATTGTATATATGTGCCACATCTTCTTTATCCATTCATCCAATGATGGACACTTAGGTTGCTTCCATCTCCTGGCTATTGTGAATAGAGCTGCAATGAACATTTTGGTACATGACTCTTTTTGAATTATGGTTTTCTCAGGGTTTTCATTTTGGATGATCTGTCCATTGGTGAAAGTGGGGTGTTAAAGTCCCCTACTATGAATGTGTTACTGTCGATTTCCCCTTTTATGGCTGTTAGTATTTGCTTTATGTATTGAGGTGCTCCTATGTTGGGTGCATAAATATTTACAATTGTTATATCTTCTTCTTGGATCGATCCCTTGATCATTATGTAGTGTCCTTCTTTGTCTCTTCTTAAAGTCTTTATTTTAAAGTCTGTTTTGTCTGATATGAGAATTGCTACTCCAGCTTTCTTTTGGTTTCCATTTGCATGGAATATCTTTTTCCATCCCCTTACTTTCAGTCTCTATGTGTCTCTAGGTCTGAAGTGGGTCTCTTGTAGACAGCATATATATGGGTCTTGTTTTTGTATCCATTCAGCCAATCTGTGTCTTCTGGTGGGAGCATTTAGTCCATTTACTTTTAAGGTAATTATCGATATGTATGTTCCCATTTTCTTAATTGTTTTGGGTTCTTTATTATAGGTCTTTTCCTTCTCTTGTGTTTCTTGCCTAGAGAAGTTCCTTTAGCATTTGTTGTAAAGCTGGTTTTGTGGTGCTGAACTCTCTCAGCTTTTGCTTGTCTGTAAAGGTTTTTATTTCTCCATCAAATCTGAATGAGATTCTTGCTGGGTAGAGTAATCTTGGTTGCAGGTTTTTCTCCTTCATCACTTTAAATATGTCCTGCCAGTCCCTTCTGGCTTGCAGAGTTTCTGCTGAAAGGTTAGCTGTTAACCTTATGGGGATTCCCTTGTGTGTTATTTGTTGTTTTTCCTTTGCTGCTTTTATTTATTTATTTATTTTTTTAGTATTTATGCTTTCATTTTATTGTTTTTAAGAATTAAACTGCCACCTCAGTAGTCTTAAGAGCAATATAATGAAATATACATACATTTAATTTAGACTTATGTCCATCATAGCTTCAAAGGCTTCCCTGAAATAAGGCTGGGATTCACATCTTTTTCCTTAAGGAAAGAAACACTAACAGTAATTTTGTTATCCTTCTACCCACCCACCCTCATTCAAACAATAACTGGATGAATTCAAGTCTAACACCATTTTAAAAAATTGTCTGTTACAACACATTTCATCTGATCTGCCTTCCTGCATAACACATATTTCTTAAACCTAACCAAAAAGAAATCATTTTTTAAAAGCCTACAGGAATTCTCTTAACATGTGGAATTTTATCATGATATTAATTTTTTTTGTCCAATACATAGGCTAAGTGGTTTCATGCCACATTCAATTCTAGTGAATTTCATTAAAACAGGTGAGCTCTTCATAAATAGTTGAGAAGCTTTAAAGTGAATTCGGCTATTTCCTATTACATGAAACCAAAAAATGGTACTGGATTTTCAACAAGAGTATTTTAACAGCTCCTAAATAGGGCCATGAAAAGGAATCAAGTTTGCACAGTCCAAGTACCTACAGTAATATGATAGATGCACTCACCACCATTTCATACTATTTCACTCCCATGCTTCTGATAACAATTTCTCTCTAGAAATATTGCATTAACAACTGGACTCTCAAATTGCTAGGTGTGAAAAATCATGTACTTTCACTTAAAAAAATTGTATTAGTTATTTTCAGCTGGTCACGGTTGAAAGGGCCATTTGTAATTATTTCTAACTTCAGCTCTAAGTTCATAGATAACTTTGCATCTGATTATCCAAGATGAGAAGTTGTTTTGCCTGTTCCTGACAGAATTAAATGGTAAATTAGCAATCAGTTCACCCTTTGTCAAAAAGAAATGTTCTAAATTTATACACTACTAACTATTTAATAAATGGCATCTGCATACTACACATTTCATGTTTATATGTTATGCACCATTTTGGGGGGAGGAAGTACTTCACAGGGGTTTATTCAAAGGATATATAGTAATATCCTAAGAGTGTTGATTTATACATATGAGTTCTGTATAAACTGTAAGTGGTCATCTCAGCTGGACTGTAAGAAGCCCCTATAATGCAAAAGCTGACTCCAAAGACACCTTATAAAGCACTGAAATTCACAATTTAGATTACTTTTCTTTTCTCCAATACAAAATCATCTGGTAGTCTTCACTGTTGACTCCAAGCTAAAACGTTCCACGTTTTAGATGCTTAACCAGTAAAAGAAACAGGAAATCATTAATAGTTTTTAAATGTCAAGTTAGAGGAAAAACCTTATCACACAGTAATGAAACCTGAGCAACACAAGTATGTGATTACAAGAATGTCCTTCATTAATACATTATTCAAATTTCTCCATGGCATTCAAATTATAGTTTAAAACCCAATAAACAAGAACCCACTTAAGCACGGGATCAAATTCTACCAAGAAATGAGGAATTACATAAAGCCTATTCAGCCCTAAATATTTAGTTTAAGACAATGAGTAGAGAGGAATACACTTCATCTAAAGCACA
Organism: Aethalodelphis obliquidens; assembly: GCF_003676395.1. Classification (NCBI taxonomy): domain Eukaryota; kingdom Metazoa; phylum Chordata; class Mammalia; order Artiodactyla; family Delphinidae; genus Aethalodelphis; species Aethalodelphis obliquidens. The sequence goes on from NW_020837955.1 coordinate 21,481,117, forward strand.
CCATTTAAACAGTTCTATAAAATAACGTTACTTAAGATTAATCTGTGGTGCATCACATGATTCCAACCATTCAGTTAAAAAGCATTAATGGGTGCCAGCATCCCCAACAGCTTGGAGCCTACAGAGTTGATTACTTTGGCCGTAACTTTCCAAGTAACGAACACTGCCTTTCAGTATTACAAACATAAATATTTCTTAGTACTGGAATTCCAATGTATTTTGGTGTTCCTGAGGCTGCCTACAAATGAAAAGGCATCCAAGTCAAGTGCATTATACACCTAATATACCTCAAAATTTCAGTGCCTAACATGTGAAATCATTTTCTACCATTTAACAGTGTGCCTTGCAGTAAATTCTAGTAGATTTTTACTTTTAGGATTTTATTATAACTTTGGGAAATTAGTGGTAAAACATATGGTTTAAAAAACACTATGTGGCTGCACTTAAATTCACATAAAAATAGCATTTTTACAACCATATTGAAATTTAATCCTTTTACACAGGTTAACAAAATGTATCACAAGAAAAACTAAACATTGGGTTTAACAAAAGCAATACTTTTGAAAGTGGAACGACGAAAAACTTCTTTCAAATTTTTTACAAATGGTCACCTCTGGGTCAATTTACCACACTAGGGGAAGAAAGTTTGTTAAAATATAGTTGTGCTCAACTGAGCCACTTATCTGCACTACAGTATAGTACTTGAAATCACTCCTAAGGTCAAGATTTAAAACCATTTTAAGAGACAAGACCCTAAGTGTTTTACAGCCACCTCAGTAAGAGGCGCTTTCCCTTCCCCAAACAGTCAAAGCTTAATTAAAAGATTGACTATACATAAGTTTGTTTCCTCATCATATCTTCAGTTCAAAATACTATTATCATTGGTAATACGGTCTATATCTTGTCTGATCTGGATGATGTGGTCCAGGAAGTGGGGTTTGAGAAGGCGGACCCTGCATTCGTGGAGGAGGAGGCGGCCCTCTCGGTGCAGGCCATATACCAGGACTCATTCCCCCTGGCTGTGTAAATGGAGGGCTCAGAGTTCCTTGATCTTCAGTGAACTGGGGTAAAGAGTTAGGATTATAATGGTGAGGAGGGGGTGCAGTTACAGGTGGACCACCATGTTGAGGGGGGGGAGGTCCTGGAGGAGGATGATTCATATAAGGTGGCATCTGGGCCATAATATGTCCAGGGGGAGGGGTGATTGGTGGTGGAGCAGAGGTCATTGGTGGAGGTGGAGCTTGGCTATACACCAGGTGAGGAGTACCTGCGGCCTGGGGAGGATGTGGCATTGGATGGCTTATTGGTGGTGGAGGAGGTGGGGGTGGTGCGTAATGTTGCTGTGGAGGCATAATATGATGAGGGTGCGAGACCACTGGTTGACCCTGATATTCAGGATGATGGTGAGCAGGTGCTGGGGCAGGAGGTGGTGGTTCTCTAGCACCTGAATTTGAGTCATCCTGAATAGGGACAGTTATTAAATTGCTGTGTTTTCTTGTTGAAATACGAAAGGTTTCCTGACTGACCGAGCGAGGTGGAGGTGGAGCCATGGACAATTCTGCTGGAGGAGCACGAATATCCTCATGTGGCTGATTATAGTGCTCGTGGGGCACATGCTGCAAAGGAGGTGGTGGCATCATGATGTGCTGCTTTGGCGGAATATGGCTCATATGGTGCTTGTCTGGCGGCATTATAAAACGATCAGGGATTTCAGCTGGTGGTGGGGCAATAGGATGAACATTTTCAAGTGAAGCACGGGTAACAGGTTTTCCAGCTCTCATATGGCGGTGGTTGATATGAGCCTGTAAGTCTCTCTGGGACAAGTAGGTTCTCTTGCACCCTTGAACAATGCTACACATGAAGAGAGAACCTCGTGTACACTGCTCAATTCGCTGCACAGGATCACTACAGCCTGGACACATCTTATCTCCCTTTTTTTCGTGTAAAGTAGCACAGTCAGCAAAAAACATGCTTGCATGGAATCATTCGCCCATAGATTTTAATAGGCAATCCACATTTGTCACAGAAATGAACTGGTGTATCATCCTTTTCACCTAAGATGTTTATCTGAAAGTCCCAAAAAAGGTGTCCAGGAAATCTTCGCTGATTTCCAAACAGTTTGCCCCCTTTACAGTCATACCGTTCTTCTTCATTATAATCAAATCCTTCAGTGTACTGCTATCTAATTACCTCCAACACAAACGTAGAGTTCTTATAAGTTACATCTGAGTGACCCTAGGTTCTTATATGGTCCATTTATACCTTATAAAAGCTGCTGTCATCTAAAACTTCATCACCAGCTGGAGCCTTTGCAGGCATCCTGTTTATAGTCCTTGGAGTTCGAGGTGAAGCTTTGGCTTTGTTCCCTTGTTTGGAGATGAGCTTTATAGGAATTCGTCTTCAAACATCAAGACCACCCAATGATCCAGAACTATTAGTGCCTTGTAACTCATTGTCAGTGTGATCCATGATTCGGCTCGCAGGGCACAGTCCCCTTGCTGCTTTTAATATGTTTTCTTTGTATTTAATTTTTGACAGTTTGATTAATATGTGTCTTGGCCTATTTCTCCTTGGATTTATCCTATATGGGACTCTCTGTGCTTCCTGGACTTGATTAACTATTTCCTTTCCCATATTAGGGAAGTTTTCAACTATAATCTCTTCAAATATTTTCTGAGTCCCTTTCTTTTTCTCTTCTTCTTCTGGAACCCCTATAATTCGAATGTTGGTTCGTTTAATGTTGTCCCAGAGGTTTCTGAGACTATCCTCAGTTCTTTTTATTCTTTTTTCTTTATTCTGCTCTGCAGTAGTTATTTCCACTATTTTATCTTCCAGGTCACTTATCCATTCTTCTGCCTCAGTTATTCTGCTATTGATCCCATCTAGAGTATTTTTAATTTCATTTATTGTGTTGTTCATCATTGCTTGTTTCATCTTTAGTTCTTCTAGATCCTTGTTAAATGTTTCTTGCATTTTGTCTATTCTATTTCCAAGATTTTGGATCATCTTTACTATCATTATTCTGAATTCTTTTTCAGGTAGACTGCCTATTTCCTTTCATTTGTTAGGTGGGTTTTTATCTTGCTCCTTCATCTGCTGTGTGTTTTTCTGTCTTCTCATTTTGCTTATCTTACTGTGTTTGGGGTCTCCTTTTTGCAGGCTGCAGGTTCGTAGTTCCCGTTATATTTGGTGTCTGTCCCCAGTGGCTAAGGTTGGTTCAGTGGGTTGTGTAGGCTTCCTGGTAGAGGGGACTAGTGCCTGTGTTCTGGTGGATGAGAATGGATCTTGTCTTTCTGGTGGGCAAGTCCACGTCTGTTGGTGTGTTTTGGGGTGTCTAGGACTTATTATGATTTTAGGCAGCCTTTCTGCTAATGGGTGGGGTTGTGTTCCGGTCTTGCTAGTTGTTTGGCATAGGGTGTCCAGCACTGTAGCTTGCTGGTCGTTGAGTGAAGCTGGCTGCTGGCGTTGAGATGGAGATCTCTGCGAGATTTTTGCCATTTGATATTATGTGGAGCTGGGAGGTGTCTTGTGGACCAGTGTCCTGAAGTTGGCTCTCCCACCTCAGAGGCACAGCACTGACTCCTGGCTGCAGCACCAAGAGCCTTTCATCCACAAGGCTCAGAATAAAAAGGAGAAAAAGTAGAAAGAAAGAATTAGTAGAAGTAGAAAGAAAGAAAGAAAGGAGGGAGAGAGGGAGGAAGGAAGGAAGGAGGGAAGGAAGGAAAAATAGAAAGAAAGAAGATAAAGTAAAATAAAATAAGATAAAATAAAGTTATTAAAATAAAAAATAATTATTAAGAAAAAAATTTAAAAAAAACGGATGGATAGAACCCTACGAGTAATGGTGGAAGCAAACCTATACAGACAAAATCTCACACAGAAGCATACACATACTCACAAAAAGAGGAAAAGGGGGAAAAAGTCATAAATCTTGCTCTCGAAGTCCACCTCCTCAATTTGGGATGACTCGTTGTCTATTCAGGTATTCCACAGATGCAGGTACATCAAATTGATTGTGGAGCTTTAATTCGCTGCTACTGAGGCTGCTGGGAGAGATTTCCCTTTCTCTTCTTTGTTCTCACAGCTCCTAGGGGCTCAGCTTTGGATTTGGCCCCGCCTCTGCGTGTAGGTCGCCGGAGGGCGTCTGTTCTTCACTCAGACAGGATGGGGTTAAAGGAGCCGCTGATTCGGGGGCTCTGGCTCACTCAGGCCGCGGGGGGGGGGGGG
>NW_020837955.1:21485443-21570443 GCF_003676395.1 Aethalodelphis obliquidens
GGGGGGGGGGGGGGGGGGCACGGAGTGCGGGGCGAGCCTGCGGCGTCAGAGGCGGCGTGACTTTGCCCCAGCTTGAGGCGCGCTGTGCGTTTTCCCGGGGAAGTTGTCGCTGGATCACAGGACCCTGGCAGTGGCGGGCTGCACAGGCTCCCGGGAGGGGAGGTGTGGATAGTGACCTGTGCTCGCACACAGGCTTCTCGGTGGCGGCAGCAACAGCCTTAGCGTCTTATGCCCGTCTCTGGGGTCCGCGCTTTTAGCTGCGGCTCGCGCCCGTCTCTGGAGCTCCTTTAAGCAGCGCTCTTAATCCCCTCTCCTCGCGCACCAGGAAACAAAGAGAGAAGAAAAAGTCTCTTGCCTCTTCGACAGGTCCAGCCTTTTTCCCGGACTCCCTCCTGGCTAACCGTGGCGCACTAACCCCTGCAGGCCGTGTTCACGCCGCCAACCCCAGTCCTCTCCCTGCGCTCCGACCGACCGAAGCCCGAGCCTCAGCTCCCAGCCCCGCCCGCCCCAGCAGGTGAGCAGACAAGCCTCTCGGCCTGGTGAGTGCCGGTCGGCACCGATCCTCTGTGCGGGAATCTCTCCGCTTTGCCCTCCGCACCCCTGTTGCTGCGCTTTCCTCCGCAGCTCCGAAGCTTTCCCCCTCCACCTCCTGCAGTCTCCGCCCGTGAAGGGGCTTCCTAGTGAGTGCAAACCTTTCCTCCTTCACAGCTCCCTCCCACTGGTGCAGGTCCCGGCCCTATCCTTTTGTCTCTGTTTATTCTTTTTTCTTTTGCCCTACCCAGGTACGTGGGGACTTTCTTGCCTTTTGGGAGGTCTGAGGTCTTTTGCCAGCATTCAGTAGGTGTTCTGTAGGAGTTGTTCCACGTGTACGTGTATTTCTGGTGTATCTGTGGGGAGGAAGGTGATCTCCGCATCTTACTCTTCCGCCATCTTCCCGGAAGCCCCTGCTGCTTTCTTTTCTGTTTTCTGGTATATAATATTTCTGATTACGAGTCTGCAAATATTCTTATCTTTGTTCACCTGAATATAATTTGTGTTTTACTTTACAAAATTTGTCTTTAGAACTGATTTTGGGGATTTTATTATGATACTTTGATGTGATTTTTTTTTTTAATGTTTATCCTGCTTGGGAGTCTTTGAGATTTGGGGGTATATAGGCTTATAGTTTCCATAAAATTTGGAAAAAAAATTGACCAGTATTTTTTCAAAATTTTTTGTGTACTCTCTTTCTGGGATTTCTATTACTTTCATGTTGGACAGTTTGATAGTATCTTACAGGCACTGATTTCTCTTAATTTTCAGTCTTTTTTTGTTTTGTGATTCTTTGAAATGGAAACTTTGGATAGTTTCTATTGCTATGTCTTAAAGTTTCACTAATATTTCCTTGTGCAGTGTTTACTCTGTGGTTAACCCCCATTCCATAAATTTCTTCTTTCAGGTATTATATTTTGCACCTTTAGAAGTTTCATTTGGTTGCTTTTGTATCTTCCATCTCTCTCCTCTTTATATTCATGGATTCTTTACATACATGAGCTGTTTTTGTTTTTACCGTAGCTGTTTTGAAATCCCTATCTACTAATTACATCATCTCTGTAATTTATAGCTATTTCTACTGACTGAACTTTCTTCTGGTTTGGGTCACATTTTCCTGCATCTTTAAAAATCTGGTAATTTTCTATTGGATGTTAGATATTGTGAGTATCACACTGTTGAGTGTCTAGGTTTTGTTGTCTTCCTTTAATGAGTGTGCAGGTTTGTTTTGGTAGATAGTTAAATTTCTTGTGAATTACCTGAGAGTCTTATTCAAAAATTTTTAAAAATTTAAGCTAATTTTTAGACAAGGAACCCGGTTACATAACTCTAATAAAATCAACCTCAGAAAATTAGCACTCTATAATAGTATTTTCTAATCAGAGACTTTATTGAGATTTTACACCTTATCCCATTTATGTTCTTTATAGAAAATGAAAATCCAATACCATATCTTACATTCAGTTGTTGTATATCTTTAGACCCTTTACATGTGGAATGGATCATGAGTCTTTCTTTGTATTTCATGGCACTGAAGGTTATTTTTTAAACTCAATTTGATTTTTTTCAGTGTTTTCTTGTGGTTACATTTAGGTCATACAATTTTGGCAGAAATATCACAGAGATGATGCTGAGTTCTTCTCCCTGCATCATACCAGGAGATAGATGGTCATTCCCCTTCTGATTATAAGTTTAATATTTTGCTTAAGGTGGTATTGCCATGTTTCTCCACTGTAAATTTATTCCCCAGCCCATTGAAACTAATAAATATCTAGTAGGTAAATAATTTGAGACTATGTCAAAATTCTTTCCTCCTTAAACTTTACCCACTAGTTTTAGCACTAATGATGATTCTTTCCTGAATCAACAGCAGTTATTATATTTTGCCAAATGGTGATTTTCTTATTCTGTCATTCCTTCTCCATTTATTAACTGGCTTTTTACTGGAAGAAAGAATGTTTCCTCCCTCCCTCGTCCTCCTATGAGGACGATCCCATAGAGTAGGACAGACCAATGACGCAGGAGAGATCTAATAAAACTTGCTGAAACAGCACATTCTTGAGAAAGTGAGATGAGATCCAGAACTCAAGAAGAGAGGTTGACATTCTATAAAAGTGGGGACACTTCTCACCTCTTAATGGGAGGGAAGTGAAGATAGGCAAAGCCCCAAGTAGATTTCTAAATTTGTTGGTGGGGAGATTATGGCTTCTACATTCTCAGTTATTTATGAAACAAGCCATGAGTTAAAATTAGAAGGCAAGGGGTGAGGAAGGCTGGTAAAAAGGGAGCATACTCACACTAGGAGACTTGCCAGTCCATTACAGTAGAAAGGGAAGGTTCAAGGGAGATGAGAGTGTTTGCAGGGAAACAATAGGAACTGTAGGCCATGAAATCTAAGCCACATAAGGTGGGGAAGGAAGAAAAGAGATGAATAGTGACAAAGTAGCAGAGTCTAAGTTCTGAAGGGCTCAGTGATGTTGGAAAACTGTGGCATTGGTTACTCTAGAGCATATTATCTGGAAGAATAGGAAGCAGAATATTCAAAATCAAGATTTCAAGACCATAAATAATTGGAATAATTAATTGTAAGTGGAATATTGGATGGTGACTTGAGGTGGAAGGGAGAAAACGTTGTGGGAAGTGAGGATCTCAAGGAACAAGAGCCCAGCACATTGTGTGGGTCATCCACACAGTTGCTGACATCATGAGAAGCAATGAGAGGAGTAGGTAGGCTTGCAAAAGACACAATGAGGGGCTTCCCTGGTGGCGCAGTGGTTGAGAGTCCGCCTGCCGATGCAGGGGACGCGGGTTCGTGCCCTGGTCCAGGAAGATCCCACATGCTGCGGAGTGGCTGGGCCCGTGAGCCATGTCCGCTGAGAAGAGAAGGTTTTAGAGAAGTGAATTCCAGCTTGTGTTCTGTGGTTTGGATCGGCTGGCAGAGGTGTTTCATTTGGCTTACATGATATTTAAAATTATTTTCTGATTTGGTTGTCAACTTTCAAAAACTGGAAAATTTCAAATACAAATCCAGATTTCATGCTTCACTTGGAAATTTGAGAGCTCTGGCAGCATTGGACCTTCATTGATCTATGACAAAGCCGCATGGTGCCAAGTCATTGCTTGTCCCCTTGGATGAGCTGCTCTCTGGTTCCCCAGAGTCCCACATAGCCTACCTACTGTGACTTTTGACTACTGTAGCTGTTTGAGCCCAACACTCTTGCTGGGAGGGATAAAATTGCTCTCTCTAGCTATTTGAGGGGTTGCTAAGTTAGAAGGGGAGTTGATGTATTCCAGGTTGTAAGGGATAACCTCCAGCAAATGGAAGGCAGAATGATCTACACATGTTTGCAGTCTGTCAGTCCAACAGGTTGCCTCAAATACCGTGACCTTCTTTACATCTGAAGTGTTAAAGCGAAGTGGGGAAGATCATGTATTGGGCTATCAGAGAATGTGTGCACTGGAGAAAGCTCAGAGCAAACACGTTGGAAGAAGCACTCCCAACTCAAATATTATGAGACTCTGTTTTCCTGAAGAATTCATAAACTTGATGGAATGGTAATTCTACTCAAAGAAGTAATCATACTTTATGACTGATTACACAGAAACACACATGAAAGCTCCAAATTAAAAAAACATGGGAAGCAAAGACTACAGTGCCTGACCTCAAGTATGCAAGCTACTGGGGATGGTGAGAAGTGGACAGAGATGTAGGGAGAAAATTGGGTGATGGGAGAAGGTAACTGGACCACCAGCAGCTTGTGGTTTGTATTAGATGGAGAGCGAGAGGGGTAAGGGCAGTGGGGGAATGATCCAGGGAAAGGAGCAGCGTATGCTTATTACTAGGCAAACGGCATGCCTGGGTTTTGTTTTCGGCTTGAACAGCCTGGGCTTGAAATGAAAGCCAGGTGTAGTATAAATCATTTGTATAATCTCATCTAAACACAGCCTGCGAAAGATGGTGTCTCAAGTTTTTTGTTGTGGGATCATAATGTAGACTGAGGGCAGTGGGGTTTTTAGTTTAGGTGATTAAATCCTCAAGTGCTAGCTGTCTAGTTTGTTACCATCAGAGATTGTTCCAGCTCTGCCCTGAGTTGCAGGGTCCACTTTGGCCGCCCTCCTGGTGTTACCCATATTTGTGTTGTTACAGACAATTAAGTGGTTTGGTCTAAGGCTGTTTATGATCACAGATGTGAAGATTTGCCTGAGGATGCCTTGGGCCTCTCTGACTCTTTTCATCCATGAGGAGGCCTGGGGAAATCATTCAGAAATTAATTGGGGACATTGTGTTACCAAATCGAGACAGGTAGAGCACACCTGTCCATAAGGCGGGCTGTTACCCTAACAGTGATGGAGACATTAATCTCCTTGGCATCAGTGATGTTTGCAACGAGAAAGGAATGCTTGTAGCACCTAATTAATCTCCCTGTATTAATTAACATGTCAAATGGCAGTTTTGTTCACACCTTGTTGACTTTGCTAAGGAAGAAGGAAAAGAACAATTTTGTGCAGTTCTCTGAAGATTTGGAACAGGAATCTTGGCTCTTGTCCTTACCAGGTTTTAGGATCAAATAAGAAGGAGAGAACTATTCCACTTGTGCTTGGTAGCTTAATAGGAAAAAAAAGTTAATGACTTTTACCTTATTTTGGCTCAGATGCCTACCTGAGATATGATTTGAAGTGAGTTTCCTATTCTCACCTTCCCTTGTTGAAGTCCTGGAGACTTATCAATATCTCACAACAGCCAAGAACACTGCTCAGTACAGTTTGACACCGGCACTGCTTTGTTCTCCAAAGAGCCGTCACACATCTTTTGAACTTCTATAGATTTAGACAGGATTTATCCTTCATAAACCCAAGCGTGTATCCAAAGCCTCTTGTTATTGTTAAGAACAACAACGAAAAGCTGTACTCTCAATAAGCCAGTTTTGTTTTCTGTAAACCTCTAAAGAAAGATTTGTACTTTATTCAGTCTGGGCATTAGAAGAAATAAACCCGGTTTGGCCAGCGCCCCTCCCAGAAACAGCATCTGAGAACAGGCCCTGGGGCCCTGTAACTTTCCAAGCACTAATAGGAAGGACTTGGCAAAGTAGGGAGAGTCAATTTGTCACCGCTTCTTCTTTTTTAAAGTAGGCAGCAACTTACGTTTATGTTTGTCTTTCTGGAACATTGGTGTGTCATTGCTGTTATTTAGTCAAAGACGTTTTTACTATTTCCTTATGAGATTTATAACCACAGGGTTTATTTCCCTACTGATGTTTAGTGTTACATTTTAGAATTATGCCCACCTCACGCTTCAGGAAATTTCCTCTGAAGAGGTTGCATTTAAGCCAGAAATGGCCAGGTTTGTCCAGAACCCACTGCTCAGCCGCTACTTTCTATGCAGTAGAAGGATTCTTGAAGTTAAATTGATTTTACACTTTCGGAGTTAACTGTACCTTCTATTTTCCTTTTTCTCACTTGGCATCCCTTTCCATTGCCTGCATATTAATATAGTTGATGCAGAAAATGTGGTACCCGAGCATTGCACAAGCTTATCACACATGTGATGCCTACAAATGGGCATGCTACCTGCAGACACACTTGGGGCATTGCTGAGAAGGACACATGGGGTCAAGGAAGGAAGTATGGGACGGAGTCCAGATAGACTTGGGTTAAACTCTGGTTCTTCCAGTTACTAGTTTTATTAATTGATTTCCTACCTTCTAAAATGTGTAGGATTGTTGTAAAAGGACTACTTGAAATAATATATATAAATCATAGGAGATGAATAGGAAATGTTAGCTTGTTTGTGATTGATAGCTGTTTTTCTTTGGAAATATATCAGATTCAGGGTCCATGTGAATATTATGAAGCTTGGTGTTCAGTCATTTAACAGTTTCCCATCTGAGAAGCATCAACATCCTCTAGAAATTGTATTCCTTATTTGATCGGTAATCCTACCTCCTCTAACTTGAGTCTGGGTATAAAAGTTTAAAATACTTTTGACTGACATATGTGTGTATTTCCATATCTGTGTGACAAAGGACTCCATGAAAAGTACTGTCCTATACCCAGGCACTTTGATCCTCTTTGAAATATTACGGTCTAAGTTTAAGCTATTTCAAAGGTCTAATAATTTCCACTTTTATTCCCAACATAGAAATAACTCTTTATGCAGCCCCCAGCCCCAGCTGGAACATTTCTGCCGCTGTTCCCGGGAAGGACACATCCCTTTCATACTCAGTGTGGACAGTCACTGATGGTATCAGGAGACCACCCCCTCATGTGGATGATAGACTATGTACTGGCTTTTACTTAGCTGCTAATGAGCAATGGCCCTGTGGCTGGCACAAATGTGGCCAGCCACGACAGGGCTATTGTGAGAAGGCAAAAACGCTTTTATCCTCCAGGGCCTTGGATGCCGCCTTCAGGTTCTGCTAAGAAGAAACTGACTGTTGGGCCAGCATCTCACGAGCAGCCCAAGACTCAGGAAAGACGTGATAGGCTAGCGTGGTTGAGCAGCACTATTATTATTGAAAGACATAGCTATTGTCTTTCAACAGGATGGTCCACCTGTTCTCTCTTTAATAGCAAAGTTGACTTGGGAAACCAGTTTAAGTCCCCAAAATGTTGCTTGGTATGTATAAAATCAGAGTAATGAGATTGAGAGGTTTCTATCATGATTTTTTTCCTTTTTAAAATTACACAAGCAATACATTTTTATTACAGAAAGATTAGAAAACATGATATGAAGAAAAAAAGAGCCACACACACCATTTAGAGATAACCATTGTTAATATTTTGATGCATAACCTTCCATACATTTTGTTTTTTTCGCCGTGTTGGCTCTTCATTGCTGCACACGGGCTTTCTCTAGTTGTGGCGAGAGGGGGCTACTCTTTGTTGCGGTGTTCAGGCTTCTCATTGTGTTGGCTTCTCTTGTTGTGGAGCACGGGCTCTAGGTGCGCGGGCTCTAGAGCGCAGGCTCAGTAATTGTGGCGCACAGGCTTAGTTGCTCAGCGGTATGTGGGATCTTCCTGGACCAGGGCTTGAAACTGTGTCCCCTGCATTGGCAGGCAGATTCTTAACCACCGCACCACCAGGGACGTCCCTTCCATACATTTTTTTGTTTGTTTGTTTGTTTGTTTTTTGCGGTACGCGGGCCTCTCTCTGTTGTGGTCTCTCCCGTTGCGGAGCACAGGCTCCAGATGCGCAGGCTTAGTGGCCACGGCTCTCGGGCCCAGCCACTCCGCGGCATGTGGGGGTCTTCCCGGACCGGGGCACGAACCCGTGTCCCCTGCATCGGCAGGCGGACTCTCAACCACTGTGCCACCAGGGAAGCCCCATTTTTTTTTTAACATCTTTATTGGAGTATAATTGCTTTACAATGGTGTGTCAGTTTCTGCTTTATAACAAAGTGAATCAGTTATACATATACGTATGTCCCCATATCTCTTCCCTCTTGCGTCTCCCTCCCTCCCACCCTCCCTATCTCACCCCTCTAGGTGGTGACAAAGCACGGAGCTGATCTCCCTGTGCGATGCGGCTGCTTCCCACTAGCTAGCTATTTTACATTTGGTAGTGTATATATGTCCATGCCATTCTCTCACTTTCTCCCAGCTTACCCTTCCCCCTCCCCATATCCTCAAGTCCATTCTCTAGTAGGTCTGCATCTTTATTCCTGTCTTGCCTCTAGGTTCTTCATGACCATTTAAAAAAATTTTTTAGATTCCATATATATGTGTTAGCATACGGTATTTGTTTTTCTCTTTCTGACTTACTTCACTCCGTATGACAGACTCTAGGTCCAGCCACCTCACTACAAATAACTCAATTTCATTCCTTTTTATGGCTGAGTAATATTCCATTGTATATATGTACCACATCTTCTTTATCCATTCATCTGCTGATGCCTTCCATACATTTTTATGCCTCCTTATTGAGACTTGTAGACTCTGGGGCTTGATGATAATTCATTCTTTTAGAAACTTAAGGTCCTACAAGAGTAATTGTATTCAGATTTTATTTTGAGCAGGGGCAAGAAGGGGAAGATCCTGTTCCTGTAAAACCAACTCTTTGGCCAGATACATGGATGGATAGATAGATGCACAGGTGGATGAAAGGGTGGATGTGTTGCGGGAAGGGGGACCCCTCCAGGGCCTGAGAGTGGGCTCTTGATAACACTCAGAGGTGAATTGTCCGAGGAGACACACATACTGACAAAGCAAGAGACTTTATTGGGAAGGGGTGCTCAGGTGGAGAGCAGCAGGGTAAAGGAACCCAGGAGAGCCACTCTTCCACGAGGCTCGCAGTCTCAGGTTTTATGGTTATGAGGTTAGTTTCCGGGTTGTCTCTGGTCAGTCACCTTGCTTGGCCCGTGTTTGGTCTGACTTGGGGTCCTTCCTGGTGGCACACACATCTCTCAGCCAAGACGGATTCCAGTGAGAAAGATTCTGGGAGGTTGTAGGACATATGGACTGGCATCTCCTTCCTCCTTCTGGCCCCTCCCGAATTCTCCTGGTTAGTTTTCGGTGGCAGCACCACGTTCCTTATCGGAACCTCTTGTTGCGAGACAACTTACGCAAGTGGCTATCATCATGCCTGGCCTAGGCGGGCGGTTTCTGTCAACGTTTCCCTAACAGGTGGGTGGATGGATGGGTGGAAGAAAGGAGAGATGGTTAGATTAATGGATTATTTGGAATGAAGACACCTTAATTTACCCAGTAGAGTGCATTTTGAATTTGGATAACTTTCTTTGGGTGGGCGGGATTTTGTTTGCCAGCATCCTGTCCTTGGGGGAACCCCCTACTCAATGTGCTATGGTTAACTGTTAAAGATGCTGTATGTATGCCCTCTCTCTCTAGATACTATAGCCACATATGACCCAGTCTGAGCAAATCATATTCTTGCAACCCCTTAGATACAGCGATTGGTCCAGGGGTGGGCATGTGATCCAAACTGTGGTAATCAGAGTTATTCCTGGAATCTAGGAGAAAACATCTCTTTCTACTGAGGTAGCTCAATGGGGAAGATGGACAACAGGGGCAGCCTGATGTCTTCTTGCTGGCCATGTGGCAGAGAGCTTGTCTGAGAGCAGGGACCAGCAGTGCAGAGATAGACATAGGGATAGAGGAAGAGGGAGGGGGAGAGGTTAAGGGAGAGGGAGAAGGACACAGACACACACACACAGACACACACGCACACACAAAGGTAGGTGAGAATATCCTCTCACCAATGAGTTGACACTGTTTGAGCCCTTGGACCCAGACAACTTTAAAATTCCCAGTTATGTTAGCCAACTAAACTTTTCACTTTGGCGTAAGCTAGTTTAAGCTTGTTTTTGGTCAAATATAACCAAAAGTCATAACTACTTCTCCAGCTCCTCGGGGACAGGGGCCCTGTCTCACCTAGTCTCTAAACACACAGCCTAACTTACTCTCTTCTTTTTTTATGCTGGGGGGGGTAACTTTTCTTCATTTCATTCTGCCTGGAAGAGCTTCCAGCTCTGCATTCACTGTGGTGAAGGGCCTGTATCCTCCTGGGAAAAGAGGAGTGCAGAGCACCCTTTAGGCGACCAACATAAGGTGGAGCCCATGACTCCTCTGACAGCCAATGGGGTCAGACGCGTAGGGCAGGCCCGGTTTTGATTAATATGCCTATAAAATGGAATTCTGGGACTGACCTCCATTCAACTCAAGCAACACAAAGATAATTGACCTTTGGAAACTGCCTTTGGCAGTCTTTTATTATTTTTATAGGGAAGTCCTGCAAACTAATTACATCTCACAATGGGCCTTTTATGGTGCTATTAGTTTAGTGCAGATTTCAGAGAAATTAGTCCCCGGGGAGCCTGAAATTCTAGGGAAAAAGCTCTCCATGGACTTATTTGACTTTTGGATTAGCAGGAAAGATGGATTGGTGGCCAGATATTCTCTATAGTAACTTCTGGCATTTTGAGCCATCTGACGAAGGTACCACGTTCCCATGTGGGCCCCTGGTGTCCACCTCAAGCAAAAGGAAAAATATAAATTTAAAAAAGGACAAGCTGGCTATTTAAGACTTCAGTCTACAAATCAAAGAGGGTTTATTCCTCCCTCAGTCTGAGGTTAAAGAAGAATGGGGTGAGAAAATTGAAACAGCACTTCTGTTTAAAGGTCTGGGTTTTCCCGAATATGAAATTACAGATGTCTGTCTCAGATTCTCATGTTGGCTTCTGCACTTGTCACCCTGACCATAATTATTTGTAGAGTGACAGTTCTGGGGCCACTGTCACAGGGTCAGGCTGTAGGTCTGGGCTGCAAGAGAGCAGGTATCATCTCAGCAAAATCACCCTGCCCCCAAGCCAGGGATCAAGTGCTTGGCTACCCATGCCCTGTGAGTAGAGTGGGGGAAGGAGAGAAGCTAGATGGCGACAAGGAGACCAAGGCTTGGCAGGGCGCCCTTCCATTTCCTGATTTCTGGCCCCAGCTCACCCTTAGGACACGGAAGGGGCCGCAGAGCAGGTCCACGCGGGGCAGAGTGCCTGAGTGGCTCGTGCACCAGAGCTGCTTCCCCATCAGCCCAGTCTTGACCCCTGAAGCCCCCAGCCCTGCCTGTGCTTGTGTCATGTGGTCGCCAGCCAGGCTGCACTGGGAGCTCACAGTGCTCTGTGCCCTTTCTGTCCTGAGGACTTGCGCTGTGTCCTTACACTTCTTTTCCTTTCGGTTACTGTTTGCTCTGGCTCTGACCTTGCTGGTGC
Organism: Aethalodelphis obliquidens; assembly: GCF_003676395.1. Classification (NCBI taxonomy): domain Eukaryota; kingdom Metazoa; phylum Chordata; class Mammalia; order Artiodactyla; family Delphinidae; genus Aethalodelphis; species Aethalodelphis obliquidens. The sequence continues at coordinate 21,496,692 of NW_020837955.1, forward strand.
CTGCTCACACGTCCCGGGCATACCTGGCCAGGGCTTTCCTCTGCAAGCACCTGTGACTGTCTGCTTGGGGGCTTCCTCTAGCTGTAGGAGGAGGTGCTTAGCCTGAGCAGGTGGGGGGGGGGGCTGACATGCTTGGAGTTATCTCCCGTGGGACCAACCGTCAGCTATTCATGTGAAGGTGCTGATGGGCTAATACCCCAGTCCCCTAACCCCTAGGGTGGGACAGCTCCGAGGTTTGTTCCGCATGGTCTCCAGGAGTTCCCTGTGCAATTTAGCCCCAATTGCCCCCAGTGGTAAACTTCCTATTAACAGGCCCTGTATTCACTTCCTTCCTCTTCTGCCTCAGTTTCCCAGCCTCTACTACTACTTCTGAGTCGCCTCCCAGAGCCTTGTCTCAGAGCCCGCTTGGGGGCTGGCAACCTAAGCCAGATCTCTTTCCTATCTTGGCCCCGAGTCTCTCATCGTGGGTCTAAGATCCGAGGTGGCTCGTCCTGTGCTGTTGTAGGCTCTTCTTGCTCTCTTCCTTACCTTAAACTCATAGGACTTCTCAGGGCATATCTGTTTCGGGATCCTCTGAGCAATGACTTAGACCCTCCCCAGGCCCATGTGGCTGGTATTCCTCTGGTTTTGGCCCAGTCCTTGAGTGGAAGAAATGGAGTCTCATTTTGAAGGGAGAAGAAAGCAAGCAAGGAAGGAAGGAAGGAGGGAGGGAGGGAGGGAGGGAGGGAGGGCAGGAGAGGGTAGTGAAAGTACCACGCCTCGGGCACGATACGTACGGATGTGTGTCTAGAGAAGGAGCAGAGCCCCGAGGAGCTGTGCCCACCCCCCACGGGGGCTGCCCTGTGTTCTTTGGGTCAGTTTCTGGTCCTTGAACCCGCCAGTGGACCGGCTTTATTAGCAAGTGGTGCAGGGCCCCCTCTCTTCCGCCAATTAACTGCTCCCTTTGGAAACAGTGGCGTCTTGCTTACGAAGCAGAAAGCTCTGGCCGCAAGCAGTGCTTGTGTGGCGTGGGGCAGGTTGTCTAATCTCTCACCATAGTTCATTGTCCTCGTCTGAAAAACGAGGCTGATCGTGTCCACCTCCTAGGGTAGCTGGGGGCAGTAAATAAGAGAATGTGACAAAGTGCTTAGTGGAATGCGTGGCACACAGTAAGAGCTCAGAATCACTAGCTGTTGTTGTTAACCCGGCATGTACTGCGTGGTTTCGTTCATTGTCTTTGGATGTTTTATCTCCCTGAAGGCAGGAGGCACACGGTGGCATCTTTCTCTCTCATGGAGTGTACAGTATGTGTATAAAGGAGGTGTGTAAAAAGATACGTGGGTAGGGAGCAGGTAGCTTAACATCCTGGCTGACACTTGCTCTTCTTGACCTTTCAGGCATGGGGCCACCTGGGGGTCAGGACGCACGTGAAGAGGCAGTTCTCATTGTGGCTAGGGTTCAGTCTCATCCCTGCATTCCTGGGGATGCAGCCTCGCTATGATGAAGCTGTTTTATTGGTGGCCCTCCTTCGTCATGCTCAAAACCTAAAGACAGTGCAGGGGCTGGTGCCCCAGGAAAGGCCAGGGCAGCAGTGGGGTATTTTGCACTCTGAGGTGCAAAAATGTTGAAAACTGAACGAGTCACTTAAATAACGGCGTTATCTGCTGCTTCCCCTTCAGTGTTCCAGACAGATAAAGACAAAATAGCCGAGGTAGTTGTGGAGATGGAGTGTCGCTGGCAAACGGTCTGAGCCCAAAGACCATTTCCGGAGACAGATGGAGGGGAGGCTCTGGTAATTTTTCTTGAATCATGTTTCAGGTGGCACAGGAGTGCCACCAATTCAGCAGGAGTGCCGCTCGGAGGGTCCAGGGCCACCTGAACTCTGAAAACATGAAAGCCCAGTGAAGCTCATCGGTGACAACGAAAGGAAGCTTCCCCAAATAGCCTGGCATAGGGGTGGACTGGCGAGGGGGCTTGAGGGTCACCGCTGGGGAATTCCACCACACAGCGCTGGGTGCCACGTGCCGATGGGAAATTACTGGTGAATCTGGACTTGGCTTGATTCCAGGGCCTGGGGAAGCGAGTACCGCAGCTCCGGGTGGGATCAGCTGAGCCTGGGAGGCTTCCTTGTTCATAATTTGGTTTGTTCAGGGGTATCAAGGCACTGGCTTCCAGGAACTGGGCGCTGTGGCATTTGAATGTGCTGGCAGTGTCCTTGGGCCCAGTGCCAGCTCCATGGTGGAGGAAGCCATTGGGGGCTTCCCTTCACTCGCTTTCCACCTGCTAATGAAGGAAGTAATGGGCTCTGAAGGTAAAATGACAACAGCTTATGGAACACTTTGCAGCCATTAAAAACCATGTTGGAGAAAACTTTCTAATAACTTGGGGTAAGATTCACGATACATTGCTAAGGGGAAAAAGCAGACTACGAAACAGCATGTAAGTATGCCCCGTGTGTGTTTTAAAAAATTACATATACGCACACACATATGCCAAAAAAATGAATGAAGAGTCAGCTAAAATATGTCATTTACAAGTTTTTTTCACCTTTAAATCTTTCTACAGTTTCCAAATTTTCTACAATGGGTGTGTATTTCTTTTGCAATGAGCAAAAGAGATACTAAAATCATATCTTACGTTCAAGTAGTATTTATAGTTTTCAACGTTTTTTGTATACATGCTTTAGTTTGATCCTCATAACAGTTCTGAAAATTAGGTAGAACAGAGATTCCCATTTTACAGATGAGGAAACTGAGGCCCTGAGTAAATCAGGGACTTGAGTAACATGTTGCCTGGCTTGTAAGTCCCTGAGCTGGGGCTAGAATCCAAGATTTGTGTAGTCTGGTTTTAGTGTTCTTTCCACTGTATATTAGGAGTTTTGGGGATAAGCCAGTGGACAGTATCTGCCACCTCATAATTGAGATCCTAACTCGTGTCACTTACTTAGGACTCCTACTCTGATCCTGCCAGTGAGACCAGGTTCCTGTGTTATGTGCTCTCAGAACCGAGTCCATTCTTTTCTATGCTGTCCAATGCGGTAGTTACTAGTCACCTGCAGCTATTTAAATTTGCATTTAAGATAATAGAAATTAGATAAAATGAAACATTCGGTTCTTCAGTCACATTAGTCACATTCTAAGTGCATGGCAGCCACATGTGCCTGTGCCGTGTCCACCTATATCCATCATCACGGAAAGATCTGGGCGGGCTGTTTCGGATTGCTCATCCGAGCATGATGATATGTTGATTTGTTCCGTTATTACTGGATTCATGTCTGGTCCCTGCACAAAATTGTAAAGTTCATGAGGGCAAGCATTGCATCTGACTTGCTTCCCTCCGTATCCCCAATGTCTCATCCAGTCTTGATACACAGAATTTGCTTAGTAAATATCTGGGAAATGCTTTCCGCTGCTTTAGGACAAAGTCCACATGCCTCAGTGTGGCTTCAGGCTGCATAATCAGTCTGGCCCCCTCACCAAGCTCCCTGCAAACACTCTCTTCCTTGTCTCCAGCCACCCAGTTCCCCAGATCCCTTTCAATTCCTTGCATATCACATTTCCTCTTGCCACTGAGCTTCCACAGCGCTGCTCCCTCTGTCTGTAGCACCCTTCCCCTACCTCAGCTTCTCTTGGATGACTTTCTCATCCTTCAAGTCCAAGGGTTAAAGATTAAATGTCTCTTCCTCCATGCAGCCTTCCCTGGTTCCCTGAGTCTGGTTTAGTGGCTCCTCCTCCATGCTCTCATAGCACCCTGTATTTCCACCCGCCCTTGGCATACTGTAACGTAATGGCCTCTTAATATCTGTATCTCTCCAGCTAGATCATAAGCCCCGTGGGGCAGAGGCTCTGTCTCTTTTACTCATCATCTTGTCCCCATGTGCCTAAATTAGTGCCTGGCAAAAAAAAAGTAGTCAATCAGTCAAAAAATGTTTACTGGGAACTCCCTATGTGTCAGAACCATGTCGGGCACTGGGCGTACATTAGTGGACAAGAGAGACAAGGTTCTGACCTTTAGGGACTTCCGCAGTCTTTAGAGCTTTGCAGAATGTTTGTTGAATGAATAAAGGACTAAAGCTGTGTCTGATGAGATTGGTCTGTCTCAGGAGGTGGTGATTTCTCTGACCCTGGAGCTATGGGAGCAAAGTCAGGGAAAATACAGGAGGGGCCTCAGCACTAACTGGACTGCAGTCACTAGGTCAGTAGTTTCCATGACGGCGTACGGGGGAGACTGGGAGAGGCATCTCCCAAGGGATATGTACTTAAATAACTTGGAGTCTTTTTGAGATTTTACCCTCACCCCCAGAATTACTGCTAGAGTGTTCCTGGCAATAATAGCATTGCTTATTGCACATTAGTACATGTCATTTAGAACACCACCTGTTCTAAAGGCTTTACACATAAACTCATCTCATCTTAAAAACTCTGCAAGGGTAGTACAATTCCCACCCCCATTTCACAGAAGAGGACACAGAAATGTAATGCAACTTGTCCAAGGCCACCTGGCTAATGAATGCTGGAGCCAGGACTGGAACCCAGGCAGTGCGTCTTCTGATACGTGCTCTTAATCACTGAGCTAAAGCCTGAAGAAAAAATCAAGAGCCACTCAGGTGGAGAGTTGGCTCTGAACTCAGAGAGTCCCTTCATCTCTGAGGCTCGTGCTCTTAGCTTACATTGATTGGGAGACCCAATGGCTACCCATGAATCTATTCAAGAATGTTCCAAAGCAGGACACAACCCAGTGCTCCATTTGGTGGCCCAGACTGTGTGAGACCACGTGGGATGGAGGAGCAAGGAGAGGGGTGGGTGCTCTGGGACAGGCAGGGTGAGGGCACATGAGGACCTGATGTAAAGTTGGTCCAGAGCTTGGGGCTGGACACAAAGTGAGTTTCCCTGAATTTTCTAGAAAGGACTTGAGCCTATCCTTGTTAATTCATCATGGAGTTATTGAGCACCTACTGTGTTCCAGGCACTGTGCTGGCTGCCTAGGGTATACTGTGAGCAGAACACACTCAGTCCTTGCTCTTGTGGAATCTGATGAGGTAAATCGACAGCAATCAGTTTATTAAACAAATTAACAAATAACCACAAAGGGAGATAGATGATCTAAAGGAAAGAACGTGTCTCTTTGAGAACACGTAATGGAAGGATTTGGCCCAGGCTGGCTGTGGGTGGGGGAGGAGGCCAGGGGAAGCCTCTCTTCCAGGTACTGTTTAAGCTGAGATATGGGCGATGAGCTGAAGTTACTCGGTTAAAGGGGATGGCCAAAGGGATTCCAGGTAGAGGGTTCAGCACGTGCAAAGGTCCCGTGGTAGGAAAGGGCACGAGGTTCTTCCAGGGAGTGAAAGAAGGCCAGCATGGCTAGAATGTAGAGCAAAGCAGGAAGGTAGCTCAGGCTGAGCTGGAGAGAGATTAGGGCCAGAACATGCAGGGACTGTATGGATGGTGACCATACACCTCAGTTTGCTGGGGACAGTCCTGGTTTGCTTCTGTTTCTGTAGAAAATTAGGAATAGGGTCTCCCTTTCCTCCCAACACTGTCTTGGTTTGGGTGACAAGAGTATACAGTCACCCCCTCAGGCCACATTAAGGATTTCATTCTTATTCTGAAATATGGGAAGTCGCTGAAGTGTTTTCAGCAGATAAGGTCCTCCCCTGACAATATCAGGTTCAAGTTTCCCAGGTGAGAGTATGTGGCTGCAGTGAGAACGGACCAGGGATGGGGGCCAAGTGTGCAGGGCAGAAAGCCAGTTAGGAGGCAACTTCTGTAGTGATGGGGGAAGAGTTGTCTTTTATTACCAATGGTGAGGACTACTCCCTTCAACTTCACCCCCACCCCAAGGAAGTTCCAGAACTCAAGTTTAAAGGAGTTAAACCTTTGGCTGGGAACACTCTGGCGTCTCATCACCAGGTGACCTTGGGTCATGCAGCATCTAAATGGGTGGGAGCCCTAGTGGGATTTCCCGAAAGGCCAAGGACTTCATGCCTGTTCAGGAAAAAGCACACATAGGTCTCCCCAAATGTCACCCATAGGCCAGCAAGCACAAGGCTGAGGGCTGTTCATCAGTCATCCATCCAAGGCACCAGCTGTAGGGATAGTATCCCAGCCAGGGCTTGCTTGAGGGATATTGTTGACAGAGGAGATTCTGGTTGTGGCCACTCATTTTCCTAGAGCCTGCCTTGGATTTCAAGGTACCAGAGGCACCAGAGCTTGAGAGGGATGCTCCAAAACCCAGTCCTCTGTGGTTGCGTTCTCTCACTCTCCATCTCTCTCTCTCTCTCTCTCTCTCTGTCATTTTCTCTGTCTCTCTGGAGCTTCTGCTTTGTTTAAAATCTGTCTTAAAGTACTCTTATTATTCCTCCTGCCAGCCTATTAAAACTGCCTGGGCTTGACTGCTTTTCCAAAGCATCTCAAGTCTTTTCTCTTGGTCAGTGAAATGAAAACACAATTATTCTAGCGGAACATTTTACGTGAGATGCAATCTAAGAAAACGGCTTACAGAACTGAGGGCTCATTTGGAAGCAGCCAGGGCTCAGAGGGGTTAGGAGGGGGAAGGAGAGCTGGCAGACAGAACACATTCTTGGAGGGTGGGGCTGCGGGTGGGGGAAGCCAGGGCTATAAATGCCTCAAGGAGCTGGGCGGCTCCAGAAAAGTCTACATGAGTTGATGACCCTCTTTAGCACTCTCATCCCCCAGGATTTTATTTATTTTTTGTCCAGAATTATACAGCTGTTTAACAAGGCACCCCTCTCTCTTCTCCTTTTATTTTCCCCTATCCCTCCTGTTTTTAATGTTTTCTTTTCTCTGCTTCAAGTTTTTACTGCTTTCCCAGCTCTACCAGGAACTCCCCTTTCTCTGACACCCACCCGCGGTGCCTCTTTGGGTTGTGAGTGAACCGTGGCAGCACGAAACAAAGGTGTCTGGCTCACCTCCCTCTAAGTGCTGGGGCTCCAGCAGCTGGGAGTGCTCAGCTCAGCCTGCCTCTAACAGGACACGGAGGGCAGGATTAGCTCTGAACAAGGACTGAGGCCCCGGGGGTCATCATGCTGCTCTTTCCCCTGCCAAACCAGATGCTTGCTGACTCTGTGTGATGCCGAGTTAATGCCAAAGGGAGCCTCTGCGTCCCTCTCCTCCGGTCTTCCCGCGTCACAGGAGGAGAAACAGGAGTCCATGGAGGTGACCTGGGAGAGGAGGAATTTACACACCCCTGGTGCCAGGCTCCCAGCCCAGGGCTCTTTTTCTTTTGGGGGACAGAGTCTGGAGGGCAAAACTGTCCTGGCCTCTTCTCAGGGCACCATTTTAAGGACTTCATGGAACCCCATGGAACCTATGTTCTTTGTCTTCTTACAGAATAAGGGACCGACGGAGGGTCAGGATTTGACTGGGAAAGTAGCTAAGTATGTGGCTCTAGACCAGATGTTGCAGATGCCCATGGGCCAGGCAAGCGATGTAAGTGAAGATAAAGAAAAGGGAAAGGTGAGGACTGTGGCAAACTGAAGACCTCTCACCCCGACTGAAAGAGGCAGCTGCTACCGAGTGCCAGCCCGCTGCTGACACAGGTGAAGGAGGGTCCAGTGTGGCCTGATTTCTGGCTCTTCAAGAGGGACCAGAAACCTGAACTTTTTAAAATAGAAAATCTGATTTTTAAATATTGTCTGTATTAAAATATGAAACCCTGAATTGGTCAGACAAAAATTCTTGTGTGACCTGAGTTTAGGCTCTTCTTATGCAGACTGAGTATAGCCTCTGCTCTAGCCACATCGACTAATCTGGGATTTGATAGGAGACAGGGCAGTAGAGGCAAAGGACGCTCAGTGCTGAGAGGAACAGCGGCTATTCCCTGGTGCTTCCTTTTCCACCACTCTCCTTGAACAACTTTCCTGTAAGAGAGAAGAAATTATTCCGGAATGCTGTAGCCTTTCTGTTTTAAGAGTGGAGGGCTAACCTACCCTCATCATGGACCATCCTGGATTATTTCACCAGTTTACCTGATGGTAATTTAGGAAACTAAATGTAGGACATTTTTGGTGGTGGACCAATGACCAGGGGACTTAAAAAATTAAAACTGCCTGACAGATTCTACTCTGTGTGTTTTTGCCCCCAAATCCATCTTTATCTTTTGCTTTATCTCTCTTCCAGAGTATGGGTCAGCCTTTAATCATCATTTAATAGTTCTGATTGCTTTCTCTAGGTAGAAGAAGGGTTAGTTTTATTTGCTAATAGTTTCCAAACCACTTTTAATATCTTCCTTGAAAATGAACTAGTTAAACCATTGAGTCACAGTGAGTTTTTGTTACTTTCTATTATTTTCAGGTCTATTTCTTCCTTTTTTAAAAAATTTGAAGTCTAATTGATTTACAGTGTTGTGATAGTTTCAGGTGTATCCAGGTCTGTTTCTTAACCATCTCAGTGTTGGCTTTGAAAATTAAATTTGTCATTGGAAAAGGAAAAAGAGTGGAGGGCTAACTGTAATGCTGGTGGAACTTTCAATTCTATCCAGACAGCAAGGGATTAGGAACGATCTTATTGTAAGAACTGATAGGACTCCCAAATCCAACCAAACTTAAAAAGAATATTTATTACTAATTGAGTGCTTACTGTATACCAGGCATTATATATTAGCTCATTTAATCCTCACAATGACCATGTGGTGTAGATATTACCTTTTAAAAATTTTATGGATGAGGAAATTGAGGCTCAAAGAGGTTAAATAACTTACTCAAGGACACCTAGGAGGTGGCTTTCTCTGTCACTGTGCTTTTCTTTCCAGTTATTCTCCAAAAGCACACGCACACATGCACACACTCACTCTATATACAGATACATAAAACTTTTATAAGTTTTGATTCCTAAAGAAAAAGCTACTTTCATATCTTGAACAGTTTTTCGTTCGTGATCATTTTCCTTGGATGAGCTCATGAACTGCGGTTTATTGGCTTGGCAAATGTGTCAGCGAGTTTGGCTGTAGCTTTATTCTCTTTCCCAGCTCTCAGAGAAGTGCTCAGCCTGGGAGACAACCCAGCCCGTCTTTGTGGCAGCCAGAGAGCTGGCAGCAAAAGGAGCAAACATGGAACAAAACCCTCTCCATTTCCTTTCTTCTTGTTCCCTTTGGGCATAAGCCAGGCTCCCTGCTTCTCTCTCCTGTCCTCTCACCTCCGTGATGAATAGGATAAGCTTGCCACCCCCTTGAGTCCTGTCCCTTCTTCACTCTAAGTCACAAGCTCTGGCACAGGGTGAAATGCATGGTGGGAGCTCCACACCCACCTGCCTGAGTGTTTGATTATAGTCAGTGTATGATATGAAGCTCAGGAGAGAACATCTATCATATTTTCATGAAGGTGGTACATTTTATTTGTTTAGGCAAAATCGATTTATCTTTGAGGTCATATATTTGCTAGGAATGGGAGTCCCCTGGAGTTAAGTAAGGGGAAGAATATTCTAAGGCTATGGGCCTGCTGGAATCCAACTAAAATCTGGACAATTAGGTCACAGGAAAGGTGGGAACCGGGCTACCCCCAGGACAAGAGCAGCAGCAGAATTCCCTGACCTTGCGTTATTGCTTCTTCGTTAGTGTGATTCAGCTAAACTCCACTTCTAATCTGCTCCCATTGGTGGCTGAATCTCAAAGTTTCCGTTTCAAATTCCCGGAAGTGGCAGATAACTTGGGCAAGATGGTCATTACTGATTGAATTAGATGCGGACAGGGTGCCTCCAAATGTTTGGTGCCCCCCATGATTTTACTACAATATTATCATTACAGCTAAGGTTATGTCAGAATGCTTGGAAGGGGGGAAGTCATCCTTTTCAATGCTTGTCCCCAAATGCCTCTGCTCTAAATTTTTAAAATTAAAAAAATTTAATTTAATTAAAAATCACAACGTGTACTTGCTAGTGCTGTAGACAAATGACTCCCCCTTCATGGGTCAAAAAATGAACTTGGGAGGAAATCAGAGTGAAGAAAGCCAGGTTTCTAACTTGCCAAGAATAGGAGACATCAGGGTTTAGATCCCAGCTCAGACCTTGGACTGTCCTAATTTCTTTTGGGAAAAACTATGGTAACAACGTAGAATAAGGGATATATTTGCAGCAAATCTCTGAAACTGGAATAGTAACGCCCCTGTCTTGAAGTAGTTAAGAACACCTAGGACAGTGACTGGCACATAATAAGTGCTCAGTAAATGGTGATTGTGATTATCAACTCCTGAAGGCAGGGATCACCATGTACCTAGATCTAAGTGCAAAATAAAGTTGTTAACTAAATAACTGATAACCCAGCATGGCCCAACGAGAGCAGAAAGAGGCTTTCATGGAATGGACTTGGTGAAAGAAGAACAGAGAGACAACCTGAATTGACAGAAAAAAAGTTGGCAAAAAATGACCATTGAACGTTTTCAAAAACACAAGTGAGTATAACCAATTTGTTAATAAAAAGAGAAAATGGAATCATATAAAATTCTCGGTTCAAAACCACAAAATACAAAAAAAAGAGCAGAAGACGAAAATAGGATCAAAGAAAAAGGGCAACAAATAGAAAATAGTAACAAATGTGATAGGTATTAATCCAACTGTATAATAATCACTTTGAATAACAGTAGTCTAAATGCACCAATTAAAAGGCAGAGATTGTCAGAGTGGATCAAAAAAACAAGGCAAACTGTATATTGTCTATAAGAAACCTATTTTCAATATAAAGACACATGTATATTAAAAATAAATAGATGGAGAAAAATATACCATGCTAACACTAATCTGAAGAAAGCAGGAGTAGTTATTTTAATCTTAGAGCAAATTTCAAACTAAGGAAACTTATCAGGGATAAAGGAAGGCATTACATAATGATAAATAAATCATTTCTCTAAGAAGATACAACACTCCTTAATAATTGCTTCATAACTTAACAACAGAGCATCAAACCACATGAGGCAAAAACTCATAGCACTGCAAAGAGAAATAGATAAATCCTCTATCATAGTTGGAGACTTCAACACTCCTCTATAAGAAATGGACAGATCTAGCAGGCAGAAAATTAGTAAAGACATAGTTGATTTCAACAGAACTTTCAGTCAACTGGATAGTATATATATACTACTTCATCCGACAATAGCAGAATACGGATTCTTTTCAAACTCATACAGAACATTCACCAAGACAGACCACATTCTGGGCCATAAAACAAAACCTTGACACATTTAAAAGAATAGAAACTATACAATGTCTGCTCTCAGAACACATTGGCGTTAAGCTAGAAATCAATAACAGAAAGAGAAACAGAAAATCCCAAAGTACGTGGAGATTAAACAGCACACTTTTAAGTAACACATGGGTCATAGCAGAAGTCTTAAGAGAAACTTAAAAATTTTTGAACCAGATGAAAACAAAAACACAGCCCTAACAAAATTTGTGGAATTCAATGAGAGAAGTACTTAGAGGGAAACTTACAGAATTGAGTGCATATATGAGAAAAGAAGAAAGAGCAAAATCTATCATCTATGCGATTCTAGGAAATCTGAATTTCTAGGAAACTGGAAAAAGAAGAGAAAGTTAAATCCAAAGTAAGCAGAAGAAAGAATAAGAATTAGAGTAGAAATCAATGGAATGGAAAACAGGAAGTCAATGCAGAAAATCAGTGAAACCAAAAGCTGGGTCTTTGAAAAGGTCAATAAAATTGATAAGCCTCTAGTTGGGCTAACTCAGAAAAAAAGAGAGAGGGCACAAATTACTAATATCAGAAATGAAAGAGGGAATATCACTACAGATCCCATGGACATTAAAGGGATAACAAAGCAATGAACAATCTATGCCCCCAAATTTGATAACTTACATAAAATGGACCAATTCCAAGATAGGCACCATTTGCCAAAACTCACACCAGAAGAAATAGACAATCTGAATAGGTGCATATCTATTAAAGAGTTTGAACCAGTAATTAATAACCTTCCAAAATAGAAGCACTGGGCTCAGATGGGTTCGCTAGTGAATTCCACTAAGGAAGGAGTTATACCAACTCTCTACAATCTCTGTCGGAGGAGAAGCAGAGGTAATACTTCCCAACCCATTCTGTGAGGCAGGCATTACCCTAATACCAAAACTAGACAAAGACATTACAAGAAAAGAAAACTACAGGCCGTTATTTCTCATGAACATAGATGCAAATATCTTCAACAAAATATTAGCCAATAGAATCCAACAATGTAAAAGAAGAATTATACATTGTGACCAAGTGGATTTATCCCAGGTATGCAAGGCTGGTTCAACATTCAAAAATCAATTAATGCAATCCATCATATCAAAAGACTAAAAAAGATCACATGATCATATCAATAGATGCAGAAAAAGCATTTGGCAAAATACAATATCTATGTCTGATAAAAATTCTCAGTAAACTAGGAATAGAGGGGAACTTTCCTAACTTGATAAAGATTATCTAGAAGAAATCTACAGTTAACATCATACTTAATGGTGAGAAACTTGAAGTGTTCCCACTAACATCAGGTACAAGGCAAAGAATGTCCCTCCTCAACACTCCTTTTCAACATCATACTGGAAATACTAGCTAATACAGTAAGCTAAGAAAAGGAAATGAAAGTTATACAGATTGGGAAGGAAGAAATAAAACTGTCTTTGTTTGCAGACGACATGATTGTCTATGTAGAAAATCTGACCAAAACCTCCTGAAACTAACAAGTGTTTATAGCAAGATCATAGGACATAAAGTTAACATACGAAAGTCAGTTGATTTCCTATATGCCACATTGAACAATTGGAACTTGAAATTAAAAGCACGATGTCATTTACATTAACACCCTGAAAAATGAAATATTTAGGCATAAATCTAATAAAATATGTACAAGATTTATATGAGGGAAACTCTGATGAACAAAATCAAAGAAGAACTAAAGAAATGGAGAACTATTTCACGTTCATGGATAGGAAGTCAATATTGTCAAGATGCCAGTTCTCCCCAACTTGATCTATAAATTCAATGCAATACCAGTCAAAATCCCAGCAGGTTATTTTATGGATATTGACAAACTGATTTAAAGTTTATATGGAGAGGCAACACAAAATTGAAGAAGAAGAGCAAAGTTGGAGAACTGACACTACCTGACTTCAACACTTACTATAATGCTACAAGAATCAAGGCAGTGTGGTATTGGCGAGAGAACAGACAAATAGATCAGTAGAACAGAATGAAGACCCCAGAAATGGACTCACATATAGTCAATTGATCTTTGACAAAGAACTAAAGGCAATACAGTGGAGTAAAGATAGTTTTTCAACAAATGGTGTTGAACAACTGGACTCCTGTGGGCAGAAAAATGAATCTGATGCTTACCTTTCAGAAAAATTAGCTCAAAATGGATTACAGACCTAAATGTAAAATGCAAAACTATAAACTCCTAGAAGATAAAATAGGAGAAAACTTAGATGACCTTGAGTATGCCTTCTTAGATACAACACCAAGGGCATGATCCATGAAGGAAATAATTGCTAAGCTAAACTTCATTAACATTAAAAGCTTGTGCTCTGTGAAAGACAACATCAAGAGAATGAGAATACAAGCCACAGACTGGGAAAAAATATTTGCAAAAGACACATCTGACCAAGGACCTGTATCTAAAATATGCAAAGAACTCTTAAAACTCAACAATAAGAAGATAGACTGATTTTAAAATGATCCAAAGACCTTGACACCTCACCAAAGAAGATATACAGATGGCAAATAAACATACCAAAAGGTGTCGCACATTATATGTCATCAGAGAAATACAGAATAAAACAACAAAGAGGGGCTTACCTAGTGGTGCAGTGGTTGAGAGTCTGCCTGCTGATGCAGGGGACACGGGTTCGAGCCCTGGATCCCACGTGCCGTGGAGCAACTGGGCCCGTGAGCCACAATTACTGAGCCTGCACATCTGGAACCTGTGCTCCGCAACAAGAGAGGCCACGATGGTGAGGGGCCCGCTCACCGCGATGAAGAGTGGCCCCCGCTTGCCACAGCTAGAGGAGGCCCTCACACAGAAACGAAGACACAACACAGCCATAAATAAATAAATAAATTAATTAAAAACAAAACAAAGAAATACCACTGCATACCTATTAGCATGGCCCAAACCCACACTGACAATACCAAATGCTGGCAAGGATGTAGAGCAAAAGGAATTCTCACTCATTGACGGTGGGAATGCAAGATGGTACAGCAGCTCTGGATGACAATTTGACGGTTTCTTATAAAAAAACTAAACACACTCTTAGCATATTATCTAGCAATTGTTCTCTTTGGTGTTTACCCAAAGGAGTTGAAAACTTACGTCCCCACAGAATTCCACACATGGATGTTTATAGCAGCTTTATTCGTAATTGCCAAAACTTAGAAGCAACCAAGATGACCTTCAGTAGGTGAATGGATAAATAGACTGTGGTGCGTCCATGAGCTGTCACGCCGTGAAAGGACATGGACGAAACTGGATGCATATCACTGTGTGAAAACGCTACAGATTGTGTGATTCCAGGTGTATGACATTCTGGAAAAGGCAAAACAGTGGAGACTGTAAGAGATCAGTGGCTGCCAGGAGGGACGGGGGTGATGCTTAGGTGGAGCACAGAGACGTTTTAAGGCAGTGAAAATACCCTGTGTGATATCATAATGCTGGAGACTTGTCATCATACATTTGTCCAAACCCATAGAATATACAACACCAAGAATGAACCATAATGTAAACTATGGACTTTGGGTGATTATGATGTGTCAATATAGGTTCATCCTTTGTAACAAATGTACCTCTCTAGTGGGAGATGTTGATAATGGGAGGGGCTATGCGTGTGTGGCTTCAGAGGGTACATGGGGAATCTCTGTACCTTCTCCTCAATTTTGCTGAAAAACTTAAACTGCTCTAAAAAAATTAATGTTTTAATACAAGAAATATTAGTGACACCATCATTGACTAATTCTTAAGAATCTCAGGGATGAGGCATAGGAAATTTGTCTTTTTTTTAAAAAATGCTCTTTGAGTGATTTTAAAATACAGTCAGGGGCTTCCCTGGTGGCGCGGTGGTTGAGGGTCCGCCTGCCGATGCAGGGGACACGGGTTCGTGCCCTGGTCCAGGAAGATCCCACGTGCCACGGAGCGGCTGGGCCCGTGAGCCATGGCCGCTGAGCCTGCACGTCCGGAGCCTGTGCTCCGCAACGGAAGAGGCCACAACAGTGAGAGGCCCATGTACCGTAAAAAAAAATATATATATATACAGTCAGGGATGAGAACCACACTGGTCTTAAAAAATAATCCTGAATTTGCTCTAATTTTCCTTGATTATATTGATTTCCTTGTGTAAATCAGTGAACTTCCAGGGGTCTGAGATTTTCCTAAACCTTGAGGTGTTGTAAGAAGCCTACCTAAATAGGGATTCACAAGTTGGTACCTTCTAATTGGTTTGTCTTACTGGTCAGAAATATGTTGGGGTTTCTAATTTCTGAGTGAGAAGGGAAAGTGAGATGAATGGTAGGAAGAGCCCTCACCATGGGCCAGTCTCGAGCTGAGTATCCAGTGTCTGTGACCTCAGTTAATTATCACAATAACCCTTTGAAGTGGGTCCTATTGTGCAGATGGAGATTGTGATAGACAGGAAAACAAGTGGTTAAGTGTGTCTTGAGACACTGGCGGAAGCATCCTAGGAAAGGTCTGGTTGGGGGCCGGCCTCCTGTGGTTCAGACAGAGCCTGGAGGGTGGCGAGGGCATCCATGGGTGTTTGCTCAGCCCTCCAGATTCCCATCCAGAATCCCATCCAGGTGTGAGGGGAGCACAATCGGCTAATTAAGCTGAAAGCAGCGTTAAGGAGCCCAGGGAGGAAATGAAGACATCTGTTCCCCTCAGCTCATCAACTGGCTCCTTTGTGTTGCTCCTTTGTAAGAATGGGTCCCCCTCCTCTCAGCTGAAGGCCAGCATGGAGGGCAGGGTGAGGGCAGTTAGCGGGAGCTGCGGTGAGCACCTCTCTTCTCTTCCCTTCCCTCTGTGCTCTCCAGGGCTGAACCTTTTACTTAATATCCACCTCTGGTGGAGCCAGTCCCATTTCCGTCTGGGGACAGCGTGCAGATCCCCAATCCCCGCCCTTTCTACTTCATTTATTTGTTTAGTTTTATCCTGTAAGGAGAGCTACTTCTACTGCCCCATCCAAGGTGGGGGGGGGGGATAAAGGCTACGATCTGGTTACCAAGGGTGATAATCAAAATGAAATGCTGATGAAACCCCTGCATTTGGCCTCATGTGCTTGGGGAACTCAGGTGCAAGGCACCATTCAGCTCTTCTCAGGGACAATGGGTACAAAAGCCAAAGGAAGTTCAAAATCATTGGTTTCTTCGGTTTGTAGTGAAGTCAGAGATTGGACGCACATAGTCACTAAGATTCAGTGTGTTCTCAGCCCCCTTCTGTCACCCGGCTGGGGACAGAGAGAGGAGGCCAGAGGAAAGGTAACTGACATTCACATATCGAACATTTAGCAAAAACCATTCAGTGAACCATCAGTTCTATATCTTCTTATTTGTATTATTGTTGTTAATAAAAGCTAATACTTACAGAGTGCTTATATATTCCAGGCAGTATTCTAAGTACCTTTTAATTCTCACCTATTTAAAAAAATTGAAGTATAGTTGATGTGTAGTATTATATGTTACAGGTGTACAATATAGTGATTCCCAATTTTAAAGGTTATACTCCACTTATAGTTATTATAAAATATTGGCTATATTCCCCGTGCTGTACAATATATCCTTGTAGCTTAGTTTACTCACCCAAGAGTCTGAATTTGCATCAGTTCTCTTACTCCAAACGACGTTTGACTCTTCTATTCCCGGTTGTGTTCCCAGTGCCCAGAGCAGTCGCCTGGCATGATAACTGCCTGTTGGATGGGTGAATTCCACAGCCCCTTACTTTCTACTCCTCATCTTGACTACGGCCTTCAGAGCTGTCCGAGCAGGAAGGCACCTGGTCCTCCAGGGAGCCGTCTATCACCCAGGCCTGCCCCAACACCCATGTGAGACTCTCCCTACGGGCAGTTTCCAGACCTGAATTTCACTGCCTGCAGTATATCTTTCAATTTGGAAGATACGCAAGGAAATAAGTGAAATAAAGGTATGCCAATGAAATAAAAGCTCACCCAAGCTTTATGAATTTTAATCTTCAGAAATACTCAGAAACCACTATCATTTAGTGTTTCCACCAAGGTCCAGAAAGTGTGCAAATATATCTATTAAAACTAAATCAGGGCTTCCCTGGTGACGCAGTGGTTGAGAGTCCACCTGCCAATACAGGGGACACGGGTTCATGCCCCGGTCCGGGAAGATCCCACATGCCGCTGAGCGGCTGGGCCCGTGAGCCATGGCCGCTGAGCCTGCGCATCCGGAGCCTGTGCTCTGCAACGGGAGAGGCCACAGCAGTGAGAGGCCCGCGTACCGCAAATAAAAAAGCAAAACTAGATCAGTTTTTCACAACCGGTAGGCGTCTGTGATGTCCTGAGTCACTGACACATCAAAAGGAAGGTATATTAAAGGAGATGAAAAAGAAACATGTTATTCTTTGTATAACTCAGTGTACATCACACCTGATCTCTAGGGAAGGGACAGTTTCTGTTTGTTTCAGGGTTTCCTTATGCTCGGTTGGTGGCTGTTTAGATGGTGGTATGTTGTGCACATCCTGCAAAGCCCTGTGGCGTTTGGTATCAGCTGCCTGTCACCACCTCCCACTCCCCTTCCAAAGCCATGGGTGTCTGGGGGAAGCACGAGCACAGTGCCTGCTGCTTGGTAAGGCCTCGAAAACTCTCTCTGGAATTCAGCTTGAAGAGGTCAGCAGGTAAAGGGCTCTTTGGAGAGCACCCATGTGCCCTTCTCCTGCCCCTGGACCTGCTGCCCTTTGCTTTTACGTGAGGCCAGCCTCCCCTCTCCGCCCGCACTCTCCCCCGCCCTCTGGAGCCTAGCACTTGCTGCTTATTGAGTCTGTCAGCATTTCCCCCATGGAGCTCAGACTGACTAATTAGCCTTCGCAGCCTGATTGCCGAAGCCACAGGGCACAACCAGGCCAGCATTTTTTCACATGACATCTGCTGAGGAAAAGCAAGGCCAAGCCCTTAACCCAATCTTGTCAACTCTGCATGTACAGGCGGGTCTATGTTGTATGGGCGCCTATGGACGTGTGTGTAGGTGAATGTGGGTACATACTCCCATTGGCTTGAGGGATATGGGGTGTGAGTTCTTCTCTTGGAGCCAGTAGGTACTTCCCTGGATGGTCAGGGCTGGTTGGAACCCTTGGAAACCGACAGTTCTCATCAATATGGAGGATGATTTAGGGGGAAGGTGGCATGGGGTAACTGAAACTATTGCCCTCATTTTGATGCAAATTTTATTAAAAACTTTTTTTGCCATCTAACTTGGGCTTTTGGTTTGAAAGAAATCATGGTCAGTCAAAAAAAAAGTCATGATGGACATCAGATGGTTCTTTCTCTCTCTCACATGCATTTAATATACGTTTCCTCAGGCCATTGCAGCATGAGGTTTAAGGCAGGTCATGTCATCAGTAATCTCCTATCTTTCCTAGCTCGCACCCCCTCCTGCTAATGCAGGACCCTGATCCTTGCCAAAAGCCCCCCAGGTGTTCCTGGTGTGCGCTGGGGTGTCCCCTGAGAGCTCACAAGCGAGCTTGGTCAGCTGCTGCAGGTTTCTGCTGGGTGCTGCTGCCCCTGGGCCAACTGTGTGTGCATCTCTGCTGGACGTTGCTGTGTCCACAGGGCACTGCCCCTGCTTGCCACCTCTACCCCATCTCCCATGGGGCACCACAGTCTCCCTGCATGAACACATGCCCTCCCACTGAGGCATGACTAATACCCTGGGGAACTTTGGAGGTGCTCATGCATGGTGGTCTGGGGTACAGTTGGAGGGAACTGCTGTCTCCTCTCTCTGCACTCCCAAAGCCATCCTGTCAGCAGCTGCTGCCTTGAAGAGTAGTCCGGCATCGGGCTTTTCAATGTTTATTTAAGGTCCTCTCTCCCCAGGGGATCAGGATACTGTGAGGTTAGAATCTGGGCAATGGGTTCAAACTGACTGGAATTTAAAACCTAACTCTCCCGTTCAGTAGCCGTCTATGCTAGAGAAAGTTCTTTCCTTCTTTGAGCTTCAACACCTTCCTGTGTGAAATCGTAGTAAAACAGTCCCTGACTCAGGATTGTTTAAAGGCTCAATGAGCTAATGCACGCAAAACTCCGTGTACGTATTAATGCTCTGTAATGTTAGCCGATATAAATTAGCTAATAGGCCCAAATGATATAGCATAAGGGCCAGGCAAGAACAGGGCCAAGTGACAGATTCTATATTATCAGCAGAATTAGGCCTCATCTCTCACCTTGAGGACTTGATATTGGGTCATTTTTCCTTATATCCCTCTTCGCTTAGGGAGTTCGCTGCCAGGAGGCTTTCTCAGTCTTTATAATGACCTCCTAAATTGAATCACCAATTCTTCAAACATTCCAAAATATGTTGAGTTCCAGTGTTGATACAGCCTAGCTTCAAGATGGGACCATGCTCTCTCCTGCTTCCCGTTCATCTGATTGTATGTTTGTCTGTCTATCAATCTATGCACCTAAGCAAATACGTATTTATAAGCTATTTGTTGTATATATATGTATGTAGAGCTGTTTGCTATATATATGTGTATATATACATATATATACACACATTTGTGTGTGTATTCTAACACACATGTACACACGTACATACGCACACACATATAATTGCAGCTACTGAGTGCTTTGACTTTGTAGCTTAAAAATCTCCCCTGTGAACAGTTATGCAGTACACTCTATGAGAAGATGTTGATGAAGGACTTGGTTCCCCAGGCTCAAGAAGATTTATCTGAAGGGGGCATCAGGGAACTTGGAAGATCTAGTCTGAGAACAAATGCATAATCTAGCATATCATGGAAGAGAGAGGTTTTCCAGAACAATCTGTGAGAGGCATTGTAAATACACTGATGTTCCCCGAAAGCAGGAGTCTCCAGCAGACCCAGTTTGGTCCCAGCTTTCCTGTCAATGAGCACGTTTTTATTCCCTTCCATTCCCCAGTTCCTCTGCCACATGATGGAACTTTCTACCTTTTAAATGACCTGTGATGCTATTGAAGGAATTAACTGGCTCAGGTTAATAGTGAACCCAGACAGCATAGGACTTTGGTTTTGGGTGTGGGATTTGGGTATCTCCTGGGATTACTGATGTTTTGGAGTCTTCAGCAGACTAGGGTATATGATGTAAACATGCCCTAGAATCTCTTCCTACATCTTTTTCTCAATCCTTGCCTGAAGCTCAGGTGCTGTCCTACTTGCAGAGGCTGACAGTTCTGACTGAGGTCTGGTCTGAGTCGAGAATGGTCCAGAGAAGTGATTGTGTCTTCTAAAACATGTTTCCATCCTTTTTTCCACCCCAGATTGACACTGTATGGCTGCTTGACACTCTCCCATTCGCATTCTAGATGAGACAGGCCATGGTATGTGCAGTTCCTTTGGTACTACATGCAATTCTATTCCTTCTCTCCTCCCGAAGGAAGCATATGGGTAGGTGTTCTGAAGGATCCTTGAGAAAATCCTACAAAGGATTTTAAATCCCTGGCAATGGTCATGTGATAGATTTTTCTTTTCTAAAGGGTGCTAATAAAGGATTCTAATAAATTATGACCATTGTTCTTAATCAAGGTAGCCCGAGGCCACTGCATCCTATAAGTTATGTGCCTAAATGCTTTGAAGGAGAAGGGAAAACTTCTACACATCTTGTGCTTGAGTCTCATGTTTAGGCAAAATTTTACATATACACACACATGGGCGTGTGCACACATACACACACATCTTCTAATAGATAAAGAAAAAGTAGTCCCTTCGTATTTTTAAAACAAAGCAGAATGCTGTAATATAATTTCACCATGGGGTTTGCTCTCCTTTAGGGGCCCATAATCTTTTTTTTTTTAATAGATTTTATTTATTTATGGCTGCATTAGGTCTTCGTTGCTGTGCGCGGGCTTTCTCTAGTTGCGGTGAGCGGGGATACTCTTCGTATCCGTGCGCAGGCTTCTCACTGCGGTGGCTTCTCTTGTTGCGGAGCACGGGCTCTAGGTGCGCGGGCTTCAGCAATTGTGGCTCGTGGGCTCTAGAGCGCATGCTCAGTAGTTGTGGTGCACGGGCTTAGTTGCTCCGTGGCATGTGGGATCTTCCCAGACCAGAGCTCGAACCCGTGTCCCCTGCACTGGCGGGCAGATGCCCAAACACTGCGCCACCAGGGAAGCCCTAGGGGCTCATAATCTTTTCCTGGGATCCCCAGATTGAATGTCTACAGGAGTTGGGCAGAGGACTGTGGTAAGATATTAGGGAATGGTACACATTCCACATCTAAAGAAAGTCAAAACTTAAAATACTGCTGGCCAGGCATGGATGGGTTCTTCTGAGCAGGAACCCACCAGGCTCTTGGAATCCCACCTTGCCCTACTGCCGGGCATCTTGGCCTCTCCTGCCCCTGATCTCTCCTTCCTCTGCCCCCACCTCCCCAACCCATGCTGGGTGTCTGCAGTGTTCTGGTTCTTTCACCACGTTATCTTGTACAGTTAGTTTGTTCAATTTGGCTTTGAGCGCTTCACATGCTGGGGCAGGCAGATGTGAACTTAAATTTGAGCTGCACCAATTCCTGGCTATATGGCCTGGCTGTTAAAACTTTCCTGGTGTGTAAAACTGGAATCATGATATCTCGTTCATGAGTTGTTTAAGGACACGATAATATATGGCATTTAGCACAGTGCATATTCCGTGGGTTTAATAAATGCTAGTTATTATTGTTGTTATTGATATTTACCATTCATTCCTTCATCAGACATTGTCCTGTGTGTCTGTGCATCCCTGTTCACTGACCCACAGTCGGAGCACAGCATGTGTTAGCTGAATGAATCAAGTCAAAGGGAACAAATTCCTCCTGAGGTCATGGGATACGGCATGAGTCAGCGCTCATCTACTTGGGTCAAAAGCAGGATCTAGGCTTGGAGTTTCCTAGTGGGAGCTGGGATTTGGGGAGCAGACATCAGGCAGGGCTAGCTGGCTGGGGACTGGGCCCATCTGTGTCCTCGGCTTCCTTCTGAGTCCCGCCTTGACTGCTCTCCAGATCGCAGAGGACCCCTCACATCCATGCATGGTCAGGGTCACCTCTGTACACCTCTGTGCCTGCAACGTGGACTGTCACATAACCCTGAGCCTAAGTATTGGAAGACAGAGGCCATGGCCATTTAAGTGCCCTGAGCATTTCAATCTCTTGTCTATTCTCATGGAGACCCTGGGTGGATGCATGGGGCCGGCCAGCTCTTGGGTCCTTTGTCATGCCTCTCAAATGCCTGCAGTGACCCCCAGAACCTGCTCAGGCGGCAGTGCCCACCTCTTTCAGAGCAGCCTTCTATTGGCAGCCAGTACCTCTACCTTCAGCCCTTCCTTTTCTTTCTTTCTCTGCTAATGATTTTTGTAGTTAATGAGATTTTCCCCCCTGTTCTCTAATTACATGACTCAGGGGTCAATTTAGTAACCATCCAGCTCCCTGCTTATACACCACTGGGCCCCTCAGCTCTTCCTCCCAAAGTTCTTTCATGACGCTTTTATTTTTCACTGCTGCAGCAAACGAAGTATGTCTTGGAGAAGATGGTTATTTTCCTAATAAGGGTCTCAGTACTTGAAGAGACACTGCTGTCGAATGTGAATAATTAACAAAGACATTGTCGGGATCCTTGGCCTTAAGACTAAGTGTTTGACAGCGCAGTTAATGCTCATCTGAAGTTGTCTAATATTCTGTGGGGCTTTCTCACTGTTAACATGGAAACTAATAGTAATACTGTTAAAATGGAAACTGCAAGGGATAGCCCCTTCTTGTCAGTCATATTGATCACCGAACTCTGCATCTCAATCGATTTATTAAGTCCTTCTTGAACATTTGTTGAACTCAGTATTGTGCTGTTTGCTCTAGGGAAGTGGCTAGGGGAGCTTTAAAAGAATAGATACTCGCTCCGTCCCAGGATCTCTGGGCATATAAAGCTATGCAACAGACTCCAATATGCAGCCAGGGTTGAGAATCATGGCTTTGGGGGAAAGGGAGGAGACTGTGTTCCTCACCTTCTGGAAGTGCAGTAGTGTTCAGAGAGTTTCTGTTGTGTACTACACAATGCTGGGCACTCTTGCAGCCGTTCTCTCACCTTCTTAGTTCTTTACCTGGACTGAGTATCTTAAATTCTAAGCACAGATGCAGATTCTGAGGCTCAGAATCAAAGTTAGACAGCCAGGGGCTGGCAGGACTAGCTCCAAACCTAAATCTCTCTGGCTACAAAACCCACACCTTTTGCATCCTATCAAGCTATTTATGCCAGGACAAGACACAGGGCCATGTATAATTAAATGCCATATCATTTTTTTTTAATTTTTAAATTTATTTATTTTATTTTTGGCTGTGTTGGGTCTTTGTTGCTGCACGCAGGCTCTCTCTAGTTGCGGCGAGCGGGGGCTACTCTTCATTGTGGTGTGCGTGCTTCTCATTGCTGTGGCTTCTCTTGTTGCAGAGCATGGGCTCTAGGTGCGTGGGCTTCAGTAGTTGTGGCACATGGGCTCAGTAGTTGTGGCTTGTGGGCTCTAGAGCACAGGCTCAGTAGTTGTGGCACACAGGCTTAGTTGCTCCGCGACATGTGGGATCTTCCCGTACCAGGGATCGAACCTGTGTCCCCGGCACTGGCAGGCAGATTCTTAGCCATTGCGCCACCAGGGAAGTCCCAAATGCCACATCCTTGATTTGGGTTCAGTATTCATTTAGAAGAGAGAGGGGGAGATGAGTAGGGTTTGGAGAATTCAGCCATGATTTTGCTGAGGAGGTGAGTTTAAAGTGGGACTTGACAGATCCCTGTGACGAACTTAGAAAGCATAGGCCGATGATGCTTCTTTCGTTCCTGGGCAAAATGAGAGCAGTTTCCCAGGTTTAACTTATATTTTCATTATAAACAGGTGTGTGTTGGGGGAGGACGGTGGATGGGGTGGACAACTTACTACCCATTCTGGGCCTCCTGGAATTTTGTGATCCTCTAGGGGTCATCTGCATCCTCAGCATTGCAGGTTTAGAACTTCACCTTTTTGTATTGGCCAAGCACTGAGGTTTGGGGATATGGATTTGCTGTGGCCAAACAGGACTCTGTTCCCAGGGGCCCGAGACCTGTAGTGGAGTGCTGATGTGGAACTTCACAGCAAAAGGCCTCTCCGGCCTCATGCACCTGCAGGGGACATTGCCTTCTGGGGTGAGTGGGGAGCAGTGCTTGAGAAAGCCCCAATCGTACTTCAGAATATTGCCTGGGGACCCTGGAAGAGGAGCAAAGGGGGTTGGATATTCACCAGGAATATTGCCTCCTGTTTATCCTGAAGATACTTTTGCTGCATTCAGAAGTGTCTGTTATTAAAATAAGACCAGCCATTCACCTGGGCAGGGATACCTCAAAACATGATTTCTTTTGTCTTTCTGCTCTCCATCCAATACATTATGACAACTTTGTCAAGGTAATTTGTAATTAAACTTGTCTCATTGATTTTTTAAAATCTCCTTAATAGGTTTTTTTTAAAATTGTGGTACAATATACGTAACACAAAACTTACCATTTTAACCATCTTCAAGTGTACAGTGCCCTGGCTTTAAATACATTCATGTTGCTCGGCAACAAATGCCATCATCCATCTCCAGAACTCTTTCATCTTCCCCAACTGAAACTCTGTCCCCATGAAATGCTAACTGCTGGCCTCCCCCTTCCCCCGCCTCTTGCATTTTTGATGGGACTTGAGACACCCTAGGAAATATCTCAAGTGTATATAAATCTGACCTGCGATCGTGTTTAAGTAGAGTCCTAGATCTCCCCTTCACAGATTCTGATTCTGCAGGTCTGGAGTGAGGTCTGGGGGCCTGAGTTTCTGTGATTCTGACGCAGGAGGCCCATGGATCTTAGAGTCTGGGAGGATGTTCTCTCAATCCTGGGCCATCCACCAACACTCCCCCAGCCCTAAGAGTCCACCTCCACCTAACACTCCTCCTTGGCTGATGAGTAATGGAGTGATGCTTCCTGGGCAAAGGATCCAGAGGTGTGATTCCTCGAGAAAAATCTGAGCTCCTTGAGTCTATGCGTGTGGATACAGATGTTCATATTTATACATCTACTCTGTTCAGTCAGTTGTTCTCAGAGTGGGGTCCCTGGGCCAGCAGCATGAGTACCACCTGGGAAACTGCTACAAGTGCAAGTTCTTGGGTCTCATGCCTGACCTACTGAAACTCTGGGATGAGACCCAGAAAGCTGTGTTTGAACAAGTCCTCCAAATGGTTCTAATGCACAGCAATGGGTGAGAACTGCTGCTTTAAATGCATTGTCTAATTTAACCTTCACAAGAGCGCAGAGAGAACCTCCATCAAAGAGAAGACGAGGAACCTTAGCAAGGGTTAAAGATAAGGGGGTTGACTAGGTCCCCTCAAAAATCCCGATGCCAACTGATATGGGGGCTCTGGGGATCCTGGCGGATAGTACTCTTGTACACTTCTTTGCATTTCTAGCAACCAGCTGCTACACATAGAGAAGGGTCCCCAGGCCTCTGCAAACACTGAGAAGGACAAAAAGGGCAGAGAAGCGTGCAAGGGGGAGGAAAGGGCTTGGTGTCAGGGGGGCTGCCTGTGCAAAAAGCAGCCAGGAAGCCTCTTTGCACAC
This sequence comes from Aethalodelphis obliquidens, assembly GCF_003676395.1. NCBI lineage: Eukaryota > Metazoa > Chordata > Mammalia > Artiodactyla > Delphinidae > Aethalodelphis > Aethalodelphis obliquidens. Next base: position 21,522,438 of record NW_020837955.1, read on the forward strand.
AGCTTCCCTTTGTCCCGTATTTAGCCTGCTTGCCCTCCCCAGAGGGGACCGATGGCTTCCTTTGGCAGTGGCAGCTGGCTGTGCTCTGCAGGAGGTGGCAGCCGAGGATCTGCTTGGGAAGTGTCATCACTCGGGGCGGGCATGCTCTGTGTGCAGCGGCATGAGGGGGGCGCAGAAGGCCAGCTGTTGGCTCCAGGACCCGCAAAGACTGGCGCCAGCTCCATTTGGTCTCCGCTGCTGCTTCCCGCAACCCCAGGGAACTGCCGTCTTGCTGCTTGTACGCCAGGTGTTTAGGGCGCCTCTGAACAAGCATAAAATCCTCACTAGCTGTTTTCTTTTTCCTTTAAAGTTTGCTTTGATTAGTGTGAAGTTGCTAATGGAAAATCAGCTTGTCTTTCTGACTCTGGCTCTGGTAGAGAGGCTGCCCGGCATTGGATATTGTCCTACATTTTCTCCTGATCCAGCCTGACGTGCAGATGAGCAATGGTGAACTCATCCATCAACACTAGGGGGCTCCTGCTTTGTGCTGGGCAAGGCTCTAGGTGGTGGGGATACAATATGCAGACAGACCCTGCCCTCATGGAGCTTACCTTTTGAAGGCAGACTTTCTTGTTTATTTGTGATAGATGGTGTGAAGATAGTGAAACAGAGAGATTTGGTATCAGGCGTCTATTGCTGCATGATACGCCATCCTAAAACTCCACGATTTAGAGCAAAAATTATTCAGTTTGCTCACAGTTCTACCATCAGGGTTGAACTCGGCAGGGTGGTTCTTTTGCTAACCTTACTGATGGTCCCTGTGTGACTACATTCGTCCGGCAGGTTGGCAGTGTCTGGCATCAGCCAGATCAGATCCCCTCCCTCAACCTGCGTGTGGTCTCAGGGTATCTCCCTCTGCATGTGGCTTCTCCACCCAGGCTTTTAGGAGCAGAGCTGGACTTCTTACACAAGGGCTCCAGCCTTCCACAAGCACAAAAGTGGAAGTTGCCAGGCCTTCTTAAGGCACAGCATCACCTCTGTCACATTCTTTGGCTGAAACAAGTCACAGGACCAGCTTAGATTCAAGGGAATTTGACCGTGTAAGGTACAGATAGCTGGAGGCATGATGGCTTGGGGACCACCATTTAAAGGGCTGTCCCAGAGATGCTAGACTAGACGGTGGGTGGTTAGACGGATCAGGCAGGAGTGGGGATGGCAGGTGGGCTGGCAGGGGAAGGCATCTCTGAAGAAGTGATATTTTGGCTGAGGCCTCCCTGACTGTTCAGGTGAAGGACTGAAGGATGCGAATTCCAGTCAGGGCAGAATGACTTTCTCTACCATAAAAGTGCCCTCCTCATAAAGACGCAGACGTAGAGGATGGACTTGAGGACATGGGGAGGGGGAAGGGTAAGCTGGGACGAAGTGAGAGAGTGGAATGGACATATATACACTACCAACTGTAAAATCGATAGCTAGTGGGAAGCACCCGCATAGCACAGGGAGATCAGCTCGGTGCTTTGTGACCACCTAGAGGGATGGGATAGGGAGGGTGGGAGGGAGACGCAAGAGGGAGGGGACATGGGGATGTATGTATATGTATAGCTGATTCACTTTGTTATAAAGCAGAAACAAACACACCATTGTAAAGCAATTATACTCCAATAAAGATGTTAAAAAAAAATAAACACAGGGATGAAATTCATCCATCCATCCAAAAAAAAAGTGCCCACCTCACCTTCTGCTTCCCTGGCTGGAGCTAGATGAAGATCCCCTTTTTGACAGAGGTGGGAGAAACAGAAGGAAGAAACTGGAGGGAGGAAAACGAGGAGCCTCTGGGTCATAGAGCCAGTCATTAATCAGCGGGGAGGGATCAGGAGAACAGAATTGAAGGAACAGCCTGGGGACACCTTCCCAGCCTGTGTCTTAGGCGCCTCTGGAACAGACGCTGAGCCACTGGCCCTCTGCCGGGAATGATTGGAATATGGGGCTTCAGCTCTGAAGTTCTTTGTGTCCTCTTGGTGGCACTAGTGTTGTGGCAGCAGCTGTTGGTTTGCTTCTTGGGAGGGGACACCTATGTAGAAGTTTTGGGAATTGTTTTCAAATGTCAAGTGTCTGAAAACAGCCCTTTGGAGTTTTCATTTCCTTTCCTTTTTTTAAAAAATAAATTTATGTATTTATTTTTGGCGGCGTTGGGTCTTCGTTGCGGTGCGTGGGCTTCTCCTTGCGGTGGCTTCTCTTGTTGCGGAGTACAGGCTCTAGGCTCACGGGCTTCAGTAGTTGTGGCAGGCAGGCTCAGTAGTTGTGGCTCGTGGGCTCTAGAGCGCAGGCTCAGTAGTTGTGGTACACGGGCTTAGGTGCTCCGCGGCATGTGGGATCTTCCCAGACCAGGGATCGAATCCATGTCCCCTTCATTGGCAGGCGGATTCTTAACCACTGTGCCGCTAGGGAAGTCCTGCTTCCCTTTCATAATAGTACAGATAGAATCAAGAAGCGTTAAACCAGTTCTTTCTCAGAATGTGGTCCATAGACCAACTGCCCCAGAATCCCTGGTGAGCCTGTTAAAATGCAGATTCTCCGTGCTAGTTTCAGATGGATTGAACAGAATCTGTGGGAGATGGACCCCAGGACTGCACATTTTATAAATACTCCCCAGTGATTCATGTGTTCATAAAAGCACAAGAAACACTGCCTTCAACCTTCTGTGACTGCAGATGGAGTCTCAAGTGAATTGCTTGGAACTGAAGTATAGAACCATTCTTTGAGGTCCAGCTCAAATGTTACCTCTTCCAAGGAGCCTTCCCAGTTTCCTTGAGATGAACCTGCTCACATGTTTACTGGGTTGCTTAGTGCACGTCTTTAAGGTGGTCTGATGACCCATCCTTTACCCTTGGCAAACTGAGAGCTCCTGGTGGTGGGGACAAGTTTTATTTGGGTTCCTGTCCCTAGTGCTTGGCACAGTGTCTGGCACAGAGGAGGCAGAGTGAATGCTTACAGTGAATGAATAAATGAATGAAGGAATTCTAAAGAACACCTTGTACAACCCAGTCCTTTTACAAGTGAAGACTTGAGTGCCTAAGAGGCAAGGTGACTAACTCAAGGGCTCAAGGCTCTAGCTTGGACTGGTACCCAGGCTTCTGGACTCCTGGTCCAGTGCTCTTTTCTCTCACCCAGGCTGACTTCTTCCTTCAGGTGACAGACATTTCAGCTTCATTTAGAAATTAAATCCTGACCGTTTTCCTGCTCTCCTCCCATCGTCACTGTGCAGTGTGGAAGGAAGTTCACATCCAAAACAGATCCTCCTTTGCTATCCCCACTCAGGCCGAGCTGGGCACAGAGGCAGGACTTTTGCTGGAAGCGCTCTGAGGAGCACCTGGTCCCCAGCTCCGGCAGGAACAGGCTTCCTCTGCTCCCCTCCACCCTCTTTCATTTTTCAGCCTGCAAACCCCATTCAGTGAGTATCCCCTTGGGCTCCTTGGAATGAATGTCAATGGCTGCTGAGGGTGCCTCTCACTTCATTGTGGGCAGCAAAGGGCTCTGAGTGGGATTTGCATATTGCTAATTACAGTTGCTTCCAACTTCGGGGAAAATCATTGATCCATTTATAACTTACAGTAATTTGCAAAGCAATTACCTCTGGCATCTTCTTTCTTGCTAAAAATGTGTTGTGTTTTGTTTTGTTTTTTTATGTTCTTTTTGAAAGAAAAATGATCTGGGCATTATCCATGAAGGACCAGCCTCTCTGTGTGCCTGGAAGAGGTACATATGTAAAATCCTGCACGGCTGGAACATAAGAATCTTTAAATCTTATTTGGTGCCCACACGTAGTAGGTGTGCAATCAGTCTTTGGCTAAAAGAAGAGATTATAGACACCGTGGGGATCTGCTGGATCTAGAACCTTCCTCTCTCCTCTGATGTGCAGTGCAACGGTGGTGGATACAGCCTCTGGAAGCAGGCTGTCCAGGTTGGAATCCTGTATCTTCCCTTTACTGCTTTTGTGACTTTGGGCAGACATACCTTTCTGTACTGGGCATTTCTTATTTGTGAAATGGAGAGGCTAGCAGTACCTCCTTCCCCAGATTTGACCTAAAGATGGAATGAGATGATGTGGGCAGAGTGTCTGGTCTGTGGTAAATTTCAAATGAATGTTACAGATGACCTTTCCTTGGTTCAAGGAGTTGTTTGTTCTGATTCAATAGGTGAATTGCCATTTTTCATCTGGACACCTAACAGACAAAAGAAAAACTCTCTGGTGTGGACTGAGGATGTTGGCAGACAGAGGACAGAACAGTTTCCTGCCTGCATGGTGGTCTGGGGGACTGTCATGCGGGAGGCCAGGCTCTGCCAACCTGTTTGAAGGGGTCACAGGAGGAGTGGGAAAACAGGGGTACCAGAGGGTGTTAATCAGGGGAACTGGGGTTTAGCGGAAAGAGTCATAGATTTGGGAGTCAAAAGTCCTGGGTTTGAGTCCTGGGTCTGCACTTACTGTGTGATCTTGGGCAAATCACTCCACATCTCTGAGCCTCAGATGGAAGATGGGGATCCTGGCGCCAATCTTGCAACCAGGGCCAGGACTAGAGTAAGGAGAGTCAGGTGCTCACCTCGGGTGCAAAATTCAAGCAAGGAGGCACCAAAACCTCAGTAATCAAGACAGATAATATTTTACTGTAACGTTAAAAAAACCTTAACCAGTGCAAGCCATTCTGCTCACGTAGACGCGGCCCTGAGTGGACAGCAGGGAACACGACCCTCCCTTGGGCTGCCCTGTGTGGAGCTTCTCTTTAGAGAAGTGTTTCTCACAGTGTGGCTTCCACCGGCAGCATCGGCAACACCTGAGAACTTATTGAAATGAAATTTCTTGGGCTGCATCCCAAGACCTACTGAATCAGGAGGTAGAGCCCAGGAAATTGCTAGTGAGACCCACTTCTTGGGGAATGCAGCTTTTTCTCTCCAGGTTAGGACAGTATCCCTGTAGCCTTCTGACACTTTTGGTTTGTAATGAAAGTGTCAACTTTCTAAGGGTTAGCAAGTAACCCCCCTCTTTATCCCTCTGGCCCCCTGGACACCTCCCTCCATTCCCACCCCAGTTAGAATGTAGATTTTTTTTTTTTTGGTAGCCAAGGGGGTAATAATTCAGTATTGATCCACAGCCCTCCCTGCTGTATCCAAGTGGTATATCATAGTTCCCTAAAAGCATACTGGGGTGCACTAGCAAAGAACAGGCATGACATATAAAAACTTGTAATAAATATTCACTGCACAGGAAAAAAAAAAAGAGACATTTATTAATGTGATATAGAAAATTATTTTACAATCTTCTTAATATTATATATGTATTTTTTAACGTCTTTATTGGCGTCTAATTGCTTTACAATGGTGTTAGTTTCTGCTGTATAACTAAGTGAATCAGCTATACATATACATACATCCCCATATCTCCTCCCTCTTGCGTCTCCCTCCCACCCTCCCTATTCCACCCAGAATGTCGATTTTGAATGAGCTGGAAATGGAGCTGTTTCCTTCTAGCTTGGAGCTGCAGCAAGAGAAGGTATCATGCAAAAGAACCATCACTGTTTCTCCAGGCTTAATGCCACGCTCAATTGTCTTTAATTTTCTTGTCAGAGCAGACAGGTTAAATATCATATTGCCTTCACTCTCTGCAGCATTGCCTTCGGAGTCCTGGCTGCTAAGCCTGTGCTGTAGTTAAATGGAGTCGACTGCTGCTGTTTTGTTTCTTTTCTTTTAAAAGAACCAAGTAAAGAGTAAACATGTTTCTTTTCTTGCCCATTTAAGTAAATATCTTTCTTTCATTTATAAAATCTCCTTGCTCTGGTGGGTTTGCATACTTACAGGAATCCCATCAACTCTTATTGCATGCATCTTTGGAAGAGGCGTTAGAAAATAATCTCTCTGCCTCTTCCACTCTGCCTGAACCCTCAGCTAGTCTAGCTAAAAGCCGTTTCTGCACAAAAGTGCCATCGTCCTTGGTCGGATGCATAGCTGGGAGAGTGTTTGGTTGTTAACATGTAATTGGTTAATTTGTATTATGCAGGTTCCATTTCTTTCTCTGTTGATAGACAGTTTTGTGCTGCCCCATAGATGGAAATGTTCTACATCTGTGCTGTCCAATACGGCAGCCACTGGCCACAAGGTGAGCACTTGAAATATAGGCCTTGTGCAACCGAAGGACCATTTTAAATTTTATTTAATTTTTATTAATTTAAATGAGAAAAAGCCATATGTGGCTATTGGCCACCATTGTGGACAATGCAGGTCTATGAACAAGATCACTCTTGATTAGAAGGGAATGACCCCTGACCCCCAATGCTGCTCTGCAGAACCCCTGAACACCCGATGAGGGTTTACATGTCTCCACTGGGGGGAGTGGGGAGGGGTGCTTGGCTTCCTGAACTGCTCCAGACCCCTCTTCCACCAAGGGCACCACTGCTCTCAGGTCCTGCGCAGGTTCTCCCAGCTCTCAGTGGTCCCTGAGCACATCTGGCCATTGCAGGGGATGGGTAGGTCCCACAGCAGTGGAGAGCCTGAGCCACAGGTGGGGAGCTGTTGGATTGGCAGTTCAAGTCCCCGGGACCACAAGACCCTTGAACTCCTTCCTTAGCCACTGGGGATCTGTAGGTTCCTCCTCTGGAGCACAGGCCCCATTGATTAACTGCACAAAGAGCAATGGACCAAAGATGCTTTGCCTTCCAGGCCTGAGATGCTGACATAACCAGAGAAGCTGGTGTTCAGGAGATAGGGTCCAACCAGGAAAACAGACACTGTGAGTTTTTACAATGCTGGACGTTTAGTGCAACGTGATGGAAAAGCCTCAAACTAAAAGGGATGATGAGGCAACCCAGAGATTAGCACTACAGGATGTAGTTGTCCCCGCTAGGCTGGGGGGTCAAGGGGAAGAGGTGGTATTACCAGAGCCCAGGAGTGGAGGCAGGGTTATCACCTGGTAGAAACTGGAGCCATGGGGCAGGGGTTTCTGATGGGAGTAGGAGCCAGTTAGGAAAGCATCTGTTGCCATAGACACTTTCTCCCATAGAGAAGGAAGGGAAGATACTCTGGCTTCTCCCTTCCTCCTGCCCTCCAGTCTCCTACTAATGCTTCCCATTGGGCTAACCCAGCAGGAAGCCAGCTGACACAACAGCCTGGGAAAGGATCCTCCAAGGTCTTCTGTTACAGAGGACAGAGCAGGGGAGGGGCAAGGACTGGCCCAGAGTCTATGCAAGTGTGTTTAAAATGTGAGCCTCTGGGGAGGGGGAAGGGTAAGCTGGGACGAAGTGAGAGAGTGGCATGGACTTATATACACTACCAAACGTGAAATAGATAGCTAGTGGGAAGCAGCCGCATAGCACAGGGAGATCAGCTCAGTGCTGTGTGGCCACCTAGAGGGGTGGGACAGGGAGGGTGGGAGGGAGGGAGATGCAAGAGGGAAGAGATATGGGAACATACGTATATATATAACTGATTCACTTTGTTATAAAGCAGAAACTAACACACCATTGTAAAGCAATTATACTCCAATAAAGATGTTAAAAAAAAAAAACTGACAGACACATTACAAAAAAAAATTTTTAAACGTGAGCCTCTACTGTTTCCCCAGCACACAGTTACAGAGGGCAAGAACCATATCCTGTTTCCCCCTGCTTCCTGCCCAGTCTCCCCCTCCCCCAGGGCCCCCTCCCAGCATACCCAGTTCACAGCACACCTAGATGGGGTGTCAGTGGTGTTGATGGAAAAGACCTTTTGGAAAGAATGCTGTAGAGTGGGGTTAAACATTGGTGGTGGTGAGGGTTTGAACTGAATTTTTTTTTAAATTGTAAATTATTTTTTAAATTTAAAAAAATTTACCACAATTAAAAAGAACCCCACATAACATAAAATTTACCATTTTAGCCTTTTTTTTTTTAAGTTCAGAGACATTAAGTTAACCCACATTGTTGTGCAACCAATCTCCAGAACTCTTTTCATCTTGCAAAACCCATTCCTCCTCCCCCAGCTCCTGGCAGCCACCATTCTAAATACTTTCCGTCCCTATGAGTTTGACTGCTCTAGACACCGCTGAACTGAATTATTTCTGAAGTGACTGCCAACCTGGAGATTCTGTGATTCAATTGTAAAAGTCACTGCGATTTAAAACAAAACAAAAAAGAGCATCTGGGTGGGATTGCCGTGGGTGGATATTTCCCTCAGAAATAGAAGGAAAGAAGTTCAGAAAGGCCTGGTGCTGACGGGGTGGGCTCCTTCTGGGTGGAGTTCTTCTGGTGGGTGTCCCAAGGCTTCATTCCTGTGAGATCTAAGTCTATTAGATTGCTGCCTTTAGCCATTAATAATCCATTAACCAGGATTATTAGATGAAAGAGTACCAAAGGTACCTAGTGAGCCCCTGGTGTTCCAGACATTGGATCAGTCCCCGCCCCGAGTCAATTGCCCCAGCCTGTGCTTGAACCCCCTTTTCTGCCTGTTGGTTCAGCAGCATGAGAAGTGGTTCAGCCCCATTCAGTGTGTCCATGACTGAGGGTTAGGACATGCAAGTGAATCTATCGCAGGTCGACCTGGTTTGGATGTATGTAAAATGCTTAGTTTTGTTGTTGTTGTTTGTTTATACAATTTTCATAGCAGCTTTATTTGGAATAGCCAAAAACTCTGTGGTAGGAAGAATTCTAAGATCATCTCAAGATTCCTGGCCCCTAGGATACAGGTACCTTTTCCCAATTATTCAAACACTAATCTAGCTATGCCTGTGAAGTGGCTTTGCAAATGTTAGTAAGGTCTCAAATCAGTTGAGTTTAAGATAGGGAGATGATCGGGGTGCGTTGACCTCATCACACAAGCCCTTTAAATCCGGATCTAGAAGTCAGAGAGTGGGAAGGTCAGAGATATGAAACGTGAGGTCAGAGATTCAAGCATGAGAAGTTTTCCATGAGTGGCTTAAAGATGGAGGGAGCCACCTGGCAGGGAATGACGTCAGCCTCTAGGAGCTGAGGACAGCCGCTAACTGACAGCCAGCAAGAAAGGAACTATTTGACAGTGGATTGTTTTCCTCAGAGGCACCCAAAAGGAATGCATTCTGGTTGACACCTGCATTTCAACCTATGATTCCCGGAGCAGAATTGCCAGGTGTGCCAGGTGTGCCACACCTGGCAACACCGTGTTTGGACTTCTGACCCGCGGTACTAGAAATGAACAAATGGATCGTGTTTGCAACAGCTCAGGCGGCAGTAATTTGTTGTGCCTAAAACGCTTAGTGCTCGATGAAAGTAAAAGGCTTTAGCTCAGGATCTGGCATGAAGTTAAGTTCTCCTTAAATAGAAAAGGCTGTTGTCTATTTTCTAACTGAATTCTTGTATCATCATTATAGGGTAAGCGGTTCAGGTATTAATACAATTAATTATATAATTAATTGTGGGATTAAAAATAATTAAATTTATGAGGAAATTGAGTCCCAGCGAAGATGACTGATAAGCCTAAAGCCCCACAGCTTGTTAGTTCCGAAGGTGGGACTAGAGTCCAGGTCTCTGGAACTCAAGCCTGATGCTCTAATTACATGGCCACATTCCTTTAAAGGTATTTTGAAATTTCAGGAGTACCTGGGAGAAGCAAGGTATGGATATCCCTTCCTGGGCTTCTTCTAGAGGCCAGATGGAGCCAGAAGGAAAGCAGGGGCCTTGGGCTGTCTGGATGGCGAGCCTGGTTATCTTGACTCTGTTCCCTGCTGCGGAAGCCGCCACCAGCTGCAGCTACAGGAGGTTCTGGGCAGGTGTCTGCAGGGGTTGTTGAGAAGGGATTGGGTGCCGCTCCGGCTGTCACCTGCTACCTGTGTTTCTAATTGTAGCCTGACAATCAGTGCGCTCACTGGCGGGAATGGGTGGAGGCGCAAACAAGGGGTCCTGGAGGGAGGTTCTTCAAGACATCCGTTCTCATCTGCTGTATTCAGGGCAATTCCTGTACTAGAGGCCAGGACTATCCCTGCTCCAAGTGATTGTGTGGGACCTGAAATCAGCTCCAGGCATTGCTTGAGATCTGGGCCCCGGAGTCTCAGAGATGATGGAACTGGGCCTTTGAGGATTTAAGCTGGGATTATTTGAAGTGAAAAGACAAAAGCAGGGCCCTCTCCCCAGACACCGATCCCTATGTACCCCCGCTGCAGGTTCTGACACAGGCAGTGCTGCCCCTCGGGGGTTCCGTTTGTGTCTGGGAAGGACCTCCAGCTGGAAAGGACCTCAGAGATCAGTTAGTCCAACCCTCTCCTTGTGCAGGGGGGAAATGAGGGTGCTGTATGGGCTGTGGAGGTGGAGCCCAGCCACCAGATGGCAGAGCCAGGACCAAAACCAAGAGCGTCGTGGCAGATGGAAGACAGGCCACCTGCTGTGGAGAAGCTGCTCTTTGGGAAGCTCTGGGCAGGCCCTGTCAGTCTGGAGACAGACTTTTAGACGTGCTTGTTTATTTTGACCTACTTATGGAGAATGTGAAGTCATTTGAACATGGAACCCACAGACCTTGTTGAGAAACAGGTTGAAATGAGTAACACAGATTGGTGGGTAGTTAACACAAGGAGAATGCACTGGCTTAGGGTAAATTCAGAGGCAGACTGCTCTACCTGGATTAAAGTCTAACTCCACCAGTTACTAACATATGACCTTGACCTATAATCTTACTGAGCTCCAGTTTCCTCATCTATAAACTGGGGATTATAACAACTATAACTGCCTACTACTTAGAATTGTTCTGGGGATTCAATGAGATTGTTTAACAACACCTGGTGTATTAGGAGCACCGCACTAAGTATTAAGTATTACGAATGACTTATTATTTGTGCAGGTCAGCTAATTGTGAAGTTGCAGTGATCTGCCTCACTTAACTCATTAGAGTCATTTGATTTCTTTGTGGAAAATACATATTATAGTTAAATGCAAAATTGGGCAGCATTCACCATCCCCTCTCACCTCCCAAGCTTTCTGAGGTAGTTAGGTATTTTAAACAATCACCAGGTGTTTATTAAGCACCTACTACATGCCTGGCTCTGGGTTACAAATCTATCCATGCAGTAAGAGAACGAGAAGACTTGGTCCTTGCCTTTAAGGAACTTGAACTTGCTGGGGGCACTGCATGGCAGGGTGTGACAGTATCTGAACATGTTCTCTCCTGGGGGGTATATATACTATGGGTTCAGGGGGTGAGGTGGGGTTTGGGACCCAAATATTTCCATTAGCTTTTTAAAAATAAACTTTTAATTTTAGAACACTATTAGATGTACAGAAAAATCTTAAAGATAGTAAGAGCGACTTCCTGAATACCCCACACCCAGTTTGCCCTGTTATTAAAATCTTACATTATTATTGTATGTTTGCCCTATGCAATGACTGATATCTGTACTTGATTATTAACTAAAATCCACACTCTATTCAGGTTCCCTTAGTTTTGGCTTGCTGTCCTTTTTCTGATCCAGGATCCCATCCAAGGTACCTCATCACATTTAGCCCTCATGTCCCCGTTGGCACGTCTTGCTTGTGACAGCCTCTCAGACTTGTGTTGTTCTGATGACCTTGACAGTTTTGAGGAAGACTGGTCAGGGGTTTGGTAGAATGTCCTTTGGGGAGAAACTAGTAAAAGATGTCTTTTTCTGATGGGCTGAGGTTGAAATACGAGGTTGAGGGGAAGAGACAGTTTCACCTTCCCCACAGAGTAAACAGAAGCTTGTAGAGGTCAGAGGAGGGAACCGACCAGTGAGGGCTGAGGAATCAGGGATGGGACTTGGGTGGGGCAGATTTAAGGTTTTGGAAGGAAACTCTAGAAGGACCGTCCCGGTGTTTCCTCAAAGACATAGCCTATTTTCCAACATGACGTTAACAAGCACATTTTTGGGAATGTGATGGCACTGAATTGCCTCACACTGAACTTGTCATAAGTGTTTGTGTCTCCGGGTGGGCAAGAGAGGAAGTCATGGCTGGGGCTCAATGCAGGCTGCACCAGGCCTGGCGTGACCTGTTGGGGGCTCAGGGTACTCTCAGGGGCACAGGCTGCTGAGGGCCTGCTGGGCAATGGTAATAATTAGGAGGCTGACAGCATCAGCAGAACTGTTTGGGACATGACATCGAGTTGTTTTTGTATTATTAACTTATATAACATAGGCAAGTGAGAAAACTAATCAGTCTGCCCCTTCAGGCTTTGGGTGCAGCCTGGCTGGAATAACTAAGCCCATGGAGGGGGGAAAAGAATCAAATTTCAGAGTTAGTTTGAAGGGACCAAGGGGCCAGAGAAATCTCCTCAGGATTAGGTCATCTTATCCATGTATTCATCCATCGAATCCATCCATCCATCCATCCATCCATCCATACGTCTAACCCCTGTGTGTGTGGGCAATGGGCGGCCACGTCCTCAGTATACACTGAGCCAGTCTTTACCTGGCCAGTCCAGCAGACCGACTTTTCTCACCCACAGGCCCTTTCTGCCTCTACGATCAGCTGGCTAAACACCTTTTGTTTGAGTTTCCACCCTGTGCCAGTCCCGTGCCAGATCCCAGAGGGGATCAACAATAAGTATAAAGGCAGTGCCTTCCTTAAACCATCCCTGTAACTGAGAAGAGAGCATGTCCGCTCTGAAAATAGTATGTGCAGTCAGTATAGGAAAATATTTGGTGACCAGTCTCTGACACCCATCCTTTTCCAGCAAAGGAGGAAATGGGGGTGGAGTAGGGGTATTGGGGATATTATTATTTCTGTTGCTATCTGAGAATAAGCAGGATATTTTAAAGTATAAGACTGTCCCTGACTACAGCTGAGTCCGCTGTGGACTGCATGAAAGCTCTTCTATGATATCTGTCATGGCACAGGTGCCCTGGTTTCATCGTCAGGTAAATTGAGGCTTCCCGGGATTATTTTACTGGTTGTTGCATGAGCTCAGACTGTCTCTTGATCTGGCACCACCTGGCCAAATCCCTTGTGAACTAGGGTCTCTAAAGGGTTTCTTGTGGCCCCAGAGTGCCATAGCGGCCCTGCCAAACAATGCCTCCCTGGGCTTTTTCTGGTTCCCATCGCAGGCCCAGTTTGACCCCTTAAGGGAGCTCATGCTTTTGGCGTGTTTGTGGCTTAAAATAATGAGGCAGTTGTTTTAGCCAGAGGAGACAAATAAATCACTACGAGGAGTTTTTCACAGGTCAGCAGGTTTGGGACTCGGATACATTAAGATGGAAAATTGCTTTTCCTCCTGAGAGGGGGGCTAGATGTGGACGGGGCACGAGGCCTCGGGCTTCCCTAAAGCACATTGTCCCATTTTCCAGAGCCCCTCCTTGGGACAAGTGGGGAGTCAAGGGCTCAGCCCCACGGTTCGCTCTTGACCCTGAAGTCTGTCACACATCAACTCTGAGACGTCCTGCCACTCTTTACTGCCCACTGCAGGGGCTTCCTCCAGCTCGTCTCCCAGGGTGCCCTACTGGCCTTTCTGCTCTTCCCTCTGCCCCTTCCACACATGTCCCCATCTCTGATTTTGCTTGGGTTGGTTCCCCTCTGCTCGGATGAGTCCCTCCTCAGCTCACCTCCTCCCAGAAGCCCTCAGGGATCTCTTGTCTCTAGGTGTCGACACGCTTGCCTCCATCCCTCACCATGGACCTTCTCCCATTGCTCCTTAGCTGGCTTTGGTAGCTATCCTGTCCCTCCAATGAGGCTGGACTTCCTTGAGGAGAGGGAATTTGTCTTAATGGCCAAGAGCCATTAGCTCTGGGGTTAGACAGACCTGCCTGGTGCCTTTATGACAGTTCTTTTCACTTTCTGCCTTGAGCGGGGATCCACTGGGCACAGAGAATGGGATTTGGAGTCTGGATCTGGGCAGCGCTGGGTTCTGTCACTTTCCACTTTGGGGACTTGAAGAGGGCGCTTAACCTCTCTGAGGCTCCTTTTCCATCCATACAATGGGAACAACTTCAGTATTTATCTCATCAGGTAGTGGTGTGGACAGAGACATAATGTGTGTAAAGTACTTAGGACAGCTCCTGGCACAGGGAATGAGGCAGCTTCCTCCTGCACGCCCTCTGGGCTGGCACAGTGCCACTTAAACTGATTGGTTAAACCAGCTAATATACCCACGGGCCTGTGTGAAGGAATCCCCTCTGCTGGAAGGACTAAAGTCCGGGTCTTCCAAGGCTGTCTCTGGTGAAGATCTCAGCATGGGAATGGGACTGCTGGCCTCGCACACCCGCAGCTACCTTTCGACTTCCAAATTCTCCTGGGTGTCTGCACAGGTGACGAAGACTGGATTTCCAAGTAACACCTTTTCAAGTTCTCAGGGATACCAACAAGACAACAGAGAACCGAGTGATGAGGAAGACCAGAGAGTTTGGGGTTCGAGGCCCATGGCACTTGTATGCCACCCACAGCTCTTTCCCTACTGGGTGGAGGAGAAGCCCAGGCCATCCCGGTCAAAGCCGGGCTCGGCCACGTGGAAGCTGTGTGCGCTCAGGCAGGAGGCTGTGACGCCATAGTCTCTTCACCTGTGCAGTGGGGACAGGATAGCATGTGCCTCAGAGGGCGTGTGGGGCTGCGGTGAGTTCAGGCAGGCTTGGTGCTCGCTTAGCACAGACAGTGCACTCAGTCCTGAATGAGTCCATTGTCATTAACAAATGCGATCTGGTTTCCTCACCTTCAGCTGTGGTTTCCTCCACTGGGACCTCTCAGCTCCTGCTTTCCCTCTTCAAGGAACCCTCCCAAGACATCTCTGCCTCCAGAAGCTGGGAGTGAGGAAATCCAGGCTTCCTACCCTCAGATTGCCACCAAGGGATCCTCCGTGGCAACCCCGGGGGCCACTCACACCTCCCACCCCAGCTCAGGTTAAGCCCTTCTGAATGAATGCCATGTAGTAACCCCATATCCATGTGTTCCTTCAGAGGGAGGGGCTGGGGTAGGGAAGAGGGAGGAAGAAAGAGGGGTGCAAAACCATTCTGTTATAATGTCAACAGCCTCTTCTGCCATCTCCAGCCCGAGCAACACCCCTTATTGCAGAAATGCATCCGTCTCCAGGTTCTCTGAAAGAATGGAGACACTCAGAACAACGTGCTGTGTGATGTAGCCATAGGGATGACAGGGCCCATTGACGGAGCATCCTCATGACCACACCCACTTCTGAGTGACACAGTGTTTATCCTCCTTGTGGTGAGTGCTATCATCGTTCCTGTTTTGTAGGTGAGGGAACCGAGGCATGAGAGGACCTGACCCTTAGCAACACTACTCCACTGCTTTACTTTCAGGATGGTTACCTATGCCCTTGTTTTAAAGGAAGGGAAATCATAGTTCAGAGAGTCACGGACACACAGTTAAAAAGAAACAGAGCTGGGTTAGGTTGCTGGTTGCCTCGTTCTAGCCTACGCTGGTTCTATTTCAGAATCAGAATGGTCAAGTCCCTGAGCCCCCAGGGAGATGGAGTCAGGTCGGTTCGGTAGACTCTGGGCTGGTCCTCCGGAAGGGTCTGCAGGGAGATGGTGATGCTGGTGGCCGAGGCTACTGCAGCTGAAGATGAAGAGGACGAGATGTGGGGCTGGCACTGAGCCCGAGCATCCTGCCAGAGCTGCCGATACTAAGTTGCATTTTGTCATCTGTTCCCTTTGCCTGATTTAATACAACCTTAAATAATAATGCGGCAGTGGGAAGGGGGAATGAGGGAGAAACAACCCAGCCAAGATTCTGTGTAACAATCTCATCAAGGCTGGCGTTTTTCCTTTGCTATTTGAGGAGCAGTTTCTCTTCTGATGTAAACATTTTTTTTGATGATGATTCCAGGCTGAGCAGCCCCAGGAGCTGCTGCTGGGCACTTTCCTTCAGCTTCCTCGGGTCCTCAGATGGAGGCAGCATGGGGCCTTGTAACCATGGCAATTCTCTAATGTTCTTCTTCCATAAACCATAGACATAGGGGGAGTCTTCATTATGGCTTCTTCAAGGAGAAAACAAAGCTTTCCCTGACTGGGGCAGGGCAGGGTGGCAGGGGAGAGGGGAGGAGAGATCTTTGATTTTTTTTTTTTTTTGCCACAGAGATGAATTGCCTCACATTGGTTCAGTCCAATGCATGGTTCCAGCAATTAAAAAAGATACAGCCCCACAGGACAGGAATAAAGACGCAGATGTAGAGAATGGACTTGAGGACACGCGGAGGGGAAAGGGTAAGCTGGGACGAAGTGAGAGAGTGGCATGGACATGTATACACCACCAGGTGTAAAAGAGATAGCTAGTGGGAAGCAGCCGCATAGCACAGGGAGATCAGCTGGGTGCTTTGTGACCACCTAGAGGGGTGGGATAGGGAGGGTGGGAGGGAGGGAGACGCAAGAGGGAGGAGATATGGGGATATATGAATACATATAGCTGATTCACTTTGTTATACAGCAGAAACTAACACAACAATGTAAGGCAGTTCTACTCCAATAAAGATGTTTTAAAAAAATAAAGTTAATCGTCAAAAAAAAAAAAAAAGGTACAGCCCCAGGGCCAGGCTCAAAGGAGGTGCTCCTTAAATATCTGTGGAAAGCTGGAAGGGAAGGAGACAGGGACGGAGTGGTGGGGGGAGGGGAGAGGATGTGGGGAATCATGAGGAATAATGTTGGGAGACAAGATGGGCCCATGTTTTGAAAGGGTTTCAAGTTCTGCTGACCTGTCTAATAGGTTTCTTGGAAGAGCAAGCTGATGTACGGGTTGTCCTGCCTGAAGGCTGGCGTGGCGTCTTATCTTGCTTGTATTCCCAGGGCTGAATACCTGGTCTCTGAATTGTCAGCATCAGTATTTGTTGAATAAGTGAAGGAAGGAGTGGATCAAATATTTTTAATGTTTTGGAAGTGGTCATAGTTGTACTGAGAATATAGATTGATGAAAGCTATGAATTCTTACTCCAAAATTGTAGTCATGAAAACACACATTTTATATGTCATTTCAGGGTGCTTACAGACTTACTCATGACCATCCCTAGACTCCACAGTGAGAATTCCTGCTGCATTAACCTCTAGATGATCTTGAGCATTTGTTAGTTCAGATCATCAGCAAGAGAAGGCTACTAGGCAGCCTTGGTTTCCCCAATGTAGCTGAGAACAGATGGGTCTGAAGAGGCAATCTTGCTGCTAATTTCCAAGTTCTGAGAAGATAATCAGAGTTCACCCAAACTCTTTGGAGCCCGGGGGCTTCACAAGACATTCTATTCCAGCTGCCTACAGAGAATTCAGATCTTCTTCCAGGGAAAGTTGCAAAGTGTGGACCTTGACCTGAAGCTTCTCAGCATTTCTGTTGTCCTGGAAGCTTCCGCATTAATGCTGTCCTTGTTTCGTGTGGTTTTGGTGTTGCAAACTGGTTCTGCTGATCTCCCACAATCATAAGCCATGCACCTGCATGCACGTGCAAACATCTCTCATCTGTTCTGAGAGTTTTACGGACGGCCTGATCTGAAGGCAGGAAACTGTGTCTTCTTCATCTTTGGGTCCCCAGGGCTAAGGAGAGTTTGGGGGTCCTGATACAGGCTTGGATTAGGTGACCTCTCAAATCCTCTTCAGCACTGTCATGCTGGGAACCCAGCCCCCCTGCACCCTTAGTATCCAGTACTACGAAAGCAGTTTACAATATAAAAGAACACAATATTAGGCATCATCTTTGATATTGGATTTCTTGCTCTTGGCTGGAGAGCTAAGGGTCCTTTTCTTTTTTACCCATCAAAATCATTCTTGTACCTAAGATGTTCCCTCTCCTGCAAAGTATTCCTTGACTTTTGCAGACAGGATGTGTCACTTCCTCCCCAGGCTCTTTGCTTCATATTCCAATGTTACCACTTTATGGACTTACTTGTTTCTTTTATTGGGTTGTAAATTCCTGGAGGGCGAAGACTGGATGGAATTCAACTTGATATCCCATGGTGCCTTGCATGTAGTGGAAACTCAGCAAATGTGGAGCTTGGTGAATAGCAGATACTTCACTTATTATGGGTGTGGGGTTACCCCTCTTTATAGCCGTGCCCCTTGCTTATCACTTTGCAGTCCCTCTCAGAAAGATGGATTACACGTGTCTGCTTTTCGATGCTGGGTTTGGCCACTGGACTTGCTTTGGCCGTTGGGGTGCTAGGGGACATGGTGCCAGCAGAGGCTTGGGATGCGCTGGTGCAGTCGACTTGCCTTCTTTTCCTGTGACCATCACTTGACTCACCCCTGACCCCGGGATGAGGATGAGAAACACGTGAAGCAGAGTTGCCCCAGCCAACCTGCTGAGTGAAACGTAAATGACTATCATTGGGTGCCAGTGGGATCTGGGGGGTGTTCATTCCTTAGCAATAGTTGTTTAATACAACTGTTCATCTAAAATATAGGCTGAAAAACATAGAAGGCCTTGAGGCGTTAGTTGTTTTTAAGGGATGACATGGGCGTTTTAGAAAGAATGGAACATTGAGAAATGACTTGAAGTGGTTGGTTATCCCCCAAATGGAAGACTGAATGGAGGTGGAGGAGGTGTAAAAGTTTCCCAGACATCTTCTTCTCTGTACCAAGTCTGCTGCCGTTAAGACCTGAATGATGACAGCTTTTGTGGGAGGAAAAAAGAAATTGAGCTTCTTTGAAGAGCAGCACATTTCCCCCACAGTTACACAAGGTGTTGTTTCCCATAGCTGAGTCTGCATTCTGATGAGTGGAAAAGCATACTTTACGTTGTCTGATCTGGACGATTAGTTTCTCTTCTTTCCGCCTTGCCCAAATTGATATGGGGTAGTATGGGGGCTCTCTCAAAGCATCAAGGTACAGGAGTTGTCGGGTCTGCATGGTTTCCACGGTGATGTTGCTTGCCCACCTGCTAACTGCTCATCTCTCTGGCACACGAGGTGGAGGGGGGCAGAGACTCGTAGTGTTCTCAGGCTCTGGAGTCCAGTAGAGATCCTGACTTGGCCTTCACTTAGCTCTTCCTACCAGGCGTGCCCTGTGTGTCTGCCATGTTCTCCATCTATGCCCCGCCCCAGCCGGCCATCCCAAGCCTTTGCAATGGGATCATTTCACCCCTGCCTCTGTGGGCCCTGCAGAAGGCCAAGTGATTCTTGACTTGGAGTCTACACCACATGTAAACTGAGAAAGGCTGAAGAAGGTAGCACACGGTGGGCTCCCTCAGTTTGGAAAGGATGAGCTCGCATTCTACAGGGCACCCTGCACAGAGCTCTCCTACCAGAGTCCCAAACACAGACCCACTCTGTGTTTAGCATCACTTTCAAGGTTCATAATATCGTAAAGGCAAACTTGCAGTGGCCTTTGGACTTGGCTTCCTGCCTCTGATCTCCTCCCTCCTAATTCATGCTCACATTGCTGTTGCTTTCCTTATTAAGACAAAGCTCTGATCATGACACCTCCAGCTCAAAAACATTAAGTGGTTCCTCACCGCCTCCCAAATAAAGCCAAAACTCTTCAGCACAGCAACTCATAAGGTTTTCATTCCTGGCCCCAACTTACCCCACCAACTTTGCTTCTTAGTTGATTGCCCTTGCGTCTAGGGTGCTGTCCTCCCTGAGCTGCTGTTGGCCCCTAAACACACCAGAGGCTTTCACACTGCCGTACTTTTTCTCTATTTCCCTCACCCAGAGTTCCGTGTCTCAGTGCTGGCTGTAGACATTCTTCTCATCTTTCATGGCTCAACTCAAATACCATCTTTACTCGGAAGACTTCCTTAAGTATCCCTGTGGGAATTAGCATGTTGTTTCTGTGTTACAGCCCATGTCGCTGCATTTATTTTCCTGGCTGTTTTTCTTTCTAGGTTGAAAATCTTGATTTCCTGAGATCTAGGAAAGAATCTTGGTCATCTTTGTTAATATGCTTGGTGTCTTTCTACCACTGGTCCCCCATAAATAGTTATTGCTGTCAAAACCATAGGCAAGAGAAGGTGTGGTCCTTGTCCTGGAGGTACCGACCATCTGGGTGGAGAAACAACATACAGGCACATAAAATGCCGTGAAAAGAATGATGATAAACAAGTCAGCCGTGGCAGAAATGTAAAACGGTAAAACCACAGTGGAAAAACCATATGGTGGCTCCTCAAAAAATTAAACACAGAATTATTGTATGGCCCAGAATCCCACTTCTGGGTATACATCCCAAATAATTGAAAGCAGGGAGTCAAACAGATATTATACACCCATGTTCATAGCAGCGTTATTCACAATAGCCAAAAGGTGGAAGCATCCCAAATGTCCATCTGTGAATGAACACATAAAGAAAATGTGGTTATACATACAATGAAATATGTCTTAAAAAAGGAAATTCTGATACATGCTATAAGATGTATGAACCTTGAAGACATTAGGCTAAGTGAAATAAGCTAGTCACAAAAGGACAAATATTGAAGGATTCCACCGATGTGAGGTACCTAGAGTCATCAAACTCATTGAGGCAGAAAGTAGAATAGTGGTTGCCAGCTCCTAGAGGGAGGAGCTATTGTTAAATGGGTGCAGAGCTTCAGTTAAAATGATGACAAGGTTCTAGAGATGGAGAGTGGCGATGGTTGCACAACCTTGCCAACATACTTAATGCCCCTGAACTATGCACTTAAAACTAGTTAAAATGGTAAATTTTATGTAAGCTATATTTTATCACAATGAAAAAAATGAAAACAAAAACAAAAAGAAATTAGCAAGTACAAATAATGGTCTGTATACAAATTGGCTGCAGTCTCAAATGTTTTCAGCTGGGAATGCTGAGGTGGGTTTAAAGGGTGGGAGTTCTGGCAGGAAGGTATGAGCTATTTGGATTCTGCCTAACGGAGAAGTGGGTGTGGGGTCTTTTGGGGTCATGCCTGCCTTGGTTGGAGGTTCCCTACCTGAGCCCCAGAGGCTGACAACTAAGGACCAGTCAGCTCAAGTCCTCTGTCTTCCAGGTGGGTCTGACCAGTGTGAAGAGCCAGCAGGTGGGAGGAGGGCAAGAGATGAATGAGGTCAGGGACCCTCCTGCTGGTTTGGCAGTAGCTCGGGTCCTTCACTGCCATCACATCTGAGTATGGGCAGAAAATGGGAAGAAGGGAAGGAAAAGGAAGACTTCCTAGAAGTTTCCCACACACTTCTGCTCCATTTCATGTGGTCAGAACCCACCTGCCTAGGGAGGCCAGGACATGTAGGCTTTATTCCTGAGACAGTGTGTAGGAATCAGTCTCAGGATTCTGTTTCTAAGGAAGAAAGGGGGATGGATACTGGGAGTCCACTGGCTGGCTCTGCCGTGGAGCTGATCAAAGCCCACTCATGGCTGGGATGGACAGAGTCAATGTGCCTTCTTTATTCTCCCACTAGTGGGTGTCTAGGCTTTGTCTATTGGTGGTGTCTTGGCCAACTTGGGTCCCTTCTCCATGCTGAGTGTAGAGCAGGGACCATGTGCCCAATCTCACACGGAAAAGTTAAAGAACCAGCGCAGATCCATGTACAAATAACTTAGATCAGGAAGCTAAAAGTCCTGTTTACAAGCTTGCTCCTTCTTTCTCTCCTCTTGGTGATGATGGGACATAAGTTGCTATGGTGATGGGAAGATGAGGGAGGGGATTGTGGGTACTGAGGCTGCTTTCACCTACACATAAAACTTTGTAAAAGTTTCCCCCAAGGAGCTGGAGTCGAGATAAGGCAAAGCCTGCCCCTAGATGCCAGAGGGCTCGAAAATGTTTCCCAGGTTTCTGTCCATCAAACAGATCTTGCAGGAAGCCAATGCTATAAACTGGGGAGTCCAGAAACTTCCCAGGAGGAGGAACGATTCAATGCAAACCCTAAAGCACTGAAATGAGCTGAAAGAGCTCTCTCCTGCTTCAGAGTTGAGGGTGGGCATGAGGAGAGGAGTGGTCTGGACCGCTGCCTAGCAAGGCCCCGCCCCACTGTGTAGATGGCTGACGGCACTCAGCACCGGAGTGCTGGCAGAGGGCCCAGGCTCTGGCATCTCCTGGACTTGAAACCTTCCTCCATCACTTTCTAGTTATATGACCTTGGGATAATTTCTTTCGATTTCCGAGCTGCTTCTTCATCATCTGTAAAAAGTAGATAATACCAGATCCTGAGGGAATGACACGAGGGAATGCACACAACAGGCTTAGCCCAGTGTCGGGCTCATGGTGCGGGTTCTACATATACCGGCAGTTATTTTAACTGGCATTTCCAGGTGACCAAGTTTCTGGGTACTTCAGTGTGCAGAGAGTTACAGTCTTTTAGGGGGGAATTAAGAAGCACCTGGGAGTGAGAGAGGGGCGGAGGTGGAGGAGGGGTGCTGTGACCAAGCAGGTAAGGAGCCCTAGAGCATTTGCTCCTGAATTATTCATGGAAATAGGCTTTGGATAATTGGAGGCCATTTTTCATTACCATTATTTTCCAGAGAAATTACTCCATTGCTAAAATCTGAGGCGGGGAAGGATACTCGATTCAGCTTAGATCGCTTTCTTAAAAACGGCTTAGGTCTTCTGCCCATTTTTGGATTGGTTGTTTGTTTTTTTGTTATTGAGCTGCATGAGCTGCTCATAAATTTTGGAGATTAATCCTTTGTTATTTGCTTCATTTGCAAATACTTTCTCCCATTCTGAGGGTTGTCTTTTCGTCTTGTTTATGGTTTCCTTTGCTGTGCAAAAGCTTTGAAGTTTCATTAGGTCCCATTTGTTTATTTTTGTTTTTATTTCCATTTCTCTAGGAGATGGGTCAAAAAGGATCTTGCTGTGATTTATGTCATAGAGTGTTCTGCCTATGTTTTCCTCTAAGAGTTTGATAGTTTCTGGCCTTACATTTAGGTCTTTAATCCATTTTGAGCTTATTTTTGTGTATGGTGTTAGGGAGTGATCTAATCTCATACTTTTACAGGTACCTGTCCAGTTTTCCCAGTACCACTTATTGAAAAGGCTGTCCTTTCTCCACTGTACATTCCTGCCTCCTTTATCAAAGATAAGGTGACCATATGTGTGTGAGTTTATCTCTGGGCTTTCTATCCTGTTCCATTGATCTATATTTCTGTTTTTGTGCCAGTACCATACTGCCTTGATTACTGTAGCTTTGTAATATAGTCTGAAGTCAGAGAGCCTGATTCCTCCAGCTCCGTTTTTCATTCTCAAGATTGCTTTGGCTATTCGGGGTCTTTTGTGTTTCCATACAAATTGTGAAATTTTTTGTTCTAATAGACATTTCTCCAAAGAAGATTTACAGATTTCCAACAAACACATGAAAGAATGCTCAACATCATTAATCATTAGAGAAATGCAAATCAAAACTACAACGAGATATCATCTCATACCAGTCAGAATGGCCATCATCAAAAAATCTAGAAACAATAAATGCTGGAGAGGGTGTGGAGAAAAGGGAACCCTCTTGCACTGTTGGTGGGAATGTAAATTGATACAGCCACTGTGGAGAACAGTATGGAGGTTCCTTAAAAAACTACAAATAGAACTACCATCTGACCCAGCAATCCCATTACCGGGCATATACCCTGAGAAAACCATAATTGAAAAAGAGTCATGTACCAAGATGTTCATTGCAGCTCTATTTACAATAGCCAGGAGATGGAAACAACCTAAACGTCCATCATCGGATGAATGGATAAAGAAGATGTGGCACATATATACAATGGAATATTACTCAGCCATAAAAAGAAACGAAATTGAGTTATTTGTAGTGAGGTGGATGGAGCTAGAGTCTGTCATACAGAGTGAAGTAAGTCAGAAAGAGAAAAACAAATACCGTATGTTAACACATATATATGGAATCTAAGAAAAAAAATGTCATGAAGAACCTAGGGGTAAGACGGCAATAAATACACAGACCTACTAGAGAATGGACTTGAGGATATGGGGAGGGGGAAGGGTGAGCTGTGACAAAGTGAGAGAGTGGCATGGACATATACACACTACCAAATGTGAAATAGATACCTAGTGGGAAGCAGCCGCATAGCACAGGGAGATCAGCTTGGTGCTTTGTGACCACCTGGATGGGTGGGATAGGGAGGGTCGAGGGAGGGAGATGCAAGAGGGAGGAGATATGTGAACATATGTATATGTATAGCTGATTCACTTTGTTATAAAGCAGAAACTAACACACCATTGTAAAGCAATTATACTCCAATAAAGATGTAAAAAAAACAAACAAACAAAACTGCTGAGGGAGGGCCCCAAACCAGCACCTCCTTTGGGGTGGTGTGACTGCAAGGGCAGATAGTCCTGCCTTGTTAATTACTTCCCAAAGTGAAAGGGGAGGGGAGAGAGGGAGGAGGATGAGGGGAGTGGGGAGGGGACAGCGGGTGCTGAGGAAAGAGGGAGAAGGGCACTTAAAAGGGAGGCAGGGACAATCCTGTGGCTTGACACTCCCGGCAAAGGCCAGTCTGAAGATGCACACGTACGCACACACTCAAGCACATGCATGCACATACACTCACGCATGCACGCATTTGCCTCATCTGGGTGTCCTGTGAAGCCTTCTTGAATCCCCTACCTCCACCCCCGCTGCTCTAGCCCAGCTGGCCCAGGTCAAGGCAGATGCATTCGTATCTGGTGGATGAGATGTAAGCAGAGGTGTCACAGGTCAGTATCTGGGAACCTTCGTTAAGACCACTGGCACCTGCCCTTGGTTGTAATTTACTTGCCATCTGGGAGGTTTGCGGTGATTGCGTCTGTCTGTCTAATGAGTTAGAAGCTCTCAGGGAAAGGAATCCTCCTTCTATGTCATGCCCCCTCCCTCTCACCTCCCTCAAGCACAGGGCTCTGGATGTCATCAGCCTGCAACACTCCACAGGCCGTTGATGGAAGGATGGATGGATGGAAGCAGATACCACCCAGGGACATGTTTTGAACCTGGCTGAGAATTCATCCTGGGGACCATCTGAGTGAAGAGAGCCTAGTACTGAGGAGAATGGATGGATCAAATGGATCAAGTTTGACAAAGGAAGATAAGCAGGCGGCCCACCCTCATTCCACTGCCAGAAGGAACCCTACGCCCGGGGATCAGCTTCCTTGTCTATGTCAATTCTCCCCATTCCGCTCTGCGTGATAACTTCATTTCCGGGAAGAAGATGAAGAAAGCGCCATGTACGTAGTAACACTGGTCCTGATGCTGTTCCCAGAGGACAAAGCCTTAGCCCAGCAGGATGGACACGAGGGAGGCACTAACCCCCTTAGGTCCTTTCTGGAGCCCCTGTGCTTGTGGTTCGTCTGATGTGGGGACAGAGGGGCAGCTCTGACTTGGCCAACTGAGTACCAGCCCCGGCATCTGTGAGCTCCAGACCTGCAGTAAAGCTGCTTATTGGGGGAGGGGCATACCACCCACTCCAGTGATGCTCCCAGGTAGCCCCGAGGAAGCCCTTGACAAGGCTCACCACTGCTGAGGGGCCCAACCCAGATGGCCAGCTAAGATTGCTCATCTGAGCCTACTGGACCACTCCCCAGCAGGGTGGGCAAAGATCCTTAAGAATCCATGCTTTTCCCCTGCACAGAATTCTCCCCTATGATTTCCTTGCTTTCTCTGGCCAGTAATTTCCAGATATGCCTCATTTAGGGACAGAGATAGAGATAGGGATAGAGATGATAGAGATAGAGATAGGAGATGAGAGATGGAGAGGGAGAGGGAAAAGGAGAGGGAGAGAGGAGATTACGTGAATGTATTTGCTGTGTGGAGTGACTGCAGAAGAGGTCTGGAGAAGGCATGGCGGGGACTGCTGAGAGCAGCTGAGAGAGAACATATGAATTCTGTCATTGTAAGTAAAGATTAAACAGTGGAGAGAATGGGGCTTCGCTGCAGCCACTGGATTAACCGCTTGTAAATTTCAATAATCAGTTTAAAGTTCAGTTTATCACGCGTGCCAAGAAGCGTGGCTCTCTAAGATGAGCTACGCCTTCGTTGCTGGAAATGGTTGAAAGTCAGGGAGGCGATTTGCAGCCTGAAGATGCTGCCCCACAGAGAAGAATCATCCACCCCTACGGCAGCAGCCTGTTGGGAAGAGAGATCCTGTCCATTCCTTAAAACCATGAATTTGAGTTGAGATGCCCCAAGATAAGGCAGATGCTATTTCTAAGGTGGTGACTGAGACTAACTGGCTCAAGAAGCCACTGCAGTGCCCCACAGCCAAAAGAGTAAAGCTCTAAACCCTTGGCCAGAAGCCTCAGCCTTCCCCCGGGGCCTCTGAACCCATTTACAGCCCCTTCCTAGGTGCTCCCTCTCCCAGACCTGTACTCTACCAGACATACCACCCTAGCCCCCATCTTCCCGAGCAGACTTTCTGCCTGAAGCCCTCATTCTTTTCCACCTGTCTAAACTATTCCCACTCACCAACTCCAAACAGAATACAGACGCCTCCACTGAAAGGTCCCTGAAGCCCTCCTCCTTCCCCAAGTGGGAAGACATCCCCTTGCTCCTATAGGGCCCATCACATTTTCCTTGTTATAACATGTAGGTGGTTGTAACGTGACTCCTAGCAGGTTGTAAGCTCCAGAGGACAGAGAGCTCATCGGGGCTTCTCCACGCGTCCTGTGGCTTGTAGTCCAGTTGGCGGAGTATCTTGACCGTGGCTACCACGTCAGATACTATCTGTTCATTCTTGGCTTTCCCATGGCATTCTTTCACCCGCAATAGCCAACTCACTGTCCCCCAGGGTACCGTGAATTTTCACACTTCTGGGCCATTCATTGATTCACTCATTCATGCCTTCATGCATTCAACATGGTTTTTGAATGCATACTATATACCAGACGACTCTACTTCCAAGACTCAGGGGTGAGCATATGACCTGGACCTGACCAGTCAGAGCATTCCATTCTCCTAGCCACAGGACTGGTTACAGATGGGCAAGGAACACAGGTCATACCACTGAAACTCAAATCTAAGACTCCTTTGGGAACTTGCATATATTGTACCTGTTTAATAACGAGTATCAGCCTGGAGCTGCAGGGGGCCACCCATGAATAATGAGAATCAAGTCCCACCAAGGAAAGCAGAGCTGAGAGGCAGAGAGCGAGACATTCCTGGTGACATCCATTGAGCACCTAGATCCAACCATGCCTGACTCATCCCTGGACTTCAGTTATATGAGTCCATCAGTCCCCTTTTCTGCTGAAGCCAGTTTAAACTTGATTTCTATAACATTCAATCAGCGTTCTCACTAAACTAAAGGTAGAACATAGGCCTTTATGGATATGAAAACCTGTCCTTTGTTTTCCTGGCTGTTCTATACCTGGGTCTAGAACATCTTTGCTTTCTTGCTGCCAAGAAAGTGGGTGGGTGGGTGGTGGGTGATGGTGGAGGGGTTGTTTGCTTGTCTGTTGGTGTCTATGCCTGACCTTCAGGCCCCACTTGGCTTTAGCCTCCTGCTTTGTCTAGAAGTGGGCCTGAGATGGGGCCCCCTCACATCTCCTGGAGTTCATGGGTTAATAGCACACACAGATTGAACGATGGGCTCTGGATGGTGGAAGGGCGCTGGTACAGAGGCCACAGCTCATCCTTGCTCAGCTGGATGAATAACTAGGTAGGTTAGTGGTAGGTGAAATTAGGATTTGAATATGAACAGTTATGTTTGGTATTGGATATCTGTGTTTGTCACTATTGCTGTTGTTTTCATATTGAGTCTTACTTTAGCTGCCCTTTCGCTTGTGCCCCTTGAGATCGTGAGGTCCCGTCGCTGCCCCAGGAACTAAGAACGCTCCCGCACATTTAATGAAGTCTGCAGCGGGTGTATTTTTACATGGCTTGTTTGCATCTGTTCTCCCCCTGTTCCTCGCCTGAGGGACACCGGCCGGGTGAGAGGCCCAGGAGCGTGACTTTGCCATGGGAGCTAGCGGACTGCAGCAGCTGGCTCCACAGCACCCTCTGATTGTACCTGGCCTGCGCGGGGACGTGGAGATTTACATCTCTCTTACTTTGCTGATTCCTCTGTTCAAATGGCCGGCAAGGAGGCGAGCTGGCCTTGTGTACTGCCTCTCCATGGCTAGTGGGTGAGAGACCCAGGCTGCACGTCTGTGCCTGTTATAGCTCCCCGGGTTCAGGCTGGACAGCCTGCCTGAGAGAGGTGTTTCCAGGCTGCGCCCGTCTCTGGCTGGGAGAGGCTTCTCGCAGCATAGGCAGTGTTTGATACAGCCCTGGCTCTCTGCTGGAGCGCCTCAGAGCCCTTTGCCAGTGGCAGAGCCTGGGGAAGCCGTTCAGGGTCCTGGCAGGAAACAGATGGTACATTCATAGAGGGGATTGAAGAGAGCTTAATAAAGGGACTGTTCCCAAGTGTAGGCATGTTTGAGGGGACCAGGGATGCGAAATACCTCGGGATTAGTCACAGTAAGAAACTATTACCACACTGGCCCCCCACCTGAGACGTGAAGCACTTACCACACCCCAGGAAAGCTGCGGAAGGGGTGCCCAGCAGCAGCAGTGGTTTTCCGCGGAGGAACACAGCTTTTGCCTGCCTGGGGCTGGGCTGTGAGAGAGCTGGGGGTATGAAGAGCCTGACCTCTCTCTCCTCCCACCCTCTGGTCCCTTGATCCTCCTGTTGGCTGAACCCAACCCAGTAAGGGTATCTTTTTTGTTTTTTTTTTTTTTTTGCGGTACGCGGACCTCTCACTGTTGTGGTCTCTCCCGTTGCGGAGCACAGGCTCCGGACGCGCAGGCTCAGCGGCCATGGCTCACGGGCCTAGCTGCTCCGCGGCATGTGGGATCTTCCCGGACCGGGGCACGAACCCGTGTCCCCTGCATCGGCAGGCGGACTCTCAACCACTGTGCCACCAGGGAAGCCTGCAGTAAGGGAATCTTATTGATGTCCGTGGATGCCAGCCTCTAGGGGCACTAAGATGGGGGTGGAGAGTGGACCTGGAAGGAGAAACAGACAATATCTAGTTCTCAAGTGCTATCTGCTGTTTCAGGTAGGGCTCTCTGGGACAGAAGAAACAGAGGGCCACTCACGGTTACTTCAAGGAGAAGCGAGTGATGGGGCTGGAACCTCAGAGGTGAGCAGGCACAGGGGGTTGTGTTTAAGCTCCCCAGGGAGGCTGTGCGTGGATGCCACATGGGATGGCAGGAGCGACAGATGATCGCCAGGCCCCTTCCCATGCTGAGCTTGGCGGTTAAGCCTCATGGGAAAGAGGTAATGCTGTCTGGGTTAGAGCAAAGGCTGACATAGCTGGACTTTGCATTATTTGTAATGCTTACTGATCCACCCACCCCCAGAGTGAAAAGTAACGCATGCTTGTTTCAACAAGCCAAATGATACGGAGACCACAAAGGAAAAGCCAACTCCTTCCTCCAACCCCACCTCCATCCCCCCAAACAAACATTAACAGTTTGGTGTATATCTTTCCTTCCTTTTCTCTACATTCACTCAAAATGTATTTAAATGTTTATAAAATATTAAAAACTTTTTTTTCTTCAACAATGAGATCACACAATTTGCATAACCCTACAATAATTTTTTTCCACTAACAGTGGAATGGGTATCTTCCTGGGTCAGTCAATATATATGGCTCCAACTCATCCTTTTTAATTGCTTCCTAATATTTCACAGTACCCACATATAAAGATTTTGCTAGAAAAGCACACTTCCCTTTCAATTAGCCAACACAGAGCTCTTGGTGACTTAACAGGTCAAATGGCCATAAACACTCCCTTTTAGTCTCCTGGTACTTCTGGTCCAGTTAGGGCTGTACGACTTGGGCATGGACAGAAGAACTTGTATTTCAAGATAACCCATAAGTGGCACCTAGGTGACTTAGACTCCGGATGCTTTAGGGCAAGTTGTTGGACTGAGAAGTCCTAGAAAGCCTCATGCAGGGGCAGGAGAGGGGTGATGTGAGCTGGACCCTGAAAGAAGGGGAGAGTTACTATTGCTATTTTAAGCACAGGCAACAACACCTATTAGTGACTGACGGAAGTGTTATGGGGCAGAGGGTCTGCTGGGCCTCTGATGCAGGGAGACAGCCATCATTTATTTGGATGCAAAGAGAGAGGCGCTAATGTCTTTCCAAGTTCTTGAAATCACCTGCTTTTCCCCAAGTAGGTTAATTTTCCCTCTTGCCCGTAATTCTCTCACACTCTTGATTTGTGGAAGAAACTCTTTTCACTGAAAGCTCCCATGTCAGTTCAAGTCTTGTCTGTGTCCACTTGATCACGAGTTTGAAATCAGGCATGTTTCTGTTAATGAGGTTTGACACGATGCCCATTAGCCAGTGAGCGCCATGGGGCCCCACGGGTCTGTGTCAAATCCCAAGGGCGTCTCAGCTGCAATCAGTTTCCTGCGGAGGACAAAGAGGATCTTCCATCTCTGGGTAGTGTGAGAGGGCAGCTCAGAAGAGCAGGCTTCTCTCCTTCTGGTCCCACACCAGGGTCATTTGCCTTTGCACCAGCCTCCCTCAAGTGCTGTTCCCTTATCTTGGCCACCACCTCATTTCTGCCCCTTCACCTGAATCTCTGAAGGCATCTCCTGTGCTTCGAGGTGGCCAAGCATTCTCTCTAGATCCCCAGTTGTACCCGTTTCCCAGGCACCCTGGGAGAGTCTTATCTATACTTTCTCTTAGGTTCCTGGCCATCTCATGGGAACATGGCCCCTTAAGGTCCTTGTCTAGGACATCAACATTTTGATTCAGCCTCCATTTATTTCCCAGAGCTCACAACTTGAGGACACAAACTTTCTCTTCACACGCCTGCCCCCAGCTCTGAGCTCCTGGAACACTCTGGAATTCCTCATCTCTTTACCTCTCTGTTGCTGTAACTTTGGACTCTTCCAAGGTTTGGGGTATAAACATTCACCACTCATCTCCAGTGCAAAGCTACACCTTAAAACTCTTCATTCAGAAGATTTGAGGAATCATTCCAAACCCCAGTGAGGAATGAAGGAGACACAGAGCTTGCTGCAGTTCCCTTTAAATGGGAAAAACTCCCAGTTATGGACCATATGGGGAAGGCAGATTCTCACCTTGAAAAAGTGGTGCTGGGAATTGGTTTTCCTCCGTGGCACCCTCTGAGCTGCTGAAATATCTCCCCTCATTATTGAGAATGTATATAAAAGCCAGTAAACTTTTATTGCAGGCATATTATAGCTTTACTTTAAAACATTCCCCCCACCCTCCCTGCACTTGGCAGCACTGAAGGGTGGATTTCATATGCAATTTGAAATCCAGCTGCCATCCAGGCCCTCTTTGAGCGGGGAGGGCAATGGAGGATAACTCTGGGAGCCCCCAAGTCCTCAGATAGCCTCCTCTGCCCCAGGCCCACTCCCCTCAGTGCCCACTTTTGCTGAGCCTTGCCCTGTCCAGGGGACTAATGAAGGTCAAGGGATCACCTGCATGTAAGGGAGAGAGAGGGTCTTCAGGGTGGGAGAGTGGTTCCCAGTCATTCCCAGTTTGGGTAGCTGCAGAGAGAAGCCTCTGGAGAGAGTTGGAGACAGGCCAGGGTGGCCCGGTTGAAATGGGAAGGGGTTGGAGAGGAGAGGTTTCATTCTCTGGACCTGAGCCTCATAGGAACAAACGCTCAGCTTCCCTAAGAGACTCAGGCTTTGGAGTCCAAGGCAGAAAGGGAGTGGGGGAGGGGAGCATGGGCTCTGATGTTAAATTGTTCTCTATTGTCATCTTGGTGTCCCCACTCGTTAGCAGCATGTCCTTGAGCAAGCGACATCATTTCTCTGCCTCTGAGACGGCTCGTGCTTTAGTAGAAGTAATATTCTATTGGAGGGGCACGGTGGGGATGAAACACAATAACACAGGCAGAACTCCCAGCGCTGGTGCTAGCATAAAGTCAATGCCTAATTGATTTGGAGCGTCTCCTTGTATTTATCTAAGCCTGCTTCTGCTGCAGTCGTGGTTTCCCCCTGTCATTCAGTTCTCAGTGGTCCACTCTTATTAATTTTTATGGAAATCTGTCTACCAGTTGAAGGACTATGTCTCTGGCAAGGCCAATGCTAAGACTCCTATGCCCATAGTTCTCTATTAATCTTTCATAACCGTTAAACTTTTTTTTTCCTTTTTTCCTTTCTTGATCTTTTCTACATTCTCTGCTTGTTAGCTAGGACTACCTGAGCTTTCCCAAAAGGGATATCTGGAATAAAGGCCAAAGTTGAGGTTCAGGATAATGAAAGGATGACTCACCTATTTTAAATATCTGTTATATACCACCAAATTGGGTACATATTAGTAAAACATTACCCAGTTCTGCCTAAAATGATTTACAAGTGGCCCTCTAGATCAGAGGTCAGTAAACCACAGCCTATGGGACAAATCCGTCCCATCATCTTTTTTAGTAAATAAAATTTTATTAGAACATGGTCATGCTCATTTGTTTAGAAATTGACTATCAATGCTTTTGCATTACAACAACAGAGTTAAGTCATTGCAACAGAAATTGTATGGCCTGCAAAGCCCAAAATATTTACTGTCTGGCTCTTACAGAAGAATTTTGCTGACCTCTGCTCTAGATCATCTTCTCCTGGTGTGTTCCAAGGTTCCTGCCTCAGCTCCAAGGGGACATTGAGGAATTAACTCCATGCAATCCACTAGGTAAGCTCCCCAGCCTAGCTACTCGTTTACTGGGAAAACATTGCATATATGCTGCATGACACATATGTTGAGTATGCATTTTAGGCAATTTGGGCCTATCCTGACAAATGAATTGTAAGATTCATTTCAAGGTTAAGTCCTATCCCGGAAGACCTGGGAGCTCAAGGAAGACCTGGAAGGCAGTTAGCTCCGCTGTCGTCTGTCCTTGATGCTGATCACAAGCACTGATTGGGTCCAATAAGTAGCATCTTATGTTTATGAGACATTTCATTGTTTTCAAAGGACTCTAAAATGTGTTTTTTCACTTGATACTACTATCATTTCTGAGAGTTATACTCTTTTTTGTATACATTAAAGATAGGACCTGAAAGTATTTGGGGACTCTTTTTATACACCATGCCTGATCTGTATTTTCACAATTACAGCCTTACTTTCAACCTCTCGTGAAGCCTCATTCTGCCTTGCCTGAAGATCTTGACAGATGCCTTTGCTGGAAGGACAAGGTCTTTGGCTTTATTCTGGCATTCGTATTGCCCATGCCTACACTTGACTCCTTGAACTCCTGAAGTCTTGGGCCAGGCCTCCACCACCCTCTTTCCCTTCTCTGCCCTCTCCTTTAGAATTTGCTTTCTCATGCCTCCTTCTCAATTTCTTATCATTCACTCAACATTGGCCAACTTGCCCACTAGGTAATACACTCTCTGGACACTAATTAAAGTCTCCAGGTAATTGGTAAACGTTCGTCTTCTTTTATAATAGGTAGTCCTGAGGTGAAGGATGTTTTAATAAGAAACAGTGTGGTCTTTAAGATCCCGTGGACCTCCAGCTCCTGACTTCCCAGTTTGGAGGATCCTTCAGGGTCTTTGGACTAAGGTAGATATGTCACTTTTTGCTACTTTCACTCTCTGGCCAAAGCCACAGCCTCACTCCCAGGACCGTTGGTTTATTCGCAGTTTGATAGTTGTATGTGACATTCTGCCACATGCAGGTGCCCAGGTGTGGAGCAAGGCAACACAGGATGATATTGCTTCATTTAATAGAAGCAGTTGTACCCTAGTGATGGGGATATAGCTATCTCATAGAGTACCAACAAATAGTTATTCAGCATAATAGATTGGGGTAGGCATGGGGGAAAGACAGGAAAACCAATAATCAGATCCAGTAACCAGAGTCCTCCTTGAGTTATAGAAGTCAGAGGGTCATTAGTGATTACATACCGCAAGCTCTCCATTTTAACCATGAGAGAGTTGAGACTCAGGGAGTAGAAGTAACTTGTCAAAAGTCTCCCTGGCGTAACAGATAGTTATGCCACTGTTACTGGCATAACAGATAGTTATGCCACTGTTACTGGCGTAACAGATAGTAGAATTCAAGTCTTCCAATTCATCCTGTACTGATAATTTTCTAAGGGTTCAGAGGCAGTGTCTCAGGGGATCCTTCAGGAGATAAGGGGATGATGGGGCCAATTTAATCTGTTTGATTTATTTTGAAGAGAATATTTTGCTCCCCAAAATTATTTGAAAGTCACTGCAGCAAAACATGTTCACTCGTCGTTGAAGGAGATTGAAAACCCTTAAAAGAAAATGATTGGGATTGACATATAAACACTAACATGCATAAAATAGATAACTAATAAGAACCTGCTGTATAGTACAGGGGACTCCACTTCGCTGTACAGTAGAAACTAACACAACATTGTAAGACAACTATACCTCAATTAAAAAAAAAAAAAGAAAACTGAAAAGTCATTATACAATTGGCTTCCATTTACTGAGTGTCTGTTGTGTTCCAGGTACTTGACGCTCAGTGGCTCATTTAATCTTAATAATATTCCTAGGAGACAACTGCTGTAATTCTATTTTAAGTGGAAAGACTGAGTACCACACAGTTTAAGAACTTTGTCCAAGGATTCATAGCAAGTAAGTGGAGGAACTGGAATTCAAACGGAGGTCTTTCTGAGTTTTTGAAAAAAATTTTATTGGAGTATAGTTGATTTACAATGTTGTGTTAGTTTCTGCTATACAGCAAAGTAAATCAGTTATACGTGTATCCACTCTTTTTTAGATTCTTTTCCCATATAGGTCATTACATAGTATTGAGAAGAGTTCCCTGTGCTTATACAGTAGTTACTTATCAGTTATCTATCTCATTTTCTGATTTTAAAATGCATTCTATCTCTCCAGATTAAATTAGATTATCAAATACTTGAAAGTTTATTGAGAATGTACCCTAAGAGCGCGGCAGGTGTAAAGAGTCAAGTGTCAGAGGGCACTGCTTTCTTTGAAACATGAGATCCTAGCTTAGACCAGGCCTGGGTGATGTCCGTGGGATAAACTGGGCATCCAGGGGCCACATTCACAGGTCTAGGGGAGACATGTGTAGTGAGGTGGACCCTGGAAGGTAAGGTGGGCAGGACCCAAAGGCAGAAACTAATTGCTAACTTTTACTGACTGTGTAGTATGTACGAAGAACTCACATATGCATTAGCTCTTTTAATCACAAGAACACCCTTTTGATGCAGGTGTTATTACTATTACTATCTCCGTTTTACTGATAAGGAACTCTAGATATAGCGAAGTTAAATAACTAGCTTTAATTATTTAGTTAAATAACGAAAAGTGCCAGAGTCAGGATCCAGACACAGGTAGTATCACCCCAGAGCCTGCACTCTCCTTTTTTGCAGGGTTCACAAAGGCAAGACTGTGAAAGCATAAAGGTATGGAAAATATCCATGACTCTAAGATTCTATTGGAGGTTTTCTCATCATACAACTATGATAATGCTTTATACTACACATCTCTTTACTCTCTACAAAGTACTTCCACATACATTAACTTTGTGGGGTGGGCTGGAGGTAGACTGGCTGGCCAGGGCCTTTGAAGCCTGCTGTATAAGAGGGAACATCTTGACTAAGGAGAACTGACCCTGCAGAGTGACTGTTATCTCTGCTCCATAAAACCTCAGGCAGGGCTCCCACCCCCTCTCTTCAAGCTTTATTCTCTGCTTCTCTCCCTCTGTGGTTCAGCTTTGAACATTGGGACCACAGAGCCAAGAGAGGGTTTTTTCCAGAATAAAGGGACCCCAACTTATTAGCAGCCAAACCAGACCTGGGTGAGGGTTGGGATTCTAGATTAAGTTTTCTAAAGTCATAGTTGGATAATTTGGGGCACCAACCTAGGACCCACTGGGTCAATTTGGGGAGGTGGTGATGGACAGGGGGAGCATGGAGCTAGGCTCTCTGTTATTACAGACCTGGCTTCCGTCCTTTCTTGTCTGTTCAATCATTCAGAAGGGTTGGAGTGGTCCTTCTGAGCCTGGTCCTGTGTGGATGTGTGCAGGAGGTGGGACAGGGGAAAGATCCCATCCCTGGCTTCAAGGAGCTCCCAAGCCTGTTGAGAAGAGAAGGCTCCCACCAGAAACCATTGATCTACATCCGGAGCTATGGGAGGGGAGAAGGCAAGAGACAGAGGGCTCCCAGAGATGAGGAGAATTGTGCCAGAGAGTGACAGGGGCCCTTGCTGCCCATTTAAACTCCACCCATACTGTGTCACTCAACCCTAAGGCGCCCTTCTCTCTGCAGCCTTCTGTGTTTTTGTGCTTACGTGGATCTGTCCTCTTTGTGGGCTCAGCAGCGTTTTTGTTCTCTTATAGTAGTTAGCATTGTTCTTTGCTTGACTTTGTGTTTTTTTTGGTATTCTTCATCTGGACTGTGGCAGAGCCACTGTCATTCCCATCCTCTCTCTACTCCCTAGCAGGACTTTTCAAAATTCATTGTGAAGCTGAATCCCTGGGGAACTAGTTATAAAATGCAGGCTTGAATCCAGGTAGTCTTGTGTGGAGCCTGAGATTCTGCATTTCTAACCAGTTCCCATCTTGTTAGATGCCGAACCCGATGGTCTACGGACCTTGATTTGAGTAGCAAGGTTCTACAGTATTAGACACAGACAAAACCTTTCAAGCGAACTTGCTGATTTCTTGAACTGGTTAATGGGCATGTTACTTCCTTTCTCTGGGTCTCTTTTACCAAAGAGACCAAGCCAGATAAGGAATTTGTTTTAGGCTTGACAGATGCTAAGGTTTCTGTACCCCCATTTCCCTCTCCTGCTTCCTTGGCTGGTACTGATAGTTGAAGACGGTATTCTTTCCCACTGAGCTTGGACATGTCCTCTTGAGAAGGGTTTTCTCAATATAGTACCCTAAAGATCCACTTCTGGTCCAACAGAGTTGGGTTGAGGATGAATCCTATCTGCTACCCTGGGTAAGATGTGCCTTAAGGTCTCTTCTAATGGAATGATTTTGGGTGTGTGGGGAAGTTGGGTGCTACACAGAGATGCTCCAAAACCTGGTGCCCACCCTGGGAGATGGGGGCATCGCTGCCTCCAGAACCTCTTGTGCTAGAGAAGCCCCTCAGTCTGGGTCTGGGAAGTGAGAGGAGGGGCAGGAAAATGGAGAACAGGTGATGGATGGGGATGAAGAAGTCAGTGGTTCTCCCCGCCTGCACTGTTGGTGGGAATGTAAATTGCTGCAGCCTCTATGGAAAACAGTATGGAGGTTCCTTAAAAAACTAAAAATAGGGCTTCCCTGGTGGCGCAGTGGTTGAGAGTCCGCCTGCCGATGCAGGGGACACAGGTTCGTGCCCCGGTCTGGGAAGATCCCACATGCAGAGCGGCTGGGCCCGTGAGCCATGGCCACTGAGCCTGCGCGTCTGGAGCCTGTGCTCCACAACGGGAGAGGCCACAACAGTGAGAGGCCCGCGTACCACAAAACAAACAAACAAAAAAACAAAAAATAGAATTACCATATGATCCAGCAATCCCACTCCTGGGCATATATCCAGACAAAACTCTAATTCGAAAAGATGCATGCACCCCAATGTTCATAGCAGCTCTATTTGCAATAGCCAAGACATGGAAGCAACCTAGGTGTCCATCAACAGGTGAGTGGATAAAGAAGTTGTGGTATATATACACAGTGGGGTATTACTCAGCCATAAGAAAGAATGAAATAATGCCATTTGCAGCAACTTGGATGGACCTAGAGATTATCATACTAAGTGAAGTAAGCCAGACAGAGAAAGACAAATATATGATTCCACATATAAGTGGAATCTAAAAAAAAAAAAAATGGTACAAATGAACTTATTTACAAAGCAGAAATAGACTCACGGACATAGAAAACAAATTTATGGTTACCAAAGGGGATGGGGGGGAGGGGAGAGAGACAAATTAGGAGTTTGGAATTAACATAGACACAAGTTTGGAATTAATATAGACACACTACTATATATAAAATAGATAACAAACAAGGACCTACTGTATAGCACAGGGAACTATATTCAATATCTTGTAATAACCTATAATGGGAAAGAATCTGAGAAAGAATATATATTGTATATATAACTGAATCACTTTGCTATATACCTGAAACTAACACAACATTGTAAATTAACTATACTTCAATTTTAAAAGATGGTTATACAGAACAGACTCACAGACTTAGAGAACGAACTTATGGTTACCAGTGGGGGAAGGGTGGGGGGAAGGGATAGTTAGAGAATTTGGGATTGACATGTAAACACTGCTATATTTAAAACAGATAACCAACAAGGACCTACTGTATAGCACAGGGAACTCTGCTCAATAATATGTAATGGCCTAGATGGGAAGAGAATTTGAAAAAGAATAGATACATGTATACGTGTAACTGAGTCACTCTGCCGCACACCTGAAACTATCACAAGATTGTTAATCAACTCTGCTCCAACATAAAAGAAAAAGTCTAAAAAAATAAAAGAAAAGAAGAAATAAATGGTTATTAAAAAAGTCAGTGGTTCTCAGCCATGACTGCATATTACAATCATTGGAAATCTTTAACAAACAGTGATGCTTGGAGCCACTCCTTGATATTACATTTAATCCGTCTGGGATGTGACTTGGGTATCAACGTTGAAAATCTCCCAGGTGAATCTAATGTGCAATCAGGGCTGAGAACCACCAATTAAGCCCATATGTTTGTACTTAGCAAGGGGCAAGGGACTGAGCAGTTGGGTTTACCTTCAATCCCGGGCTCAGAGAAAAGCAGAGCCCTGACCTCCCTCCCCCAACTGGCCACTCCAGGGCTGGGATAAGTAAGCTCTTGGAAGCAGCTTCTGTTCAGGGAGCTTTCTGGTTAGAACTGATCTCATCTCTAGAGGCCAAGCCAAAGGTAAAGGATTTGAGGGAAGATAGCAACTCCCAGCCACCTTTTTTTTTTGCTTCTCTCCTCAGGAAAATGAGGTAAGGTAACGCCTTCTCAATTGTGATACATTTTTGAGGGGATGTTATTGTTATTATTGGCTCTGTTGATCTCGATTGGTTTTTCTCGTTGTCTGAGTTTTGTGGCGGTACCTCTTCTCCTTCCTGGTTGCGGGCTTGGAGGTAGGAGGCAGCCCTACTCATCCTCCTTTTCCCTTGAACCCCACCTTTCAGTGCTGCCCTTCTCTTCTCATTTTCCTCCCTGACACGCATGCCCCATCTCCTGCAGCTCCCAATCCTGTCGGCTCAACTATTTGTTCAAATGAAAGGACTGAATCGAACGGATAACCCACTAAGGTGTAGATGACTGAGCCCTGCTCTCTTGGATTTGAAAAGAGGCTGATTGCTGTCCCGGAATATTTTTAATTTGTGGAATTCCAGGTCATGAACGAAGATAATTGAAGCATTTTCACAGCTACTGTTGGGGGAGGTTGGTGGAGCTTTTCGGTGGTGTTGGGCAGGTGGTGTTCCTATATTCTTCTGTGTAGATGTCTCCTTCAATGCTGAGAAACAGGAATTGCTTGAGGACAAGCCAGATACCTGGAAGGGAGCAGTCCATGCCTCTTCCCTCTTTAAAAAAAGACAAAGTTGCAGGGGGGTGGTCTGCTTTAGGCAGTTTCAGCATATTTCTAATTATAGTGCCCATTTGTAACCAAGACTTTGGCCTTCCAAGAAGACTTGATTACTATATTCATAATTCATTGGCAGACAGTCTATTCCCGATTCAATGATTTCTCCAGCCAGGGAGAGAATCTCGATCCTTTAAAAACTGATTTTTCACATTAGAATAGCAAAAGCGATTCGTTTTATTTTTAGCTCAGTTAAGCAAGAGCTCTAATGAAGCTGAAAGGAGGATTTTTTCCCTTCTCTCTTTCTCCTATTCTTTCCCCTGAAGTGCTTTGGGAGGATTCAGCATACAAGTTTGCCCCCTGCTGCCACTGGGTCTTGGTGGGATGCCTCTGGCTGGTTTAGGAAACCTACAGAGTGAGGAGTTTGTGAAGCTGGAGGGTGGTTTTCAGAACTTTGTACTTAGCTGTGTATTTCCCAAGGCCGAGCCTCCTACCTTGACTCTTGTCATGAAGGTGGGGTGGAAGTGTGTGTAGGGTGAGCTTGGCAGCCTTAGTACCTAAACCCCACATTATATCTGGAGCTCTTGGCATGAAATGCTGAGAATAATATTACTTGGCATTCACATCCTTTGTTCCACGTTATGGGCTCAACTTACCATTCCCAGTCTAGTCCTCTCACCAGCTCCCCTGCACAGGCCCCCTGTCTGCCCAGAATGACTTACACATGGACACCAAGTAGGACCACACACATCTCTCCCTCCTTTCCTTGACCACCTCCCCTGCCCTTCCCAACATTCTAGAACTCCCTTTCCTCTGAATTCTTGGGGGTCAACTTGTGCCTGTAAGTGTAAATTCCTAGGTGGTGTTGGGCTCCTGCCATCTTGCACCACAGGTTAACCTGCTCAGGCTTATTACCCATTCAGATGCCTGCAGGGTCCAGGGGATGGCTTAAAACAGGAAAGCTGGTTGCAGTGAGAACTGTGGCGACCTGCAGAGCACAGGCCCAGTCTAAAGGATGTAGCCATACTTCAACTACAAAAGACTGCTTTCATGCTGAGCTTCTGGTCTGGTGGTGTTAGATTTTCGATTTTTCAAGAGCAGCTGGAAATTCAGAGTTTAAAACGTAAAAACTTCTCCGAATTTTTCAGTGTTGGAAATTCCATTTTCTTTAATACCTCATGGGGGCCAAACTGCTCCATCTGGGTCCACCATTTTGTTTCCTCAGCTTTAGGCTTTGAGAGCAGAACCCACAGACCCAGCTGAGAGACCCCACATGAAAGCATCTTTGAGCCCCTTCTGCCTTGTATTCTGATAGATCAGGCAGAAGAGCTGGTCCTACATGGACCAGGCTCAGGGCGGTCCAGGGGGTTCCCAGTTACCTTGGGGACCTTAGGGCAGAGCCAGCGTTAACTCGTGGCCTCCAGCCCAGAATTCTTTCCATCAGTATTACACAGGATGCATGGTGAAGTTGCCTGAGTGTGTGGTGTCAATTTTTGTTGCATCTTTACTGTCCAAGCTTAATGGAAAATGAGGAAAACGCTCTTCCCCTGCAATGAATTAAATGAGAGAAAAGAATATAAGACTTTATTCCTGTTGGTTTCCGCGTCATTTTTGTGGGGAAAATGTTACTGAAATTTAGCGCTGAAGAGGCACCATTGAGGATCTACTGTGTGTCGGGCACTGTGGAAGCCACAGGGAGAGTGAGCCACCCCAAGACCTAGTTGCTCTCCTTGGCAGGCTTATACCCACGGGGTCCAGACTGGGAGCTCCTGGAGCAGAGACTTGGCCACAGCTTTGCCTGTCTCCCAACCTCCAGCCCTCTGCCCAGCACATCATAGGTACTTCACAAATTCACTTAAAGACATGGCAACCCAAGTGAAAGACAAATAAGGCTTCCAACTAAAATAGTCCAACTGCTTCATCTTGATCTGCGGCTGTTACTTCTCGTATGAATCTGATCTTGGCATGTCATGGCATCGTTTTCTCTTGGTGAGCAGCTGCTTATTGTGACAGACTAGTATCTTGAGCTGATACTGAATAATATACCATTATTCCAAGTGATATTCCCTGGAAAACCTGAGGTAGGGCTGGGGGAGGGAGGGCAGGTGATCTAAGGGTAGAAAGCTGTGGTTAATGCATTCCTTCTGAGTCCTTCTCTCCGTTTCCCCTCTTAGTTTATCCTGACTCCAGCCCCTGAGATATTCCCCGGAAAAATGGACCATGGTTGCGTGTCCCCCCTCCTCCCCCCCCGTTTCCAGGCCCTGAAAGATTGCCTGCCATTCTCAATGAGAGGGTATACAAATTAGACCCCAGTGGAGGCCAGCTCAGGGTGTTAGCTGAGCCTCTGACAAAGGATGTGAATCTTGGCCCCGGGTCCTGGTGAAGGATG
Organism: Aethalodelphis obliquidens; assembly: GCF_003676395.1. Classification (NCBI taxonomy): domain Eukaryota; kingdom Metazoa; phylum Chordata; class Mammalia; order Artiodactyla; family Delphinidae; genus Aethalodelphis; species Aethalodelphis obliquidens. Next base: position 21,564,115 of record NW_020837955.1, read on the forward strand.
GTGGGGCTGACAGGCTACATCACACACGCCGCTGTTCTGGAGGAGCCATCGCTCACCCCGCTGTCCTCTGGCGGCACATGCTAATGAGGGCCCGGCTCATATACCGTCTCTGCCGGAGGCTGGGCGGGGGACGGGGCTCAGCCTCCTGGCAGATTTTCTAACCAAGGGAGCCCTTGGTGGCATTTCGAAGGAGGCAGCGTCTAGCTCGACCCCCTCCCTAGTTTCTAGCAGTCCCCATTTGTAGGGGCCTTTCTCTTGTCTGCTTCTGCCTCACTCTCCTAGTTCAGCCTTCCCAGGGCATGGACTCCTTTCTCAAAGCACTAAGGATTGCATGTGTGACTCATTCCTCAAATTTACAGGAAGACCTAGGCGTAGGACAGATTCTTAACCTAAGGAACAAATGATTGATTGTCCATTTCAGGCTGGGAAATGGTCTTGAGAACCCTTGTGAAAACAGAGGTTCCCTTTTTATCAGTGGGTGGTCCTGTCAGCTGAAGGGGAACTGAGCACAGATGATGACAATGATGATGATAAAGATGACACAACGATGATGGCAAATTAACATCTATGAAGTGCTTGCCGTGTTCCAGAACTGTTAAGAGTTTTACAGGTATAAGCTCACTTACTCCTTCCATGAGCTCTGTGGTGGGCACTATTATTATTCAGAAAATGAAGAAACTGGGGCTCAGAGATGTTACAGAGAACTTACCTATATAGCTAAGAAGCATTCCTGGGACATGCTCCAGAAATCCTGACTTTCCATAATAAAAACATGTGGAGGCTTAGTCTGCTCAGATGCTACTTCCTCTGTGAAGCGTTCGCCAAATGCCCACCCAGTTCCCCAAAGACGCAGAGTTGAAGAGCAGTGACTTAAGACTTGACTTTGAATCCTGTCTTTGACACATAGAAGCTGTGTGATCTAAGGTAAATTATGTAGCTTCTCTGAGATTGCTTCCCATTTTATAAAACGGGTTCGACCTCATTTGGGCGGCTGTGAGGGTCAAGGGGGAGAATGCCCGCCACGCCCTTGGCACAGCCCCCGGCACGTGGCACTACCTCTTACAGGCAGCCCACCTCCTCCAGCCTCCACACGTTTTAAGCATGTATTTGTCTTCGCCATAAGACTGTATCTGGGGGCAAATTCCACGTTGCATTCATCTTTGAAAATACTTCCCTTGGAACTTTAAATACAGTCAGTTGACTTAGATGACTAGAATCGGAATGATAATAGCAGCTAACATTTATGAAGCACACTTCATGCTACGCTCAGTTCTCAGTCCTTTCAACCTCCTCGCTGTGTGGGTCCTACTATGATGCTCGTTTTGTAGCTGGGGAACTGTGGCCCAGATAACTCAAATCACTGACTTGGGATCCATTATTGGCAGGTGGTGGAGTCAAACATGGATCCAGGTGGTCTGAATCCCGAGTCGGAGCTCTTAATCACTAGCCCATGGGACCATCCCCTAGAGATCCTTTTCTCCAATTCCCATTCCTTTTTTTTTTTTTTTTTTTGCGGTACGCGGGCCTCTCACTGCTGTGGCCTCTCCCATTGTGGAGCACAGGCTCCGGATGCGCGCAGGCTCAGCGGCCATGGCTCACGGGCCCAGCCGCTCCGCGGCATGTGGGATCCTCCCGGACCGGGGCACGAACCCGTGTCCCCTGCATCGGCAGGCGGACTCTCAACCACTGGGCCACCAGGGAAGACCCCCCATTCCTTTTAAAAAGGTTCAAACAAGTAGGAACGAGGCTCCCGGAGGGTACGCTGCTCACGCGGCTAATTTGGTAGCGGGGCTGGAGCTGGAGGGAGCTCTCCCCACTGCCAGCCCAGTGTTCCTCCTCGGAGGTGTGCCCTGTCATATGGTGCTGTGATTAATTGGGAGAGAAGCTGTAGGAGGTTGACATTTTCCCAGCCTCGTCTGCGTTTCCTGCCCACACACCAGGCCCTGAATGTCAAAGCCCCCCACGCTGCTTTGCTGGGGGAGAGGAGGAGGGAAGCCCACTCGCTACTATTAAGCAATTATAAATATGGGCTGAGCAGATGTGGGACAGCCGCCTTTCCTGACGTGTTGGGCAACAAGATAGTTGGCTGCATCTCACTCACGCTGAGAGACATTTAAGGGACTAAATGAAAAACAGCTCCTCTGAACATTTAGGGAAGGCGGCTCTGAGTGCCGCTGACTCATCACCTTTCCAGCACAGCTGCCCGAACAGCCTGGTGGAGGGGCAGTGAGAGAAGTGGGGACCCAGGGCTGTGGTCAGTGGCCTCTGAAACACCATGATTATCTCATTATACCTATAAAGAGAGGTGGGGTCTGAAAACTTTCCCTGGGTCCTTGGGTCTGTTCCCAAAGCTGATGTGTTCCTCATTCCATTCCCCTATAGCAGTCTGGAACCTCAGAAGTCAAGTTCATGTCAGGTTGGACCCAAATGATTCCTATTTTTCATTTCCACCTGTAAGGATGAGCCCAGGATTTAATTTACTAGAAGAGGAAATAGGGACTGAGGTTGGTCAGTGCTGTGGTCTGATTTTTTCAAAATTCTTGTGTTGAAATCCTAACCCCAGGGTGATGGTATTAAGAGGTAGGGCCTTTAGGAGGTGATTAGGTCATAAGGGCAGAGCCCCAGTGAGTGGAATTAGTGCCCTTATAAGAGAGGCCTGAGAAAGCTCCCCACCCCTTCCACCACGTGAGGTTACATTGGGAAATGGCTGTTTATGGAAGCAGGCTCTCAGCAGACATAGAACCTGACCATGCCAGCACCCTGATGCCAGACTTCCAGCCTCCAGAACTGTGAGAAATACATTTCTGTTGTTTATAAGATACCCAGTCTATGTTAGTTTTGTTATAGCAGCCTGAATGGATTAAGACAGTTGGTAAAAAAGGCCTCCTTGACGTAAGACCTAAAGCTCTTGTTAGAATCTGGCCTTGGTACTTAGAAACAGGAACAGAGGATGGACTCCATGATTCTTTCCTTTTAGATACTTCCATATCCGATTAATTATCTTTTTCTCATTCCTTTAAAATGTCTCTCACATTGATCCTAACCTTTGCTTTCTGCATGTCCATGGCTGTATACACATCCTGTGGGTGGAAACTAAACTAGGCCACCGGATGAGTCATGGGATGGGGTCCAGGCTCATCCAAGAGAGTTCACTTGCTCTGTGTTGTAAAAGGAGGACTGGAAATGAGTCACTCCCCAGTGCTCTGCAGTGCCTGATGCTCCGGTTTCCAATACATATTTACTGAATGAATGAGACGTAGTAGACGGGCGTTTGTTGGAAGTCCTTTATTTTTTACCACCCTCAATTGACAATGACTTGATTCCAACTTCACAAATACTACGGAAACATTGAGTATGGCTTGATGGTGTGAAAGTTATATGGTATAAGTAGAAAATCACTTGTTTTAGAGTGTGTGTGTGTGTATGTGTGCCTTTTGTGACCTTGATACTTTCAAAGAGTATTGTGCTGAGGATACAACTTCATTTCTGTGGAAAAATATCACTTCGGTATTTTTGCCAGAAATGCCTAACCTCAGTCTGATCATGGGAAAACACCAGACAAACCCAAATGGAAAGACGTTCAACAAACTTGCCAATCAACCAGTACTTCTTGAAAAAACCTTGAGCCTCTGCTTTTGTACTCTGTTGGTCCCAAAATAGGTTTGGGGGGGATGTGCTTGCTGTGGTCGAAAAATAGGACACTGAATTAGGGTTTTTAAACACGACCTCATGAAGGAGAGGGGACGCTTCTTGCTGGCATCGACGACAGTCCTGAGCAGCTGGAGCTGTGGCTTCTGACATCAGTTCCCTCACGTCACTCAGAAGCCTCCCAGATGTCTTTCTGTGACAGGGTGATACCTCATTCTCTGTCTCTCCAAAAGGTTGGACTAAAGACCCAGCAAGCTTATGTAGAGGGGCTTATCAAGTCTCTTAGGATGATACACAGGGAGGGTCTATTATCTCTAAGCTTCACTGGGGAAACAGAGAGGTGAGAAACTGGTAGCTTTAGGCAAGCTAGAACCTTTTGAATTGGTCAACTTTCCACTCTCCCTTATTTAGCCGTAATCTTCCTGGGGAAGCAGGAAGGAGAGGAGAGAAGAGGAAATATTCCAGATTTATACCCTTAACATTTTCTAGAGGGAAGTGACCTTTACAAGAGGTCCTAAAAGGGGAGATCTCGTAGAATTTTTTATATATGAATATTCTTTTATGATATGTTCTTATATGATCACCTCTTAGGTGCCAGGCAGTATTCTAGGTGCTGGGCATATGTCAATGAACAGAACAGACCAAAATCTCTGCCCTATAGAGGTAACATGCTAGTGGGGGGAGGGGCAGACAGTAAGCAAAATAAGTAAATACAGTTGTCCCTCGATATCCATGGGGATTGGTTCCAGGACCCCAGCAGATAACAAAATCCATGGATGTTCAAGTCCCTTGTATAAAGTGGTGTAGTGTTTGCATATAACCTATGCACATCCTCCGGTATACTTTAAACCACCTCTACTATAAGATTACTTATAATACAAGTATAATACAATGTACATAGTTGCTGGCTTATGGAAAATTAAAGTTTTGCTTTTTGGAACTTTCTGGACTTTTTTTCCCCCAAATACTTTACATCAGTGGTTAGTTGAATCAGCAGATGCAAAACCTGTGGATAGAGAGGGCTGACTGTAAATAAGTAAATATTAGGAGGTGATGAAATGCTACCTGTGAATTGAGAAAAGTCAGAATAATCCTGGATAAAATCCATGTTGGGAGGCAGACGGTCTCTGCTGATAAGGGGGGATGGTTATAAAACAATGAATAGCATATATTAGGGGTGGGAGAATGGTTGTTGCCAAATGTCTCACCTACTTAAGCTTTCTCATTTAAAGTTTCAAATCAAACTCCCACTTTGCGTCATTAGACAATGCATGGAGCAGTTGAAATGTCATGCCTTTGACCTGGGAAGATGCCTCCTAATCATTTTCTCTTGGCCCCCATCATCTGGGGGAGGAGATGAAGGAATAAAAGCACACAGGAGTAATTCACTCTCGGAATACTAATACCAAGATTATAACTGAAAGATGAGTTGCATGCATCATTCGGGAGATATTTGAATAAGCATGAAAGGGACAGTATAAGATACACCCAAGATTGTTAATCTGTTAATACCGGGAACCCGTGTTTGTGAGAGTACAGAGGCTGCAGGGTTGGGGTGTGGGGTAAGCAGGTGGTGGAAATTCTTTGTTTACCTCTGTTGTTGGCTTGTAGCAACTAGGGAGTATTGCTTTGGTTGGAAAAAGAAAATCTGAGGAAACATTTAAACAAACTTAAAAGGATGGATGAAAGTAAGGAAGGTATTATGGAACTTCTAAGTCTCCAAAGTTTATATATAGCTTTTCTTCAGATTATTTATTCATCCAGGTAAATACCATTCATTATCTTCATGTGCCAGGTTGTGCTAAAGATCAAGGGAGTGAGGGCACATAAAGATGAGTGAGACTTGATTTCTACCTTCAGGTAGCTTTGTCTTCTGAATACATTTTAAAAATTTAAGAATTGGTTTATCTGGTTTACTTTTTCTTTTTAATTGAGGTGAAATGCATATAAGATAACATTAACCATTTTAAAGTGAATAATTCAGTGGAATTTAGCACACTTACAGTGTTGTGCAACCACCGTCTCTTTGTAGTTCTAAAATATTTTCATCACCCCCAGAAGAAAGCAGTTAACCTCCATCTCCCTGTCCCTCCCAGCCCCTGGCAACTGCCAATCTGCCTTCTGTTTCTATGGATTTACTTATCCTGGATATTTCATATAAATGGAATCATACAAGATGTGATATTTTGTCTGGCTTCTTTGGCTTAGCATAATGTTTCCTAGGTTCATCCTTGTTGTCGCAGGTGTCAGTACTTCATTCCTCTATATGGCTCAATAATATTTCATTGTCTACATATGTCACAATTTTTTATGCATTCATCCATTGAAGAACATTTGGGGTTCTACATTTTGTGTGTTGTGAACTAGTGCTGTGATGAACATGTGTGTACATATATTTGTTTCAGTATTTGTTTTCAATTATTTTGGTTCTATACCAAACATATATATCCAAATTTGTAGTGGAATTGCTTGTTCATATTGTAGCTCTAATTAACTTTTTGAGGAGCCACTAAATTGTTTTGGGTTCCAGCTTTTCCATACCTTCACCAACACTGATTTTCCGGGGTTATTTTTTGTTTGTTTGCGGTACGTGGGCCTCTCACTGTTGTGGCCTCTCCTGTTGTTGAGCACAGGCTCCGGACGCGCAGGCTCAGCGGCCATGGCTCAGGGGCCCAGCTGCT